>NW_006159601.1:2325437-2415400 GCF_000334495.1 Tupaia belangeri chinensis | reverse complement strand
TATATATATATATATTAAGAAGTTGCTGAACTCCTGGCTTAGATTATTAACTTAAGGGCCTGGCTCAGATACAGGCATTAGGCTGAATTGAATATATTTATGTATATTTAAATGTAAAAATAGGTATATATTAAAAATATATAAATTTTTTTAATGTTCCTCATTTTATTGCCTCAAGATACTTAGGTATGTAAATGGTATATGATTTATAATATGTACATAATGAAACTTTTTTTTTAAGTTTTGCTATAGGCTATGTGCTCACTAGAGAGAGACAGAGAGAAAGGAAAAATAAGAAATCACATCCCCAGAGGGGTTGGCTACACTGCGGTCCCTTCTCTTCCATTCTCTTGGAATTTTGGGTATGCTTACACATAGGCTCAGCATGTTTTACAAGACATCTGGGTCCAGGACTTGAACTGGGCAGTTAGGCATGAGGAAACCACCTGCCTCAATCATCATGCCACCTTACTGCCCTTAAATAATCTATTGATATTCTTTATCATATTAATGATGGTGTTTCTATTGATATTCTTTATCATATTAATGCATTTATTATAATACAATTTTCTCATTATAATTTATTTTGAATATTTACTTTTTGTAATATACATAACTAGTATATCACTTTTTTATATTTTTTTGGTTCTTTCTTTTAATTTCATCTTTATTGATTTTTTTCTCTTTCATGAAACAAGGGCATAATAATCTTTAATTCTGTTATCATGTCTTCATTTAGTTCTTTAAGTATTTTATTTTTTAATACACTTTTCAATTTCAAGAAAGGCAGTTTTAGCTTTAATAAATCAAAATAAAAAAATGTTAAGAGAACTTCGCTTATACTTAACTCCAAGAAACAGGTTTGGATTCTGTTTAAATAGTAGGTGCATAGACCTGTCCACAACTTGAGAAAAGACAAAACTCCTTAACACTGGAAAACAAAGCATAGAAGGTCAGTATTTTTAGAAGGATTTTTGCTATAAGGACACACGCGCTCGCCGAAGAGACAGAGAGAGACAGAAAGCAAAAATTACACTCCAAGGGGTATGGCAATGCTGCAATCCCTTCTCCTCCATTGTCATCTTGGGATTTTGTGCATGCCACACGTGCCTGACCTGGGTTTTAAGTCACCAGGCGTGATACTCAAACTGTGGTTGACCTCAAGGAGTCCAGCGGTGTAACCATTATGCTATCTGCTGGTCCTGAGAAAAGTATTTTTTAAAAATTTGGTTTAATAATTATGAATTACTTTAAAAAGAGGATGCAGTTTTCTAAATTGATCCAACATGCAGCGCCAGCCTTACCAAGCCATCGTCATCCTCTTGGAGTTAAAAAAGGACACCAAAGTGATTCTTTTGTAGGCTTCAAATAACATGATTAAACACACACAAGTCTAATAAACAGGTACCCCAAAAATGAAGGCAGTGGGGTAAAGTTGCAAAAGCAAACAACAGCGTGGGCAGAGGTAGGGGTGTATGACTTAATCTTGTTCTCTGCAGTGGAAGTCACAGAGTTACTGGAAAGTAGATGGCTAAGTCCTGTCCTTGGAACCAATTTCACTTCATTGTTGACTCAGCACATGCATCTATTAGTTGGGCTCCAGTGAAGTGCTAGCCCACTGCCTCCCACTTCCCAGTCCCTTTACCAGACAAGGAGCAGCTTTGTTTCCAGCTGAAATTGGGAATATGAGAGAAGTTTATATTGTGGTTCCCAACTATGAAAAATGGCTTAAGAGTATGTAGTTGTATGGCCACTTGGGAAACATCTGTGGTTAAGTGGGTGTTTGCTTTATATATGCAGAGTGTCATTTATGTGTAGGTGTGATGATTTGGTTATATAGGCATGGTGCTATTTAGCATTTTTTCCACCAGTCTGTGATGATCATTTAAAGGTAAATATTGGAAAGAACAGTCATGGTTAATGTTTTCTTCTTTGATACTGAGCTCCTAAAAATCTTTGATTTGGTGCTTCTTTGATTTTGTGCTGTTTTCCTGCTATAGCCTTAAATGAAAATATCAGAAGAACATTACTAGCAGCTGCTCTTTGATGTGCACCCTTGATCAATAATTCTGAAATTTGGGTAAATAGGTAGATAGAATTGGACAGGTTTACTGATAGGCCCAGCTTCATTAAATGCAAAAGGAATGCGAAAGAAACGTTAAAAAAATACCAACATATCATGTCACATTTTGGATAAACTGTAAGATCCATGAGGATAGACACCACGGAGGTGCACATTGGGGTTATCAAGTCACAGCCTGTAGGCCAAGCCTCATGTTTTTGTTTGACCTGTTAGCTGGGATTTCTTTTATATTTTAAATGGGTATATAAGTCTCTGAATACTATCCTTGATTTTGTCTCTTGGCCTGCAAAGCCTAAAATATTTACTATTTTGTTCTTTAAGAAGAAGCTTGCTAAGCTCCTGGTTTAGATGATTTTAACTGTAAAGCCTAGCCCAGATACAGGCATTAGACTGAAATGAATATTTGTTGAATTGAACTATTCAGAATTTACAGTAAGTAGTAGGCACTATCTCACCTAATTTATTTAGAAATAGATATGGCTGCTTTGGTCAGTTGACTCAAATGGAACCTATTTAGAGGTCACTTTGGTGTTGAGGTGCAATGTTTTTAGTTCCACATTAGTCAGCTACAATCTCTGTTTGCCAACGACTAATCTTAGGTAAGTTTCTTGCAAGCTTATGGTCACAGTTTGTATCTTGCTGGTAGAGTTGTTTGCTGTGGCAACTGCTGCTCAAAGTAAGGATAGCAGACAGTATCACCAGGGTACTTCATAGACATGTGGACTCTTGGGTTAGCCCAGTAACCTGGTAGTTAAGTGAACTAGATCCCACATATGACCATGGTTCATGGATCCATTGGCTTGAAAACACACTGGGTTTGTGTGTGTGTGTCCAAAATCCCAATGGGATGGAGGAATGGAGAAGGGATTGTGATGTGACCAAGCAAGCCCATAGGGGGTTGCTTTCTTCTTCTCCCAATTTTTTTCTTTCTCTGGCAAGCACACGTTGCCTTCTGACAATTGAAAGAAAAGAGAAGAGAAGAGAAGAGAAGAGAAGAGAAGAGAAGAGAAGAGAAGAGAAGAGAAGAGAAGAGAAGAGAAGAGAAGAGAAGAGAAGAGAAGAGAAGAGAAGAGAAGAGAAGAGAAGAGAAGAGAAGAGAAGAGAAGAGAAGAGAAGAGAAGAGAAGAGAAGAGAAGAGAGATAAAAGAAAAAAGAAGAGACGAGACGAGAAGAGAAACATAATCTCAGGCCCCACCCTAGCACTTTTGCATGAGAATATGATTTTTATCAAGATCCCTGATGACTGTGTGCACATTGAAGCTGGAGGATCTAGTATAGTGTACCTTGATGGTGTTTAAGTCGTTCCTGCCATATTCCCTCTCCCCAGAATACTGATTTTCTGAAGTGGTTTAATCCTCTCCAACAGACCCCACCTAATTGGAAAACTGATCCCAGCTGTAGATGTGGCCTGATCAGCCTAAGGGGTTCTTATTCTCCTTGCCAGTCATATATTAAGGAAAGACTGTGTGACCCAACTTGGCCAGTGACCAACTTGGGTCATTGAAACATGCATCAAGGAAGTTTTCTAGACCCTGTTGACGAGGAGTTTTCAGGTGGTAATCATTGTGCAAAATAAAAGGCCCAGGATTGCTTCAGATAAAGCCACAAAGAGAGGGGTTGGGATTGAGAGGATCATGGGAATGATCTTCCTGCCAAAAAAAATGAATGAAGTCTCCATAAAATAACTCTCTCTCTTTCTCTCTCTCTCTCTCTATATATATATATATATATATATATATATATATATATACACACACACACAAACACGCTTATGATGTTATAGGCATAAACTAAGAGTTTCATAGACTGTATCCTATTATATCTTTAAGAGAACCTATGGGAAAGGTATATTTTCTTTATACAGGTAAGGGCACTGAGGCTCAACACAAAAATTCATAGCTGGTAAAAAGCAGACCTGTGATCCACATCCTTATTCTACCTCAAATTCTATTCTCCATTCTTAATTATTCCATATTGCAACATTCAGCTACTTAATACCACATTACACTTGATACTATACAATATGCTCAGGAAGTTAGAAGTAGTTAGAAGAAGTGAAAACATTTTTCTTGGTGTTCTTAGTTATAGTATTAAGAGTATTCTCTCATCATATGATCTACACAGGACCTTTATTTTTTGTTTTCAGGCACAACGCTAAAAGGAATAGGTTTTGTTTTTTTTTTTTTTTTAAATAGATGTAGGTACAATTGTACCAATCTTAAGGTATTATGAATCTTTATGCTTTTTTATATATTCTAAAAAGTTTTATTATAAAATGTTAAATCTATTAGACACATATGCTTTCCAAAGATTATAAAAAAAGATATTGTTTTAAAAATAACCATCTCTTTTAAAAGTCTACTTTTATGTATTTACTCTATTGACTATTAAAGTTACTTTGTGCTCTTGAGCAAACACAAATAAGACAATGTTACATACTCAAGTTAATTCTTGGAAAACTCTGGTACTTTCACTGTAAATAAGTTCTTTCTAATCATGGGTGGTATTTGGTAATTTATTGCTGAAGTAGACACTAAGTGGCATTCTAGGGATAAAAGGAGGTTTTTTTTCCTTCAGGAGAATCTGGTGGAGCCAACCTATCTTGTAATTTACTGGAGGGAGGATGAAAAAGTGACTGTCATGTCAAAAGGATTGCTCAGTGACACCCAACACCAAATGCTTTGATTTTCTGCAGTCCAGACTTAGGCAGGATGGCTAGATCAGAAGTCTGCTAACCAGAGGCTGAATTTGTCTTTCGTTTTTGTATTTGAATGAAACTCTCATAGCCAAATGGTACTGAAATGTCATCTGGCATTTCTCTGGCTGGCTCTAGGGAGAGTTGGTGGTTTTCACCCAGTTCCCAGAGCCTAGTCCTTTCCATCCCAGAAGAATTCTGCGTTAGACTAAGTTATGCCAAACATATGAAATAAGCACTGTTTAGAATACATTAACCTTAAGAGCTGAATAAATGAGTCAATAGCTTTTATTTGTTTCCCACTGTGTTCAGTTCCTGAGCCGGGTAGGTGGAAAGTTACAATTAAAAGAGAACACATGGGTTGAATGTCTAAAGAACATGGCATGAGTGTAAATGTCAACTCTCAAACTTGAGGGCCAAAAAAGAATCTTTGAAAATTATTCCCCAAATTGTTTTCTAGGGAACACGAGCTCTGTGAGACATGACAAAGTCCTTTGGAGCCAAGCAAGTTTAAAATGGGTTGTTCTCACAGGTACAGGACTTGAGGAAGACTTTAACATGCTGTGGCACTATGTAAATCTCCAAGTATGGACATGTAATTTGCAGCATACCTGTGTGGAACAGATTTGGGAATTAGTGCCTAGAAATTAGCAGACAATTATCACTTTATAGATGAAGATAATGAAGCAAAGTGAGTTGTTCAAGAGCACACACCTAATTACTGGCAGTGCCAGGAACAGGACCTTGCTCTTCTCATTTTGACTGTTTTCCAGGCGAGACTGTTGTACAATCCTAGTTTCATAAAAGACATATTTTTGAATGAGTGCTCCTTGTCTCAATGAATTGATTGGGTATATTATCATGTAATTATAGGTTAGGAGAAAGAAAACAGATTAAGAATTTAGGATATAATAGCTCTGGTCTTGGACCCCTCTTTTCTACCTAGGAATCATTTGCAAGCTTACTTATTCTCTTTAGGCCTCAGTTTTAGTATCTGCCAATTGGAAACACAGCACTGGTCTGGGTCTGCGTTGTTGAAACTTTCTATGTAGAGGCACAAGATGGTCACAATATCAAGCATCTTATGAGCACTGGCTAGGAGGTGAATCTTATTTATCGCAATGACAGTCACTGGAAAATTTAAGAAGATCAAGGTCATTAATTTACTCAGATCAAAAGCTCTTTGAAGAAAAGAAACTCCTCCAATCCCCATGCTGCCTGCCCCAGCATTGTACATCTATATGACAAATGACAACACAACAAAATAGAAGTACAACACACAACAGCTTTACTAAGCTTCACACACATAACTATGTATAGGATGTGTGAGAAAACACCACGAAAAACAAGACTTCTCTCTTTCAATTTCTATTTTGCCTTAGGAATGGAAACATAAATATATTGAAAAATAATTTGGGTGCTTGTCTAAAGGAGCCCAGGAGAGTAACTTGTAGCACTTAGTAATATAATTAAAATTAATACCATTTTCCTAAAGTGGATTTTTTTCCCAGTGCCCTGGCAGGCTACCCATTCTACAGCCTTAGGTACAAAAGCATTGACTTCCCAAAACTGGGTATATAGATTTGGGTTGTTACCACACTTGAAGGATAGGCAGATAAATTTACATGTCAGGAATTCTGAAAGGTCATTAACTTTACTCAGCCCTTCAAAATAAATAGACCAGCTTTAATTTTTACTGCAAATAGTTTATCTATCTTTAAAAGTCCATAGATGCCTTCTTGGGAAGCAAACTGGTCATAAATCAGAATGAGTTGTGATATAGATATGGAACCCTGACCCTGTGTGATCCCACAGGCCCACCCTGGCTTCCTTAAGATGGAGTGGTCCAAAATGCAGATAAATAGGATGGGTACAGAAGAAGGACTTTTATTTACTTCTGTTTATGTTCAACACTATTTCCATGGGTAGCCATAACTATTTACAGCTAGGCGCAGTAATGACTCTACAACTGTTCTGAAGCTTCCAAAACACTCTTACAAGTAAAAACAAATGATGCAATCAGCACAACACGCCTTTGGGAAAGCTCATCATAAAGGACAGTGAAGTGCGTACAAACATATGCGACTCTACGCTGCCAAGAGTACATTCCTTTGAAGACTAACCGAGGAGCTTACACTTCAATACGGCTGTTACCAACAGGCCTCAGTGCTGCGAGAGGCTTTGTTGTTCAACCACAATCTCTCATTGTCCCATCAAGACATCCTGAAGTGTTTTCTCAACATCTGTAAAAAATATCACATAAAACATAACAAAGAGAAAATAAACATGCTCCCACAAACAACGTTATTAAAAATAGGTTGTGCAGTGGCTCTCTTAATTCTAATTAAAGGAAAAAATAAAAAAAAACAAGGACAGGAAATTGATTTGGGGAGTTTTTTCTTGTTTGTTTGTTTGTTTGAAGCTTCAATGATTTGGCCTAACCACTGTATTTTGTAATTTGTTTATTCTCAAATTAAAGTGATGCTAAATAGCCAAACACTGAAGTATCAAAGAAAATGCCGTAGAACAAGTTTATGTGGAGAAGTTTAATCACAAGTGATTTAATTCCCATCTTTTGAGAAACTAAATGCTAGAAGTAATAGCACTGGGGATGTCTATGTCTTTCAGATTAAAAACAAAAAAAGTTTTGTTAAGGAGGAAATTTGGGTATTTGATAAACTGAGAACACAATGGATTTTAAAAATCTGATTTCTTGGGGTCAAAGATAGTCATGTAAAACATAAGTGAGCTCATTTAATTCCTTTGTATCCTGTTAGCCTCTGGAGCAGACAAGATTCTAGGGTGGCTCCTATGACACTGTCTTCTTGTGTGCATGGCATGGTATAATCTCTCCCTGCTGAATTCAGATGAGACCTGTGATTTACCTCTAATCAGTAGAATATGACAACAGTTACAGGACATATGTGCTTATTGTATTTGTGAACGTAATGCCGGTCTTGCAAGGAAACTTTCTTGGTGGCTTTGAGGAAGCAAACTTTAATGTTGTGAGTTCCATATGGAGGGGGCCATGTGGCAAGGAGCTGAGGAAAATCTCCAGTTGACAGCCAGCAAGAAACTGAGACCCTCATTCTGACAGCTTGTGAAGAACTGAATTCTTCTAACAATCACCTGAGCTTGGAATTGGATCCTTTTCTAATTGAGCCTCTGATGAGATTCTTAGTCCTGGTCAACACTTGACCACAGACTTGTAGAGTGCTCAGCTAAACTGTGGGATTTCTCTATTGTTTCGTTATTGTTTCCCTGTGCAACACCCATGCAAACATACTTTGCACTCAATTGTAGGGAAGTTAATGCTATAGAGTCACCAGAGAACAATAGCAATGGAGGATATAGATACAAGTTTTTCCTCTTTCTCCTTTGGAAATGTATTTCATGAAGATCCTCAGGAAGAGGTCTAGTAGAACTGAGTACTATCGGGTCATCAGAAAAGTCGTGATGTATTTTTCTATGCAAAAAATGTGTCATGGCGTTTCTTATGACCCAATAGAAGTCCATCTGAGGCACCAACCTGACAACGTTTCCTAGCATTGACTTTCTCTGTCTTCATGTTTCAGTTTTCCTATCACTGATCCATAGAAACCAGGAGATATTGAACGTATGTTATTTGCAGCTGGTACATGTGTGGTAAGATTGCTACATAGCTGTAGGTAACTCATATAATACCCTTGATTAATTCTAGAGATTATGTGACCTATAGCTCTGGGAAAAAAATTAACCAGGATTGCCAATTTGACTGCCAATTATAAGCTATCTTTATGGGAAACTGGAAGTGATACAACATTTATCAGTGATATATGGATATAATTGATCTGCTTCTCAACCCTCCCAAGCTCTACTTTGGTCTTTGGTTATCAAAAGAATTGCAATTTCTCCTAACTAAAGGATGCTTTTGTATGCTACAACCTGATTCCAAAAACGTGTTAGTAAAAAATTGGAAAGAAAATATTCTGATGTTGCATGTACTACTTTTATTAAAAAAAAAAAAAAGAAAAAGAGTAGAAGTTCTCTGAGCAGGAAGAGTGTGCTCTACTTACTGTTCTATTTGTATTTTTCTGTATTAAGTTATATAAAACATATAAATGATTTATCTTGTCCAATTTACTATGTATTTCGGATAAGGTAGAGTCCCCTTCCACAATTAGTGCACAGTACTCAGAATTGGCAGGAATTTCTGTTTAGAGAGCACTCCTTCTCCCAAGGAATTCAAAGCACCTAATCCCGCTGATTCCTGAAGACACCTGATGTACCTCTTGTTAGCTGAAGAATCTCACTCAGGGAAACTGAGGCAGCAGGGCAGAAGTCCTTATGATGAGATGGACTAGTTCCTGCTGTCTCCCTTGTGATGCACAGGAGGGAAGGGGATGTATGCATAAGAGCCTATTTGACTTCTTTCAGTCCAGTTGACTAGGCTAAAACAGATGCTTAGATGACAGAACCATGGATGTGTGGGCATTTCAATGAGGTTATAAGTCACATGATAAAGAAAAGTTGCAAATGGCATATTGGCTATAGAAACTGGTTAGAACCAAATAAAGTCCTAATAAACCTCATTCATTTTTTTCATGAATTAATCATTTATCCATTGAAATATATAGTTCAATTACTATTTTCCAGGAATCAGGATTGGTGTTGGGGATCAATAATGTACAACAGGGACACGGTTCCTTTTTGAAAAGTGTTGGCAGCTAGAACAGCATATGCAAAGACCCACGATGCATAGGACCAGGTCAAAGGCCAGAAGCCCAGGGAGAGGTGGGAGAGTTATGGGAGTTGAGGCTCTGACATAGCACAAATAGAGAACTTTGAAGCCAAGAAAGGGTATTTGAGGAAGTACAACTTGTGAACAGTTCCGCTGACTTTCTCTTCTGTTCCTTCCACTGCCATTTTATTGCTGGAACCCTTACATTTTGCCCCTACCAAGTGACTTTGTATCCTTTGCTTTGGTATCTGAAGAATCCCAGCCTGTCTTGATATTCTCTGGACATTTTCTATGCGATTAAAACATTTGAGGGACAGAACACAGCAGCAAGGGGTTTGGTTCTGGTGTCAGACAGTCTTGGGTTTACATCCCAGTTATACCACATATGGTCCAATGATCTTGGGTAAATTATTAAGCCTTTAATGAGCATCTCCTAGGGTTGTTGAGATAATTTAATGACATACTGGTCACAGAATGTTTAGCTTCTTGCCTGGAACATAGTACATGTTCAATAAATGATAGTTGCCATTATTATTTTCTGCTCCTAGGAATCGATCATTCATATCCTAATGCTGATAAACACATATGCAACAATGTGTTAAGTGCATTACTTCACAAATATTCTTGGGAAGAGTATTTTAAAATAAGGGGCAGTACCTAAACTCACAGAAGAGACTGTCTAATGCTTGGAATGTCAAGTGGTGGAGCAGGCCAGTGGAAGGACAGGTTTGCATCTTTTGTGAGCTATGAACTAGATAACTTGCTAAGTGATTTGTACACATTATTTAATTTAATCTCCACAATAAATCTGTAAGGTAGTGGTCCCACTACTTCCTTCCTATAGGTGAGAAAACCAAAGTTTGGTAGATTAAGTAACAAGTCACATGGCTGTGATGTCAGTAGGGATTTTCCTGTACTCTTCCTAACCAAGGTTTCTAAGGTTAGAGATCGCTTTGAATTATACTCATGTGGTACCCATGTATGCACCTCAGGATGATGAGAAATCTGGGTCACGTGAATTTAGGTGGCAGTTTCCTTTTCGCTTTGGTGAATTATTGACCAAGCCCCAGGTGCTCCTTGAAAAGTTAAGTAGTTTACTATTTTGTGTCTACTTCATTATCTGCTCTGCAGTCTTCCTAGCCTCTCTTTCCTTACTCCCTGGCCTGTTTCTTAAGCTCCTTCCCAAAGCCATCACGTGGGCCCAAGAAATATCTGCTTTGCTAGTACTTAATAACTTAAGGAGATTTGAAATTAGCAAACAGAATTTGAAAAATGTTACTTGTGGCTCCAAAACAAAAAAGTAAAACTAAATTAGGAGAGAGAAAAAAAAACAAAAACAAAAAACAAAAAAACAACTTGACTTCTTATACCACAGGTGAGGGTATAAAAAGGGGAACCAGTCAGGTCACTTCACCTTGACTTCAGGCATAGAAGAACAAAAGCAATAAAAAGATAACAGAAGACTGAAATGCCTCCAGGTATAATAGACTTGGACATGGGTTCTGGAAGAGAAATGACATATTTTAGAATCCAGATGAGTTGCTAGGCATAAAATGATGATGCCACATTAACTAACAAACCTAAAACACTTCAGCAGTGAACAAAATTGACCTCCCTGAGTTCTTCCAAGCCAGCCAGTGAATTCAGAGGAAAAAGATACTTAGGCTTATGGAGGAGGCATAAAGACAGGGGACAAAGGAAGTAAATAAAAGAGAAATTACATAATGCTAGTTCAGTCAACAAGTATTTGTTAGTAGTATAGTACCAACAGTTAAATTCAGTCTCTCCTGCCTACTAGCAATAGATCTGGGCCTTTGGCTATACTGTGCAGTCTGTAAAATAGGGATATTAAGAGTATGTATCTCAGAACCAGGCAATGGCATAATGGTTACATTGCTGGACTCCAACATGACTGGTTGTGGTTTGAGTCCTACATCCGGCAGCTTGAAACTCACGCTGGGCATGTGTGCATGCACGCCCAGAATCCCAAAAGGAGAATGGAGGAGAAGGTATTGTGGCATGGCAATTTTCCTGGGGTGGGGGGTGTGTGGGGGGTGGGTGGAGGTGATTTCTTGCTTTCTGTCTTTCTCTCTGGCAAGTGCACATGCCCTATAGCAAAAATCTCTATAAAAACAGAGAGTGTCTTAGTGAGGCCAGCAGGCGGCATGGTGGTTAAGGGCGCTGGACTCCCTCATGACAGCCTGCAGTTTGAGTCCTGGGTCTGGCAGCTTGCTTTCTCACTTTATCTCTCTCTCTTTCTCACACTCTCACTCTGTCCCTGTCTGGTCAAATTAAAATAAATAAAAAAAAAAGGTAAATAAAACAATCTTAAAGAAAATAAAAGAGTACCTTGGTGTACTATCTGCCACACAGTAAGAACCTCCTGAATTTTACTGCTATTTTTTTCATATTATTTATTTATTTACTCTTTGCAAGACACTTGAGGCAGAAGCAATAAAGTGACAAAGGCGGGGCCAGCAGGTGGCATAGTTGTTGAGCTGCTTGATCTCACATAGCTGACTCTATGGTTCAAGTCCTGGACCTGAAAACCTGAAAAACACCCTTATGTGTGTTCGCATGCTCAAAATCCTGAGAAGAGTGTGGAAGAGAAGGGACTGTGGAGTGGACATTCCCCCGGAGGGTGATTTCTCACTTTCCTGTTCTCTCTGTCTTCAATGAGCACACATGCTATATAGCAAAAACCTAAAAGTATTAAAATAATAATAAAAATAAAGTGACAGAGGCAAGAACCCAGCTCTGCCCTGATACCTAGTGGAAGAGCCAGATAAATGCACAAATTCTGCTCTTGATGGCAGTTTCAAGTATCACAGAAGTTACACAGAACATCGGGATTCAACAAAATTGCTCAAAGACAAAGTGCTTGAAAGAGACTCACAGGCATCATGGTTCTAAAATAATGGCCAGAAGGCACTTGTGGACATGGAATACTCTGATTAATTGCCTTTCTGAGACAGGAGATCAGAGTAAAGGCAGAGAAGAGCACAAACACAATTCTCCACCTTCTGGTCATCTGCTTACATTAGCCAGATTTGTACACATTCGTTTTTGTTTCTGGAGCTAATTTAGGGTGCAAATAATTAAGTGCATGGATTTAGAATGACCAAAGTTGTCTGTTTTGTGTCTCTAATATTACGTTCCTAAGCAACGAGAAGCTGCTCTGGTCAGATACATCTTAACTGTATATTGAATTCCCTCCCATTATTTCTCAAACGCAATTTACAAATGCTATTCAAATTCTGAAAGAGGCTGGGCTAGAGCAGATGCTTTTCCAAGCCAAGACTCTAAACTTTTGACAGTAGCAGCAACCTGAATCTTTACCAGGAATCAGATGGCTGTTGTCAAGGCCATTCAAACTCAAGTTCGCACTGGGAACTTTGGCCAAAAGCACCTGGCTAGCTAAGCAGTCAGTATAAATTTCCAGAGACTTTTGTCCTCATCCCCCCGCTTGGTGCACCTGGAGCCTGGCCCTAAGGGAAATCCTATCACTCTCTTTTTCCAGTGTCCAGGGGATAGGCACATCTGTTGTTGACACATCTGGAGCCTCAGCTTTCCCATCACCTCTCACTCTGTGGGTGTGATCATGACATTTGAAAATGCAGGAAGGATAGCCCTTCCAGGCAGAGGGAAAACATGTCTGCCACAATTAAGCCCAAAACTTAGTCGGCATTGTCGGCTATCTTAAAATATGCCTGGGTAGTACCAGATATCGATGAGGACATTTTTGCCTTTCTCTGTACATCTTTAACTGCTGGTGTAGGTGGAGGGTTAAAAACACAAGTTAAAAATTGTTGTCTTTTTTTTTTTTAATTATGTTGACAGGTTGCATTTCTTTTTCTTTTTTTCCAGTTTGCTATAGGGTTTTTGCACTCAATGGAGAGAGACAGGTGCAGTTGGCCATGTGGAATCCAGTTGCCTTAACCTTCATGCCATCTGCTGGCTCTGCTTTCTTGCCTTTTTCCTTAAATTATCTCTAAAGGTAAAATAATGTCCCCTTTCTAATTTATCTGAGCTACTTCAAGTCTGTTTTGGAGAATGCCTTTCCACAGACAAATTGGTATTGCCTTTTAGGAGCTAGCAGGTTTTTTTTGTAATGGTTAAGAACAGAATGCTGGCGCCAGCAGGTGGCATGGTGGTTAAGATGCTGGATTCTCTCATGGCCAATCACAGTTCAAGTCCCAGACCTGGTGGCTCAAAAGTCATATCAGGTACATGTGCATGCATGCCCCAGATCCCAAGAGAATGGAGAAAGGATCATGACCTGGCCATCCTCCCTACTGGGCAATTTTTACTCTTTCTCTCTCTCTCTCTCCAAAAAGCACAAGTGCCCTGTGGTAAAAACCTTAAAAAAGAAAGAAAGAAAGAAAATGATTCTGTAAACAACCCAGACCTGGATATAGTCTACCAGCTCAACAGCTGCTGACTAACTGGGTGCTCTCTGGCTTAATCTCTGCAAGCCTTATGCCTTTATTTGTAAGATCGAGAGGGTGATTCCATTGTGTGCCTCAAAAGATTCTTCTGAGGACACAGAGACCACGTTCATAAAGTCTATAGAGTCTTTCTTTTAGTGCCTGACACATAAGTGCTCAGTAAATGGTAGCAACTATAGCTAATAAAATGCTCAAACAGGTCTGTAAAGTAATTGGGAACTTCATTTAAGGCAATACATTTTTTCTGCAGTTTAGAAATAAACTGTTAACTGGGCAAACAAATGTCTCTTCCTTGTGTGCTCAGTTGCATTTACCTAATGAGTTATTAAAAATGCTTTCTAGGGGCCAGCTGGTGGTATGGTGGTTGGGGTCCTGGACTCCCAAATGGTGGCTTGCTTTCTCACTTTCCCTCTCTCTCTGTCTCTCTCTGTTAAGTGTGCATGCCCTATAGCAAATTTGAAAATAAATATAATAGTAATAAATAAAATAAAATAAATAATTCTAAAAAGTTTTTTAAAAAGGCTTTCCGTAAGGCAAACGAATCCCCATTAGGTTCAGAGTATCACTTGAAAAGAAAGAAATTCCTTTTGCACAAAAATAAAATTTGAATAGACAGGTCAGTATGACTAGTAGGCTATTCATAGAACAGATCAGCAGAAAGGCATTGTTTCTGGCTGCCTGTGCCATCTCGACTAATTCGTCCAAGCCGTCTTCACCTCTACCTCTTTCTCTCTGTCCAGAAAAGCAACAGTTATACTGTTATTTATTCCTCAAAGTTCGGGAGTCAAATTCTAGCTTCATAACATACTAACTGTACGGTTAGTGATTTTGAGCACCATGCCTCTGGAGACTGGAGCTTAATGGAATACCTTCCTGCTGGGTTTGCTGTGAGGATTACATGACGGTGTGTAAGAAATGACCTTGGCATAGTTGGAGCTCAGAAAAACCATGAAAAGATGATGAAAATAATTTTCAACTTTTTTCCTCTAAGAACTCTATCTTAAATTATTGCAGATCTCAAAGATATTTAGTTTATTAAGTCTCAGAATGCCAATGTATGCAGTGGGGATTGTGCGGCTCAAAAATGGCCATTCTCTGGAGCTCCTTGCAGCAAAACGTGAATTCTGTGTTCCTGTGACTTGAATGGGACTGGCTTTTTTTGTTATTTTGTTTTGTCTGCTAACATGGTAGAAGCAAACTTGTGCAACTTCTGAGCATGGTTTTGAGAGGCACTAAAGCTTTCTTTCTTACCCTTTGGAGCCACAAGGCCCCAAACTGTGAAATAGTCTGGGATGAAATTTGGCATAGGGAGACCCAGCTATCTCTGTTGAAGCCGCAGAGATATTAGCTCATCCAGTAGCAGCCAGGTAACCTCAAGGAAACCCAAGTGAGATCAGCCAAACCATTACCCAGTCAGCCCACAGAATCATGGGAAATGACCATGTTGTCTAAAGTCACTAACTAAGTGGCTTCCAGGATAACCAACTTGTTCTGGTTTGGCCAGGACTTCCCTGGTTTTGGCACTGAACATTTCATGTCCCTGAAAACTGCCCAGTACTGGTTGAGTTGGTCACCCTATGTGTAGTAGAGCCACAAACAGCTGACACAGAGATAAGACTATACAACTCAGTGTTTCTGACAGAATTGAGTGAAGTGATGTAGCTAATGGCAAAATATAGTGTCTATACCAAGAAAGATATCTTTTTCTTGTCTTCAATGTACAAAATTACTCAAGATCTTCATAGCTAATAAAAACAGGATCTGTTATCGTGGTCTTTAACAGAGCTTCTCATTCAGGACCCCTGGTTGATTTAAATATGCCAGATAGCGTTCCCTGCTGGAAGAAGGTTTTGTTTCAAGCTAAGCACAAAAGTAGTAGGCCCCTGGGAAATTATGAAGCAAAAGAGAAAGAAAACATTGCACTTAACTAAACTCAAACCGGCTGCGAGTTCTCAAAACAGTATCACTGTTGAATATGGAAAACACTTAGCATTATGTCATTCTGGGTGGGTCTAGAATAGGGCTTTTCTTTTTTTCTGAAAATATTTTTCCCCAGGGCCATGTCTAGAGAAAACAAAGTCCAAGTAGATGATCTGCAGGTAAGGTCAATATAATACGCCCACAAAAAGGCAAACTTCCGGAAGGCCACTGGGTATGAAAGTTGAAATCCTTTAAAATTCTTGTTTAAAGCTGCTCATTAGGGAGAAAAATGGGAGGTGAGAGCAGAACTCTAGTAAAAATCTGAAATTTGTTAAATGATGGTACAAACTTTTCCTCATGTCATAATTATTTGACCTAAAAATGTATTTTAAATGACCACGAAGTAACATGTCTCTTTTCCTAACTGAAATTGCCTGTTATTCACACAATTAAAATAATTTCCCCACCCTGGAGGCCCAAATTACTTCATGCTGCCAAGAAAATAACTATCCTGTACATCACTAAAGAATTCTGACTCTGCAAAAGACACATGTGAAACCATTCAGCAGGCCGAACAGCAAAAAATGTCAACCTTAGAGAATTTAATCAAGAAGGTATTTCCTCCTGCAGACTTCCGACAGCCAGAGTGCTGAGAATGGGCCCAGACACATCTGTATCGCATGTGTCTGTCTTGCAATATCTTGACATATCAAGACACTTTAGAAAAGCATTTCTGTTGTTCCACAAGCAAGTAAATGTCCGATTTTTGAATGAGATCAAGCTAAGGTTCAAGCAGTCAAGTATTAATTGCCACCATTTTTTGGAGAGAATAAACAAATATACAAAGAATATAGGTCTTAGCTTCTTAAAGAACGGAAGGATGACAGGACTCTGTGTTGTTCCACAATATCCTTTCTGGTGTCATAGGCTTGGGTACTTGAGGCTCCGCATGATGTATGGAAAGATACATGGATATCCACATCTTTGTCCACATCCATATCTATGTTCACAGCCATGCCTACGTCCATACTTCCATTCATTTGACATTATACCTCGTTTTGCAAGATACCAAAGAGTATTGTTCCTTCACTAGATTATTTACTACCAAATTTAACACACTCTTTGTTTTGGCACTCCGAAAAACACTGTAAGTGCCACTCAAGATGGTGTTAGAAGTTAGAGAACACTGGGCTTAAATACTAATAATGATTTTCTACATTCTATTAAAATCAGTGTCTGAAATTGAGTTTTAGGTTTACCAGGATAGATTTTCCAGCCATTTCTAGGATTTCAACACTCATTCTCTAAAATTAACTACCTCACAGTTGGCGAGTATAAAAAATGAGCAAAAAATATAAATAAAAAATCTGTTCTTTAAGGAATAATGCTTTAACAAACACTAAATGAAATAAACAAGCATTTGGCAAAAATTATGCATTCGAGAAGGTAATAAGAGAGTGGGATATATTTCAAACAAGTGAATTTAATTGTAGAAGTAGTCATAAATGCCTTCGATATGGTAAAATTTAAAAGGCTCCCTTCCATTTCCTTAGCCACTACCCTCTCTAACCTCAGTGAAAACTCTAGGCTAGTGTCTTTACACACAAACTATCAATATTTTTCATGTAGATGCAAGAGCCATCTTAAAAATAAAAGATAATTTGTTTAATCAACTTCTCTGTTTAATATTTCTTAATGGCTTTGCATTGCTTTTAGAAAAACATTTCTAATTCCTTTGCCTACAAGTCACCAGGTGACCTGGCTGTGGTCTCCCATTTGATTCGATTGCAAACCACTCTACCCTTGATCACCATGTGCTAGTCACACAGGCCTCCTATTCCACTACTTGAAAACATCTAGGGTGTTTAATGTTTATTTTTGTATGCCTGGGATGCCCTTTCTCTTACTCTCAATTTGGCTGTCTTCTTTCATCCTTCAAATCTAAGGCAACATCACCTTCCCAAAGAGGTCTTGCTGAGTACCTTAATTTAAGGCAGCCTCCTCCTTGCCGTCTGACTTTGTTGCTCACCTCCATGGCTCTTATCAAAGTCTGAAATTACTTGCTAGTTTACTTGTTCACCATCTCTCTCTGCTGCAAGAAGGTAAGCACCTTAGAGTGACCCCGCCTTGTTCATTCACTCCTGGATTCCCTATGCCCTGAGCTGTGCCTGGCTTTGGTTTCAGAAAAATTGCTCTGTCTTATATATAGAGAATTGAATGGAGGAGGGCAAGAGGAGGGAAGAAAACATTTAGGATGTTATTGCAATAATCAAAGGGAAAAGTGATGGTAACTGTGACCAAGGTGAAGGTAATGGGACTAGAGAAATGTGCATAGATGAGAGAGATCTTTAGAAGAAAGAACCAGCAAGACTTGGTAAGATTGGGAGATCTTGGGGTCAATGTCCAGGTTTCCTCCTTCAGAATTTATTTCCCAAAGAGGTTCCCTCCTCTGTAAGTTTATATGACTGATAACTGAAGTTTTCAGTGAAACCAATCTGGTACTGGCCATAGCTAGTTGGTTCAGGGAGTGATGGGTGGCACATAGAACCCACATGTAGGTTGCAAGTAGGAAGACAATACATTATGGATTACACGGGACAGTCTTGGGTTTCCCAGCACAATTATTAATACTACTCCCTTCCCTGTCCAACATGTCCTGGTTTGGTGGATAAGATATAGGGTCGCCCTAGGTACTAAGGCAAGTCAGTGGTCCCTAAAATTGTTGCATATGAACTTTGCCCAATAGGAGTACCAGTGTTGAATAGTAACCAAACTAATAAAATCTAGCCTCTAGGGTTCCGTAAGTGCTAGGTGAACAAAGAGCGAGCATAGCTCTACTTGAGGTGGACTCTGTCTGGGAGGTTGGTTGCATATTCCAGAGCTGGAAGTCACTGTGAGTGACAGGAAGTGAAAGGATCCCAGGTACTTTTGCAGTTCACTTTCATCACTGAGAATCACTGAGTTCATCTCTTCCTCACAATGAAGTGACAAGATTGCCATGCTAAGGCAACAGAACCACCAAACAGGTTTTTTTCTATGGAGACTTCCATTAACAGGAATTTGTGCTAGAATTATGACTAATCATGGCTGATCTTCAACCCCTGATGGAGAGCCTCAAAGAAACCAAGACCAAAGATTGGGTCTCAGGTTATGTATAAGAGCTCGACATTGTTAACTGTGGTGTGTTATAGAGAGACTGAGAAACAAACTTTCTTGATGATTGGGATTGGGGATGGAGATCCAGAGACAAATCCTAGGCTTGAACATTATTAAAATTAGAAAACTAGGTAATTTTTATAAGTGACATTAACTTTAAGACCCAGTGGCTCAATGTCTTAGAACTCAACATCAGCTCCCAATTTTTCTTTTGTCTATTTGTTTTGGTTTAGTTACTTTTTCTATGAGAGATAGACAGAATGAGAAAGAGAAGGGGGAAAGGCACTCCCAACAGGGCCTTCTTCCATAAGAGAGAGAAAGGAAAAAGGCAACCCCAATAAGATCATCATACCCTTACGCATGCCTAGCTTCAGGCAGCCAGTATCCTGGGGATGTGTGAGCACATCCAGCATGAGCAGGAAGATCCCAGGAAGCAATTTCAGGATGTCCCAGATGGCTCCAGCATCACAGTCTTGTGTGAACACTGTAAAACCAGGACTGCACCTATGTTTAATTGTTGATCTGAGCTTTCCATTTGCCATTGGACTATGAATTATAGTAGTTCCCATGCCTTCCCCTGACTCCTGTGTTTCTTAATTGAAAAAGAGAAGTAATACTAGTTATAACTCTACAAGGCATTTCCCCAATACAAAAGACTAGGAGAAATTTGATTTGATTGATGACCAAGAAATCAGTCTAAGGTTTCAAATCAATAATACATTCTTTTGAGTAATTGAGAAAATGCTTTGTATGCTTTGAACATACATACTGCTTGCAGAGGTTTGTTGTTGTTGTTTGTTTGTTTGTTTTTGCACATGGTTAGCTTTCCATAAATATTAAGGTTTTATTTTCTCTTGCTGTTGGCCATTGGCACTATCCAGAAAGACACAATCAGAAATGGAAGGTAGGTCTTAGTTCCCTTGAGAAGGTATAAAAGCATTTTTAAATGTACATAAGAATTCCTTGACCATAACTTGATTCACTGGGTGGCAGAACATCTGGTTAATAACCAGCAACTTAGGGACCAGCAGTTGGCGTAATGGCTATGTTGCAGGATTCCCATGTAGTCAACTGTAGTTTGAGTCCCAGATCTGGGACTCAACACGCTGGTTGCGTGTGCAGGCATGCCCAAGATCCCAGGAGGAGAATGGGGAAGGGATTACAGCGTGGTTATCCCCTCTGGGGGGTGATTTCTGGTTTTCTATCTCTCTGTCTCTCTCTGTCTCTCTGGTGAGTGCATGAGCCCTGTAGCAAAAACCTCTCTCTTAAAAATAATAATAATAAAAAAATAACCAGCAACTTAAAAAATTGCCAATTCTGGGCCAGCCTGCAGCCTGGTAGTTAAGATGGTTGGATCTCATATGACTCCCTGCAAGCCTCAAAACCTGGATCTGGTGACTTGAAAAACACACCAGGTTTGGGACCAGCAGATGGTGTGGTGGCTAAGGTGCTGGACTTCCCCATGACTGGTCATGGTTTGAGTCCCAGACCTGGTGGCCTACTTTTTCACTTTCTCTCTGTCTCTGTCTCTTTGGTGAGCATGCGTGGTCTACAGCAAATTAAATAATAATACTAAATAAAATTAAATAAATAGTTCATATTTAAGAAAAGGCAAAAGAAAAAGAGAAATACTCTAGGTGCAGGTGTGTGCATGTCCAAGTTCCAAAAGAAGGAAGAAATGGAGAAGGGATTGTGGTGTGACTATGCCTCATTGGGCGGGGGAGGTACTTCCTGGCTCCCCTCCACTTTATCTTTCTCTCTCTGGTGAGGATATGTGTCCTCTGGCAAATGAAAAAAAAAAAAAGAAAAAAATGAAATTGCCATCTCTACGACTGAATGATACAGCCTCAGATATTGAGAGGAGAACTGATATAGATAAGTCTCAAGTTCCGTAGACTTTTGCAGCTAGATAAATAAGTGTAAATAAAATATATATGTATTGCAATGTAAAAGAAAACAAAATGAAAACGGGTCTACAATAAATTGGAAAAGGCTCCCAGATATTAAAAGCCAGTAAAAATATTGTATTATTAGGAAGATTTACCAAAGTACAATTGGAAAAAGCAGAACTGACATTTTCTGTTCTTCCTTTTCCCCCTCACTTTTTTTCCTTTCTTAAATTAAAACTCACAGCAAAACAAAGCCCCTGGCTGGGCCATGAGGAACACTATTCATTTTTCCCCCTGACCTGATTAGTCAGAACGTCTTTCGAACGATTAGTTTTCAATTTGCACCACTGCCAGAGAGAAAGGCCTCCAAATTAATGGCTGCATTGATTGTTTATGCCTCAGAGAGGCACATTAAAAAAATTTCAGCAATGCTAAAAGAAATGTTGATCTTCTGAAAGGATTTAATTTAATGGATTTTTTTTCCTTATAAAAATGAGTGTTTTGGAAACTTGCCAAAAGTGTGTTTAAAATTCTGCTTACAAGTTGGCTGCCTAGAGAGTTTTATTGGTAAGGGCCTTGTTGTTTCTTAGTGCAAATAGCTTCAACCTTGGATCTCGGGATCCTTCTCCCCACCAGTGAGGGTTTCCTGAGAACTGCAATTCTGTCTCCATATAGTGTCCATTTACTGTCCTGGCTTCTCCTTCCTAACAAGTGCTGCCCCTCATCACTTCAGTGTCCTTTCTGGGTGGCTTCCCCTCTAAGCCTCTGCTTTTGGAAGCCATACTAAAAAATTGAGAGAAAAGGTTTCTTCAAAATGGGTCTGTTTGGTTGGCACAGGATGGATGGGAATTTGTGTAGAGCTTTTGTAGGGCAAGTTTCTCTTAAATCCCTGCCAGTGAAGTCCTGTGCTGTGCCTCAGATGGAGAAGGTAACAACAGATTGGATGACTATTTGTTCTATCTTACCTTTACTCTAAAGAGCTTCAACTTGTATTGATGTTTGCAGCAGGGTAAGGACCACATTAGAAGTAAGCTCAATTTCATTACTGCAATCTCCCATTCGAAATTGGCCAATATAATGATGTAGTGGCTTACACACGAGAGAAGCCTGCACAAAATCATAGCTCACTGAGGACTAATGACAATCAATGTTCCGGGAGAAGTTGAGTAACTTTATTTTCTGTTCTTGCTGAGGTTTTGTGGTTATTGTTTATGCCATGGCAAATGAAGTTAGAGTTGATAAGGCTTCCATTATTCAGATTGGTAGGGAATTCTCATTTTCTTATTCCCATCTCATTTCCTAAACTTTATTTTTTTTATTATTTATACATTCAATCACTGTATATCATTTAGATTGTGAAGAGATTTTACCCAGCATGTTACACATCTTAGTCCAGTTGAGAATACTATACACATCCTCATCAAACTATTTCTGTGTCCCACAAATATCTTCTATCTCCATTTTTTCCTCTAATTTCCTTTCCTACACTCACACTCCACTCTCACACACTCCTTCCATTTTATCTCTAGTGTCCATAACAATTTTTAATGCTTTTATGTCCTCTAATATTTCAGTTTCTACCATAGAGTGCAGACTGTTTATGTTAAATGGAGATATACAATGTCTCCCTTTCATCACCTGACTTGCTTCATTCAGCAACAAATCTTCTGTATTCATCCACTTTCTATCAAATTCCAGGGCCTTGATTTTTATGATGGAATATTATTCCATGTAGTGTATGTGCCACACTTTTTCAATTCATTCATCTCTTTGTGGACATTTGGGTTGGTCCCATGTCTTAGCATTCGTAAATAGTGCTGCAATAAATATAGTTGTGCAAGCACTTTTCTGATTGAGCATTCTCCTGTCCTTTGGGAAGATACCCAGGAGTGGAATTTCTGGATTGTATGGTAGTCTAAACTTTTGTGTGAGAGCCTAGCAGTCGTACTCCCTGTCAAACACCCAAATGCCTCTTTGTAAATGCATTGATGCAGGTCAGCACACAATGGAGGTGTCAGTTCAAATGACACCTGACTTTAATGTTGTCCAATAATAGCAATAGAAAAGATTCAAATCAATAACTTATGGAATTCTAACCTGGTAAAGGTGAGGTCAAACTTATCTGAGCCTTCATATCAGGCATTTGGAGCCCTGTATCTGCTCTACACAGTTGGGCTTGAACATGCTGTTAGCAGCATAGTTGAGGCTGCTTTACATGATTGCAAAGTGAAAAACCAAATGGCCCAGGGTAACAAGGTCCTACTGTCATCACCCACAAAATCTACCTGTGACCCTGATCATATGTTCTGGTCATACGAATTCCAATGGAGTACATCCAGTTATTCCCTGCCCCAGACCACAGCATTAGCTATTCCCAGCTGATCAGGGGTACATCCAGAATCATTGCTTTAACCACATGATGATGACACTCATGGGGGGCTGATCATTTCCTCCCAAACACAACAGAAAATTCTGACACTGGTTGTCTGAGTCTTGTGACAGCTACAGCAATTTGACTGACCTGTTGTCATGTTCCACTAGACTTGACCAAAGGTCATCTGCCCTCTGCTTCACTTCTTCAGCTTTGAATTTCATGGTCCCCTTTGACAGATGCATCACTTTCTTTACTACATCAGATTGTGCAAATCCTTATAAAATTTCAAGAACAAGCTCTTACATGAAACCTTCCTGGAATCATTAGTTCCATTTTTGCAGGCCAGAAATAATGGCCTTTGTTTCATTTTCCTGGCTAATGTACTCTTAAAAAATTTCTTACTTCCTGGTATGAAACATCATCTGTTATAGTGAAAGTCCTTGAGAAGTCTCTAATTGACACTTAAGGTATCTAGTATTATATTCAGCTGTGCTTGGGGTGCAGGTGGGGGTTGTTTGAAGTTGTCTTGGTAAAAAGGGTATTTGATCACTGGCATTATTTAGAATTACTGGTGCATGGTAATAATAAAAAGCAAATTTTAGTTAGTCTTATTGTCGTAAGATTCCCCACAGACAATAAACTTTATTGTATGTCACCCTGGGCAGACTGTTCTCAATCCATCTACTCTTGTGGATCAGTTCAGAGCAACCCCCAAATGACAAAATTCTATTCAGGAACTAGACACTTCTGGAAGGTGCTCCTTTCTGAAGTGCATGTCTCACCTAGCATAGCCACAGATTTTTTTTTTTTTTTTTGGAGAGATTTTCACTGTAGGGCGCATGCGCTCGCCAGACAGACAGAGAGAGACATAGAGACAGAAAGCGAGAAATCACCCCCCAGGGGGGATGGTCACGCCGCAATCCCTTCTCCTCTCGGGATCTTGGGCACGCACGCACACACGCCCGGCATGAGTTTTAAGCCATTGGGTCCGGGACACGAACCGCGGTCGACTACGTGGGAATCCAGCGACATAGCCATTACGCTAACTGCTGGTTCCCCATAGCCACAGATTTTGAAGACTAGAAGAAAAAGAGTTGAGCACTTTGTGTCCACATGTGATTGTAATTACTCTTACGTATCCCTACAGCTGTAAAAGACACTTGTATTAGCTTTCATGTCCTAGCTCTTTTCTTCTGTGTTAATACAAATAAATTAAAGAAATTAACCACTTTTATAGTCTATATAATCTCACACTTCTCCTTAATTTGTTAACTTTATCTCCACATACCCAACTGAATCTTTTTTAAGGTCTCTTCTCATCAAAGTTACATAGTAACTATTGGCAACAAAGAACCATGCCAAGTGAAATAAGTATTCTTTTTTTCCCTGGAGACTTGCCAGAGACCCAAGGCTCTCCATAAATAAGGTCATGTCTGACATTTCCCCTTTTCTCTCTCAAAACACTTTTTTAAAAAAAAATAATTTATGTTATATGTTCACTGTGTATTACTTAGCTTGTAAAGCGAATTTACATAACAGGAATATACTTCACACCAGTCCATTTGAGGACTTTATACATGTTATCGTCAACAGATAATAATACATTTCTGTGTCCCATAAATGTCTTGCCTCTCTATTTTTCTCCTTAATTTCTTTCCTCATGCTCTTCCCTTCTCACTCTCTTTCCTCACTGTCTCTAGCGTCTGTAACCATTTTCTATGCTTCTATATCCTAATCTTTCAGTTTCCGCCATAGAGTGTGGACAGTTGGTATATATTAAGTGGAGACATACAATGTCTCTCTTGCATAGCCTGGCTTGCTTCACTCAACAGTAAATCTTTCATATCCATGCACTTTCTATCAAATGTCAGGGTCTTGATTTTTATGGCTGGGTAGATTTCCATAGAGTATATGTGCCACACTTTTTCAATCCATTTATCTGGCCATGGACATGTAGGTTGGTTCCATGTCTTAGTAATTGTGAATAATACCACAATAAACATAGATGTGCAAGCACTTTTCTGATTAAGTGTTCTCCTGTCTTTGGGTAGATATTCAGGAGTGGAATTGTTGGATCAAAACACTTTTCATAAGTCTTTTAATGTATTTCTTCCCAGTATACTAGTTAGGGCAGTGTAAGAGTACATAAGCATGTGTGGAGATGGGTACATAGGAAGGTTTTGGGCCAGGACCAGGGTACCTCATACCATTTGCTCACATTCTACCCTATGAGCTGGTAGAACTCAGCCTTGTGCCATACCCAGCAGCAGTGGAGGGTTTAAACTGTAAGCCCAGGAAGAAGAAGAAACAAAAGTTGGAGACTACTTAGTGGTCTCTGTTATACCACCACATGGTAAGAGGTTAAAGCATGCTTGGTGTTCTCACTGCTGAAAACCTTACAAGAGATACAGTGCCTGACACATTATAGATTCTTAGTAAACACTCACTGACCAAGTATTCAGTAAGTGTCATATGAACATAAGGAAAGGACCAGCAGTAAACTTCAAAAACTAAACAAGTCTTGGGACCAGCAATTAGCGTAATGACTATGTCTCTGGACTCCCATGTAGATGACTGCGGTTCACGTCCTGGACCCAGTGGCTTAAAACTCACACCAGGCGCATGTGGTTGCGTGCCCAGGATCCTGAGAGGAGAATGGAAGAGAAGGGATTTCGGCGTGGCCTTCCCCACTGGGGGGTGATTTCTCACTTTCTGTCTCTCTGTCTCTCTCTGTCTTTCTGGCGAGCACATGCACCCTATGGCAAAACCTCTCAAAAAAAAAAAAAAAAGAACTAAACAAGTCTTAACAATTAATAGATTGGCACCCGAGGCACGCTCCTGCCGGCCTGGTGCCCCGACCCTGGCCCTGGCCCCCAGCAATTGCCCGGCCTGCCATATAGGTCCATGTCCACAAAAGAGAGCAAACCAGCTCCTGGAAGAAGTAATCAGTGTGAAACAAAATGTGTTCAGGCCCCTCAGACTGGATGAGACCATCCACTCCGCAGGGGTCCACAGTGGTCAACCTCGTCTTGTCCACTGCATCCAAAGCTGAGAAGTCTGCAGTTCATGCAGGCAGGTGCACACACCCTATGACAAAAACCTATTTAAAAAATAATCACAGATACTAGAAAACCAATCATTCCAAAACAAATTAAAGTCAAAATGGAAGAGGATTTCACCAGAGACATGTATCTTTACTGAATGTGAATGGCATTTATTATGGATTGAGTTGTGTCCTCTAAGAATGTAAAGTTGAAGTTCTAATCCCTGGTACCTCAGTAGGAGACCTCATTTGGAAATATGGTTATTGTAGTTGTAATTAGTTGACAAAATAGTATGGAGAAGGTGGGTGCCTAGTCCAATAAGACTGGTGCCTTCTGAGAAGAAGAAAATCTAGACACAGGGGACCAGCAGTTAGGATAATGGCTATGTCGCTGGACTCCCATGTAGTCCACTGTAGTTCACATCCCAGACCCAGTAGCTTAAAACTCACGCTGGGCGCAGGTGCGTGCGTGCCCAGGATCCTGAGAGGAGAATGGAGGAGAAGGAATTGTGGCGTGGCCATCCCCCCTGGGGGGGGTGATTTCTCGCTTTCTGTCTCTCTGTCTCTCTCTCTCTGTCTGGCGAGCACAAGCGCCCTATAGCAAAATCCTCTCCAAAATGAAAAAAAAATCTGGACACAGACACGCACAGAGGAAGGACGACATGAAGAGACACAGGAAGACGATGGTCATTGAAGTATGCCACCACTAGTCAGAGAAAGTCTGCAACTACCAGAAGCTGGAAGAAACAGGGAAGACTCTTCCCCTAGAGTCCCAGAGGAAACATGACTCCAAACACACCTTGATTTGGGGCTTCTGAATTGAGAGAACAAAGCTCTGTTGTTTAAAGCCAAAACAAAACAAAACAAAACAAAACAAAACACCCAACAATTAATAGATTGACCAGTCTGCTAAGAAACCCAGAGGGGACAGTAGGTCTCATGAATGCTGATGAACTTTGACAATACTATTGAGAACTGTAAAATCAAGAACAATTTACAGTGATTCACTGAAAAAAAGTTAGTGTTGGTTAGCTTTCTAAATAATCAGCTTATACACACATACACGTATATATTTGCACAAGTTATTTGCAAGTGTATATACACAAAAAGAAAAAAAAAATGGCTTTATGTGGTTTTCAGAGACCAGGGAGAGGACATGTAAACATTTACAGTGAAATAACAGAGCCTAAATTCAAAATCTTAGTACAAGGCACTCGAATAAATGGGAGAACATATTCTGTGTTTGAGTTTCCCTTGAAGGACTTTACTGCTGCATGTCACACAGAAAGCCTAGCAACCAATTTGCAAGCCCTCACAAATCAATCACTGCTAGGCAGTAGTCCATATTGTGCTCTAATTTTAAGCATTTCTACTTTTCTCAGAAAGGAACACCGATGTAGAAGCTCTGAAGATGCGGTTCATTCTTTCAGGTACAATACGAGAACAACAAGGACTAATGGGCCACATTTTTAAGATCACAAGAGAACACTGTATATTAACAAGAAAAAAAAATGTAATTATCCCAAAATAATAGGCATTAGCAAACCAGGATACCTTGGAGATGGATTGCTCCTGCAACGTCAAAGAAACAGATGAAATCATTCCTTCTGCTCTGCTCACATAAAAATGAAGATAGGTCCCCTCTATATAGGACCGTGCTGTTTTTTTCCTCTGATGGTAGACCCATGATATTATGTGAAGAGTGACATAGTCAGTTGCGCCATGTCAAATTACTGCTTAAACACAATGCTTCTGAACCATTTATTCAGACACCGTGGGATTAAAAAAAAAGTGGATGCAACAAGCATAAAAAATAGAATGTTCTTTCACTTACCTGCAGAAGGTACACGATGGGAGTAGTTGATTTTCTTGATGTTAAAAACTAGCTCACCAAATTTTTACTGTTTAGGCGACCCATAATTCTTGTAAATTAACTAGTTTAATACCCATAAATGTGAGAAATATAAGAATGTCAGGATTTGGGATCAGAAGATGGTGCAATGGTTACGACATCGGGCTCCCACGTACTCTGTTTTCAGTCCTGGACACACGTGTGTGTGTGTGTGTGTGTGTGTGTGTGTGTGTGTCCAAATCCACAGAGAAAAATGGAGGAGAAGGGATTGTGGCATGGCCATCTCCCATGGGGGTTGGGGAGTAGTGGTGTGTCTCTCCAGTGAGCACATATGCCCTATAGCAAAAATCTCTCTCTTGCTAAAAAAAGAACATCGGGATTTAAACACTTCTCAGACCCAAGGTCTAGCCAGTTGCTCCAATTAAGAACCTTAAATCAGTGTTTTTCAAACTTTAGAGAGCATTAGAATCACCTAGGTGGCTTAATCATGGATCGGTGGGTTCCATCCCTAGAGTTTCTGATTCAGTATATCTAAAAAACCCAGAGGAGGAGGCAATTTATCTGGGATACATTGGGTTGTCAGAAAAGTCATGATGCATTTTGCAAAGAGAAACATAGAAAAATATGTCATGACTTTTCCAATGTCCCAGTGGTCTGAGTATTTGCATTTCTAACAAGTTCACAGTTGATGCTAATACTATTGGCCCAGAGCTATACTTTGAGAACCAGTCTAGTAAATAAATAATCAAACATTCAACTGAAGAGCCTTCTCATGCCTGGAAATACAGTCATGCTGCCAGTGCCATGAACGGGACAACAATTCACAGTTCAAGGCTTCCCCCACCTTTCGGAACTCTGGTGCTAACAGAACTTAGACAAGAGTTCCACCAGCAGTATCACCTTCTCAATCTCTGAGTTATCCGATAGGATACAAATAACACAGTCATCTCTGTCAGTTTATAAGATACATGTCGTACCGTTCTCAGCATGGTGCCTTCCTCTGGAGTGTTTTGAACCACGGTGAGATTCCACTTCTCATGTTTAGGTTTTTGGAGTTGAAAAACATAATGTAAGTCAGACCAAGGTAAATGATAATAAGATAGCTTGAGATAGCCTTGGAGTAACAAAAATGGTAAAAGTTTCTTACAAAGGCATCCTTTAAAAACAAAAAGAAACTAAATTAAATGTCAAATAAAAAGGTAACTGCACAAATTAGGCTTGAAACAAATTAAAGTCAGGAAAGATGAAGTTTCTCCTAGGCCCTTTTAACTTGACTGCCTGTGCTATTCTCTGCTTCTCTTTTGCATGGAGAGCATGTGCCTACTCTAATTTGACCTTTGCGTTCCAACTTGTAACTGCCAAGTAAGAGACAGAGCAGAGACCCAAAAACAGTGATTCTCAAAATTAAGCACACAAAACAATCTCCTGGGGGCCTTGTTTCTGATATAGCATCATTTGAACCCAACTGCAAAGATTTCTGCTGGGCGTGAAATCCATGTAGTCAACCAGCACCTACAGGTGTTTTTGATGCCAGTGATAATGAAAACATACAGGGTGAAATGCCATGGCTTTGTAGCAGTGCTTCTCAAACTTTGGGGTGTACACAACTTCTGTTAAAATGCAGTCTAGTTAAGCAGGTCTAGGGTGGGGTTTCAGAGTCTGCATTTCTTTTTTTTTTTTTTTTAAGAGAGATTTTTGCACTAAAACATGTGAGCTTGTCTCCCCCACCCCAAGAGATAGAGAGTGAGGGAGAGAGAAAGAAAGTGAGAAACCACCCACTCTCCCCCAGGGGATGGCCATGCCACAACCCCCTCTCCTCCATTCTCCTCTTGGGATTTTGGGCATGCACACACATATGCCAGGTGTGAGTTTCAAGCCTCCAGGTTAAACATGGGACTCAAACTGCAGTTGACCATGTGGGAGTTCACAGCTTTAACCACTCTGCCACCTGCTGGCCCCAAAGTCTGCATTTCTTGAGAGCTACTGGAAGGTGCTGGTTCAGAAACTCCTCTTTGAGGGAACCAGCAGTTAGCGTAATGGCTATGTCGCTGGACTCCCACGTAGTTGACTGCGGTTCGTGTCCCGGACCCGGTGGCTTAAAACTCACGCCGGGCGCGTGTGCATGCGTGCCCAAGATCCCAAGAGGAGAATGGAGGAGAAGGGATTGTGGCGTGACCATCCCCCCTGGGGGGTGACTTCTCGCTTTCTGTCTCTATGTCTCTCTCTGTCTGTCCGGTGAGTGCACGCGCCCTCCAGTGAAAATCTCTCCAAAAAAAAAAAAAGAAACTCCTCTTTGAGTAGCTAGGATTTGGAACTCTGACGTGGCAGTTGGTCATATTGCCTAGTTCAAAATTCAGCTCTTCACTTTCCTCGTTATGAGTTTGGAAAAGTAACTTAACCTCTCTAGGAGTCACTTCTTTCATCCACAAATGGGACACACTTACATGGCAATCTAGGTAAGAACAGGAGAGAGAGAATACTCCATTTTTGTGCTTCTAAGAGATTGCAAACTCCTGAAACAGGTATCATACTGTCTTTGAAAAAAAAAAAAAACTGGACTTTTCTGCTTTAAACAGGTACAATCACAGGCTTCCCTAATCCAGTTCTCTTTTGCCAAGAATTTTTTTCCTTAGAAATGGATGAAATTGCCTCCATTTCAGGTTGGCCAGCTAAGAGAGATCTAGCCAGCAGCTCATCAGTCACCACAGGCAAGGGTGGTGAACAGGAGAGCAAAGTTCAGAACAGTTCACTTCTTGGCTGTACTTCCTGGTGTAGCACTGAGACACAGCGTCTGCCTCTTTTATCCTCAATCTACAGGAGACTAGCTGTGATAGCTAAACCCCAGCCAAGCTGAGTCGTACATCTTTTTTGTTTGTTTGTTTTTGTCATTGGGATTTTAATAGGGCTTACTTTACAGATCACTTTGGGTAGTATTTACATTAATTTTTTTTTTTTTTTAGTATTCTTCTTTTTTTTACTCTTTCAATCACTGTACATCATTTGACCTGTAAAGAGAATGTACCCAATGTGAAATGCTTCTCGGGCCAGTCCAGTTGGGAAAACTATACATGTTATCATTAACAGGTAATAAGCCACTTCTGTGTCCCACTAATGCCATGCCTCTCTATTTTTTTCTCCTGATTTCCTTCTCTATGCTGAATCTTACTTCTTTGCTTTCACTTATATTCTCATATCTTAATGAAGAATCTCCAGGTAAATGTTTTAAACTTGCAGACACGCACCCCTTACTTCCCAAGATGCAGATTCGGCAGGTCTAATGTGAACATTAGAAATCTCTGTTTTTGAAACTGGCACCCTAGGTAATTCCAAACAGGTGTTCCATTCTCTGACCAACAAAACTTTAATTTAAAGTTTGAGAGGTGTTTAGGTGGTGGTTTAACAGGAACAGCTGCCCAAACCTTAATGTGACGTGATTCGATCATATTGTGTTCTCCTACATGACTCCAATAGGTGCTACCATTTGCTAATTCAGCAGTTACCAAGTACTCAGCACTGCATGTTTATTTTTCTTTACACAACCCTTTGATTGCCATTGTTATCCTCATAGAGTAGAGTGAAGTCATGGCTCAGAGAGCACCTTGTCCAAAGTTTTATCATGACTTAATGTCAAAAGTGGGACCCTAAACCTATGCTTGACCCTAAGGCTGATGGACTTCCCTATTTTACTCCTTAAATAGAGCTTCTCAAACTGTAGAATATGTCAGAATCTACTGGTTAAAACAAATTGCTGGGCCCCACCTTCAAAGTTTGAGATTCAGTAGGTCTAGGCTGGGGTCTGAGAATTTTCATTTCAATCACATTCTCAGCTAACACTAACATGATTTGAGTTCCAGAGCTTTAGAGTTAGCTGTTGGGTCCTTTTCTTCTGGCAGCTGGTTGCTGTGTTTCTTTAGCAATCCTAGTTACCCACACAGGACACTTTAGAAAAGCTTCCCTTTCCTTCAATGGTTGTTTAGACAACAAGTACATGACAAATGGCCAATGAAGTTGCTGTTAAGTCGATTCTTAAGTATCTTCAGGTATTGCTTCTGTGGGGTTTGAAATTGTAATGTGTCATTCTCTCTCCTCAAGCAGAAAGAACAATTCTCCATTTGCGATGGCTGTCTCATAAGTATTCTTTTGCTCTATCTTTTCTTTCTCTGCTTGGAAAATGCTGAACCATTGTCTGTGCCTCTTCTTGAACAAAGCAATGGTTAGCTAAATGCCATTCCAATCAGTTCCGTCTAACCAAGTGCTAAGGAAATAATCCAACCCCTGAGACTTCTTCCTCACTCAGTCAGAAATGGAATTCCAAATGGGGTCCGAATGGTGTTCCTTGTATGCTAATGGCTCTGTGGTTGTCTTCTGGGACCTCTAGGGAGTTCAGGTATATATAATAAAAAGTATTCTCTATAGATGATGTTATTGATCCATCATTAGGTAGGTTGGGCTTTGTGGTATATTTTTTCCTTCCATCTCCAGGTGATCAGCTTATGGGCTTTCACATGTACTCCTACGGCCAATTGAATGTGAAACCCCAATGCAGCTTAGAAGGCCTCTTAGTCTTTGCAAATCTGCTCAAACTCAACCAGGACCCCAAATATATTGACTTTGTTGGGCAAAGATTTTCTTCTGAGTTCCTTTGGCCTCACCCACATCTTTCTCTGTTGGTCACTTGACTATAATTTCTGTTGTGCTCTGCGATACCCTAAACATAAAACTTAGCTCCTTTACTGATTTTCACAAAAAATCTACATTGAACACTTTGTGACTTTAGTGAATGGTCACATTGTGCAGTGTTTTAGCATCTTGTTTGTTTTATATCACCGTCTCTCTTCTCTGGTACATCTAAGAATCTCTCCCTTTGCCTGCTTCATATTCAATCCTCATTCATGTCCAGACGTGTAAGAGTATCATGTCCATTAATCAGCTAGTTTTTTAAAAATAGTTTGTACTAGTCCTTTCCTAAGAGAAATTTGGTGAAAAAAAGTTATCTTTCTCTCTTTCTTTTTCTTTTTTTTTGGACTATGGTATTCTGTTTTCCTAGTTCCTGGGACAGTAGCCATCACATAATACGTGTTTACCCATTAGACAAGAGAAGAAGGCAAACAGGAAGGGAGGGAGGGAGGAAAAGGAGAAAGGCAGAAACCAGGAAAGAAATCCCTAAGGTTGTCTGAGACACACACTGTGATCATAATATAGGCTCAGAGATTGTTATTCAAAGGAGTTGTTCTACTTCTTACTTCTGAGAAGGGTTTTACTTTTTAAAATTTCATATCCAGCTTCTCCGCAATTTTTTTTCCCAAGCCAATTTCTAACCCTCACAATAGATTTAGACTGTGGTTCTTCCTTTTTTTTTTTTTTTCCCTCCTCAACTCACTTTATAATCTCCTCACAGGTAATTAGTTAACTCAGGGGGCATCCTTTAAAAGCCAGAAGCATGTTGGCTTCAATTTCCCCTTCTGAGAGCCTCTTTCCTCTATTAGATTCACCTTTCCTCACCTAGAGCAAACATTAATTTGTGTGCCTCTCCTTCTTTGGATGTCATTTTTCACTTCCTATACATTGTAATCCTCCTTGTCTATATTTTCTCTTCTCAGAAAGAATTTACTAGGATTTGGGAATGAGCTGCTTTGGTTCAAAAAAGAAATGTACAATAGATGTGAGGTTTTTTATTTTCTTAATTTCTTTGGGAGTCGTCTTCATGGGTTTCTGCGAGAGATCAAAGTTGACTCTTACAGACTGGATCTCCCCATGTTGTATTGGGAGCGGCCTAGTTTGAGGAAACTCTGGTGAATGAAACTAAGAAAAAGGAAGGAAGTTAGAAGATAGGGGCAACTTTCTGTTTCTTAGGAGGAAGGAGCTTGATTTCAGCTCACACCGTTACACTCTCTTTGCATCAATCCCAGCATAGCACAGGAAAAGGGAAGAAGGATCTTTTTCGTTGGAAAGTTGGATAGATAAAAATGCTCTGAGTGACTAGGCCGATAGCCTGTAATTTAATCACATGCAGAGGTTTTCATCTCCACAGTTTGTGTGCACTGTGCGTGGAAGGGAAGGTACCTTCATTCCTACACCTCAGTACTTAGCCCAGTGCATGTCACATGGCTAGAAGTCAAAACCGTTCTTTAAGTCGGTTTGAGTTGGTTAACTGGTTGCTTCGATATACCTAGGGCTTTGGATACTACCATGACAAACTACTTTAAAGACGTAAAGGAGAAAGTCTTTCTCCCAAGGTTAACATATTTGAAAGAAAAACATCAAAAACCTGTGAAATATATTGGTATGAAGCTGCCTGGTTTTGTTTCTGTTTCAAGCTCTACACGTGACGATAAAAGTTAAGGGAATAAAAGACTTAGTCTTGGACTGCAGGGTACCATAGTCCAGATGAGTAGAGAAAGTAAATGTATAAAATCTATGATAAATTCATCTCCATTTCCAACATTTGAGAGATGATAGTAACTTTTCTTAGTGGACTAGCATTGAAATTACATTTGTATTCATTTGAAAAAAAAAACTTATGAATTACTCTCACAATGAAAAGCAGGGTAAAAACTTTATACATGATAGCAACTGCATTTTACTTTTTTTTTTTTTTTTAAGAGAGAGAACAGTGCAGCATCACTGTTCTCATTTAAACTCTTTGGTATTTATTCACTCTCTTTAGGATAAAACTGAACCACTTTCGGGCTGAAGCACAAAAGCCTCTCCATGACTAACCTTGCCTATATTTTCAAAAGCGTGTCCTTACAGTTCTCCTCCTCCCCTCTCCACCCACAGAGTACCTACTTCAACTACCCAGAGCCCTGAGAAACAATTCTCCCTCCTCATAAACATTGTTTCAGTGTAAACTTGAAGCAGTGTAGTGTAGGGGAGTTGAATTACAGTTGCATTTTCCCAATCACATAAATTATGAAGACTTTTGGCTTTTACATAATCCCAGCCTATCCTTGCCTCCCTCATTTGAATTGCTCTGGATTTAAAATATCCCTAAACTTGAGACTATTTAACAACAGAAAAAAAAAATTGAGATTTTTTTTTTTCTTTTTCTTGAGTACTGTTTTGCAATGTCTTTCTACAGCTTACCTCTTGCTAGAGTTAGAAATAGACATAGGCTGGGGGACCAGCAGTTAGAGTAATGTCTCTGGACTACCACGTGGTCGACCGCGGTTCGCGTCCCGGACCTGGTGGCTTAAACTCACACCGGGCGCGTGTGCTTGCGTGCCCAAAATCCCGAGAGGAGAATGGAGGAGAAGGGATTGTGGCGTGGCCATCCCCCCTGGGGGGTGATTTCTCACTTTCTGTCTCTCTGTCTCTCTCTGTCTGTCTGGCGAGCACATGTGCCCTATAGCAAAAAAAAAAAAAAAAGCCTCTCAAAAAAAAAAAAATAGACACAGGTTCTCTCCTTGGCTGACTTTGAGATCAGTGACAAACGGGCAAATTCTGTTGGTCTGATGATGATTGCAAGTATTTCAAACCACACTCTGCCTTGTGCAGGTCTTTTGCACAGACAGGTGTGGATGTGGTAAAGGGAGCCATACCACAAACTGTAAAGAGAATAGTAAGATGATCCTCAAGTAAGATGCTAAAATGCAGACTTACATTAAATTCAAGATTCCACATAGCTCTCCTGACCGTCTGTTAGCTATAAAACGAATGCATTGTCAAGGAAAACCCCTACCTTGCCTTTAAGAATCACCTAAGCCCACTTGACCACACAGTTTGAGCAGGCCTGACACTTGACACATCATCTTAATGCTGAACTTCTTAAAGTGAGCATGGAAAAGCCTCATCATGCTACTGTCTCTTGAACACTGGTAACTCAGTCAAATAGAAATGCCCAGTGATAAACCTAGAGTGTGTCTGAGACCCTGACCTACTCATTCTTGTGCCACTGGTACTGAGCAAAATATCCAGCCTGACAAAGATTAATCAATAAGCAGATCAGCCACACAATTCACTTTTCAGAAAGAATTTACTGGGATTTGGGAATGAGCCTGCTTTGATTCAGAATAGAAATATGTTAGTTTTTTTTTTTTTTTTTTTTTTTTTTTTTTTTTTTTTTTTTTTTTTTTTTTTTTTTTTTTTTTTTTTCCTACCCCTTGGGGAGACCTTTTCATAGAATTCTAGGAGCTATTGGGCTTGATTCTTGCAGATTGGATGACTGCATGGCGTCCACTAGAAGGCTTACCTGTATAGGCTCTGCACAGCTAACAGTGTGCTTTCCAGGACTCTTCTCAGGGGTTCTGGAGTCCACTGTACATAACTGGATGGATATTGCCATGAGACACTTAGGGGTGGAGGGTTAAGACTTCTGAAGACATACACATTCACATTATATGTCCACTGAATGTCGTTATGAAAAACGTGAACCCATTTCTCTGTGAGGCCTCACTTTTTTAGGACAGGGCCAAGTTCAGTACCAGTTGAATCATTTGGAATGTTAACTGAAAGGTTTCTGTGCAGTTTTCTATTAATACCTTTCTGGCAAATAAATGCTCAACCAAGATTTTAGGAGTATTTACTAATTGTAAGCTAACTATTGATTCTGTGAAGCCCACATATGTGTCCCAATTCCATCATGAACCTGGACACAGGTACTGGTGACAGGCAGAGGTTCCATATGCTTGGATAGAATTACTTGTATTCATGCATTCCAATGGAGAGGCTCATCAGTGAGAAGTTCAACAGTTAGAAGAGCCTTAAAGCATTAGGTTTGATGATTTTTAGGTTCCCCCACACAGGAACTCGTTGGAGGGTTGGAGGGAGGAGGAGCGCTTGTCTTAAAGAACCCTGTGAATGTCTTAATAAATAGATAAGAATCTTGTTCACACAGCATTTTCAATATTAGAAAGCAAATAGGATCAAACTGGGGTTTGAGAACTGTATGTTCTTCCCTACTAAGAGTAGGGAGATTCTGCAAACTGATGTCTGCTCAGACTTTATAACTGTTGCCAGAAAGTGGCACAATTAGTTTCACCAGTGTTTCAGAAGAGACTACAAATGATTAAGCTGGAAAGCATCAAAAGAGAATTGATTTTCTTCATGTTTTTAACAATATTATTTAATTTGTCTCTAAAATGGTAGAGTGATTTTATAGTATCCCACTGTCTGAGGACTTTCTACTCACCCTTCAAAACCCACGTTGGTACTGATATCGTTGAACGGGGAAGTGATCCCTAATCTCTGCCACCTTCTATCACAGAATTACAAAAGTTTGCATTCCCCACACGCAGGCATTGCCACTCATACCATGGAGAATTGTCTTGGGTTCGTTTGCAGATCTAGCTTCTCTACTGGAGGGGGGCCAAGGGTGGTCCTGGCATCCAGGCAGTGGCTTCATTTATTTCTGGGTTTCTCAGTTAACCTACACTGCAATTGTTTGGTATGTATCTGCTTAATAATGAAACACATTTATCATAAGTACAATATTTATTTGGCAACTTTGGTGGCCATGAATAAATGGCCTAGTTTTCTTTCCGGCTGCAGGGTCATGGGTTAGTTATTCTAATCTAATTAAATTATTTCATGGATGAGATCATTGGGTTTAAATAATCCTCTCAAGGCAGTAGGACTTGTTAAATGGCAAGGTCAGGACTGGGACACAGGCATTCAAGGACGCAGGACTCTACCTCCTATTGCTGTTTCTTTCCCTTTTTTTATTCCAGCTTCCTAGGCTTCCTAAAAAACAGCACATGTGGGACCAGCAATTAGCATAATGGCTATGTTGCTGGACTCCCACGTAGTCGACCGTGGTTCGCATCCTCGACCCGGTGGCTTAAAACTCACGCCGGGCATGTGTGTGTGCTTGCCCAAGATCCCGAGAGGAGAATGGAGGAGAAGGGATTGCGGCTTGGCCATCCCCTCTGGGGGGCGATTTCTCGCTTTCTGTCTCTCTGTCTCTCTCTGTCTGTCTGGCGAGCGCACGCACCCTATAGCTAAAAAAAAAACTCTCAAAAACAAAGACAACAGCACATGCTTAGAATAGGAGGTTAAAGAACAAAGACTACTTCTCCCAATTTCAACCACCTGGAGACAACCAACATCAGCATTTTGCCAAATATTCCTTCTGGTGTATGTGTGTAGCTATTTAATTTCACACACCTAGTCAGCTGTTATATGGGACCTGGAGAGTTGTTTCAGAGTTTTAGCTGAGGCCGCAAGTTCAGGACAAGAGAAAAGTGTCCACAGATTCCAGAGAAAAGGACTAGAACTTCTAAGAGATGGGCCTGAAAGGTTTTCCACTATCAAGCCCCAACACCCACTGCTTGCTCTTACATACTGACCCACTAGAGATGCATTCAGGGGAGAATCAGTCAAATCAGGGATGCAGCAATCACTGCTCCATTTCTTCATCCTGTCACAATTTCTGAAGGACACACACACACCACACACCACACACACACACACACACACACACACACGCACACAACCAGGCATGTTTTTACGTTGCTGTTTGTTGGGGCTAGGATTCAAACTGCAGTTGGCCATGTGGGATCTAACTCCCGTGACCACTAAGTAACAGGGCCCACCCAGTACATTATGACTTTTGTGTTCCCAAATCTATAGGTCTTTTCATTTATGGATTTCGAAGTTTTTGTTCTTTCTAGTAAGGTAAAATTATCTTGTTTGCAATGGTGGGTTCCTAGTAATTTATTTTTTTAACATGGGACAAGACAAAATAATAGGCTAGTTCTGAATTATGTGAATCTACATTTATAATTTTTGAAGTCATATTATCCATGTTAATATGACTCAGGCACATGTGATCTGCTCATGTGTATATATCATTGTTTGTACATACTATTATTAATTCTGCCCGACTCTGCTTTCTTACTGAGATTAATAGACAATTTTAAAGGAAAAGTAGTACAGATTTTCCTGGTGACTATGCCAGGTCATCATACTTGTGAGTCAGCATCTTTAAAACAGCACTCTCATGACTTCCAAAGTCTTAGAATAGTGAGGATAATTAGGCCTACCTCTTGGGGTTATAGTGAATATTAAATGTCTTAAGATCTAGGACATCAGAAGAAGGTAGTTAATGATAACTATTATTATTTTCTTTCTCTTTTTTTTCTCAAAGAGTTTATAGTTTAGGAACATAATGTAGAGAAGTGTCTCACAGAATATAGACTTGTAGCCATAATTCAAAATCCAAAAGCTTTGAAAAACGAGATTTTTTTTATAAGTTTGTAACAAACTGATGTGGTGAGAAAAATCTGACCTACACTGACTTGACATTTATAGTTTTTAATGATCACAATTACAGTGAGTGTTCATAGGTCATATATTATACTATAGAAACATTAATATATGTGTACAATTATTGAGTATTCCCTCCCCCTTTTTTTTAAGGAAGAGATTTTTGCTATAGGGTGCATGCGCTCACTGGAGAGACAGAGACAGAGAGACAGAAAGCAAGAAATCACTCTCCACAGGGGAGAGTCGTGCTGCAGTACCTTCTCCTGCATTCTCCTCTCAGCATTTTGGGCATGCACGCACACATGCCTGCCCTGATTTTTAAGCCACCAGGTCTGAGACTCAAACCATGGTAGACTATGTATGACTGTTACACCATCTGCTGGTCCCAAGTAGTTCCCTTTCTAAAACATGAAAAATTTAAAATTCTGCAGTATTTCTTGTCCCAAGGACTTCATTGAAGGAACTGTAGAATTGTACAGTTATGATTTCCTGAAAAGACCTTGTATAATGTTGCTATTGCTTATGATAAATTGATAGTCATATGAATTATATTGATTTTGTTGTTTTTTTTGTATTTAATTAAAACATAGTTTGTATAAATGTGTTATATATAGTACTAATGTCATGTTTATAAAATTTAGCTACTATTAAAAGTAATATAAGAAAATAAAGGATTAAGAAAATCAAGAAGAAAGGAAAGAATTATGGTTAAAATTAACTTTAAAAACACCTTAGGGGACCAGCAGGTGGTGTGGTGATTAAGGTGCTGGACACTCCCACATGGCTGACCACGGTTCAAGTCCTGGACCTGGTGGCTTTCTTTCTCACTTTCTATCTCTCTTTCTCTGTGTCCTTCTGGTCAAATTAAAAAATAAATGAATGAATAAATAAAATAAAATAATTCTTTTAAAAAAAGGATGCCTTGTGCTGCCTTAAAACAAAAACAAAAACAAAAAACAAAAAAACAAACAAAAAAAACCTTAGGAGCCAGATGACCGTGCAGTGGTAAGTCAACTGGATGCTCATAGGAAAGGCCCTCAGTTCACATCCTGAAACCTCCACAAATACACTGGGGATGCAGGTGCCATGACATCCAGAGCCCCATCAAAGCCCTGTTGGGCTCTCTCTTCCTCCCTTGCCCCCATTTGAAGAAAGAAAGAAATAAACTTTATAAAGAAAACATCTTAAATGGCCTCAAGAAAGTATAATTTTGTATTTGTGTTTGGATGTATGTGTTTATAGCACAAGATGTATATATAAATGTAGTATATGCTCTAATAAAGATGTCCACTGTATCCATTTCGAAGCTTAGTCTTTCTCTTCTCTTAATGAACTCTGCCTTTTTCTGATTCCTCTTTCTTTTGCCAGGAGCATATTGCATCCATCCAAGTTGAATGGGTTCTAACAGGTTACTATGAGACACTCAGCTATGTGCACTAGGAAACTCAGCCTATATTCATAGTCACACAAATGACAGATTCTCTCATTCCATTAGACTTTTTGCTGATCCCACCATAATACCTTCGGTGACCACGTGTCTACAGAAGTTTGGGAGGAACTAGTAAAATTAACAAGTCATACACAACTAAACAGAATTCAGTCAGAACTCTTGCGTATTCGCAGAGAAAACTGGGTAGACTTTAGTGTGTTGAGTTTAGATGTCTGAGACAGTGTAGGACGGTACTTGCCTGCAAAGGGCAGATAACTAAGGTAGACATGTAGCGGAGCAGGCTGGAAGAGAGGGAATAATGCAGGTTGGTGAAGAACGGCAATTGAAACTCTTTTTTATATCAGAGTGAAAAGAAGCATTGATGGGACTATGGCAATCTGGACTTCAAAACCTGGGAACTGTTGCTACTATTTGGGATTGTAGTCCCAGAGTTGCCCCACCTTTTGTTTTTATTTTTTATGTATGTATGTATTTATTTATTTATTTTGAGAGGTTTTTGCGATAGAGCACGTGCGCTTGCCAGAAAGATAGAGAGAGACAGAGAGACAGAAAGTGAGAAATCACCCCCTGGGGGGATGGCCATGCCACAATCCTTTCTCCTCTTGGGATCTTGGGCATGCACGCACACTCGCCCGGCATGAGTTTAAGCTACTGGGTCTGGGACTCGAACCGCAGTTGACTACGTGGGAGTCCTGTGACATAGCCATTACGCTAACTGCTGGTCCCTTGTTTTTATTTTTCAAGAAAGTGTTAAAAAATATATTTTATGTGAATTCTTCTGACTTTCTATTTTGACAACCAGTTTAAGTGAAAAAAAAAAAGTAGTATCGGTCAAACAAATTACATCTGTGAGCCAGATTTTGTCTTCAGACCATCCTTTTGCATCTTGTGTCTTAGAATCTGGATGACAGTCATTAACATCCTGGATAAACTTGTCATACATGGCCCCCTATTCCAAATGCTGGTTAAAATAATTGAGTGAAAGGAGACAGGAACTCTTCTCTTGTGGTAAGTCAAATTACTTTCATCTGAGGTGATAGCTTTGGCTATGATCCAGTGGTTTACTTCTGGAATCCAGAAATCTTTCTGCCTTTGTTAATATTTTTGGCTAATCTTGAAAGAAATTGAACTGGATTGGAGCAAATTGAAATGAATACCCAAGAACCAATTCTGGGGTTTTATAAAACCTTCCTTCCAAAGTGAATCCTAAACTGGGAGCAGCAGTTACCGTAATGGCTATGTCACTGGCCTCCCATGTAGTTGACAGTGGTTCGAGTCCCGGACCTGGTGGCTTAAACTCATGCCAGGCGCGTGTGCGTGCATGCCCAAGATCCCAAGAGGATAATGGAGGAGAAGGAATTGTGGCGTGACCACCCCCCCGGGGGGTGATTTCTCGCTTTCTGTCTCTCTGTCTCTCTCTGTCTTTCTGGCGAACGCACACGCCCTATAACAAAAACCTCTAAAACAAAAAATAAAACCAAAAAACAAAGTGAATCCTAAACTGAAATTCATCCTCTCTTCATTCTCTTTATCTAGACTTCTCAGAGTAGTATAAGGTGCTGAATGTTTAACACTGTTTCATTTAGCCAACAGAACCTTTGAGGCCAATCTGTTCAGTTAACAAGTGGCAAACACTTAAGGATGGCATGTTTTCACTCATTTCCATGAGAGCAAAATTGTTTAGCAACAGATTTGCAAAGCTGTTAAAAAAGACAACCACATTTTAACCCTTATTAATGTTCTATTCATTTCTTCATCCAACAATGCACGATGAGTACCTATAATGACTGGATGATATTTTGGTGGGAATACAGGAGAGACCAAAACAGGTAACTTCTCTAGATTTCTGAAAGTATGAATGAGAAGGGATTTTAATACATGAATGGAAAAAATATAAAGATGTAATTAAAAGTGTGAGTTCATTTTGGTGTAAAAGTCTTTTGAAATCCATGCAGATTTTTCATAATATGCATTTATCGTGAATGTTTTGAGGACCTATCATATACTATATGTAATATAATTATTGTTGCTTCTAGTAAATACACTTGAAGTGAGACTATAAAAATATATCTTGTATGAAGTCAAATGAAAATCCTCAGACTACCCTATCCACCAAAGGTTAAGGAAAAGATTACAGGCAACCTGGAAAGACAGAAAAGGAGCATGGAGAGAGAAAGAAAAGGCAAGAAAGGAAAGATAGTAGTGAAAATGGTGAAATTAAGACACATGCAGATGCAGATGAGCACAAGCAACTCTGCATCAGACAGCAAGAGACTCCTGAGTATTGCTTCACTAGGATCTCTGGTTCTCAGCTCTGCGATTTCACAAAGTTTCTAAGTTGTGAAACAGCTACTTTGTAGAAATGGCTACTTTGGTGGAAGATGAGCTTGGGATTCACTACAGTTGCATCAGTAACTGAATTTCCAAGGCAGAGTTTAAAGAAAACCCAACTGGGATGAATAAGTCAGTAAAAAATGTCTAAGTAATAATCATAGTTTGGTTTCAAGAGGCAATAAGGATTAAAAACAAGACCGAGACAATATAAACACAGATTAAAGATGGTGTCTGCTTATCTAACTGTCTCCAACAAAAATAAAAACTCAACAAACCTGGGTTCTAATGTGGTTAAGTAACTGCTGCTCTGTTTGACTTTATCTTTTTATCATGTTTTTTTTTTGAATAAAAACCTTGACAAAAAATCAATAGGTTGACTGAGATCATCAAAGCAAAATTATTTTAAAAGTCAAGCATCCGTATCAGTTGGCTCTCACCAAGATTACAACATTTGTCTCAATAAATGTCAAATTAAGCAGTTTCTGTGTATTTCTAGAGGCAAAACCTAAAACTGTAAAAGTCAACAAACTAGGAAACTTTTCTTAAGAACTGAGAAACATTTCCCTGGACTTACAAATACATAGTTTTCTATTGTTGCTTGTTTAGATTTTTGGCACAGGGAGTGTGTGTTCACTGGGAAGAAAAAAGAGAAAGTGATAAATCACTCCCCAGAGGGGAGGGCCATGCTGCAATCTTTTCTCTTCCATTCTCCTTTCAAGTTCTTGGACATGCACAGACATGTGCCCAACATGCTTTCCAAGCCACTTGGCTGGGACTCCAACTGCGGAGTTGGCCATGTGGGATCCAGAGCCTCAACCACCATGCCACCTGTTGACCCCAAATACATAGTTTTGACTACAGTTTTTCTTGTTTCTATAAAACTCTGTCTGCGGGGACCAGCAGTTAGCGTAATGGCTATGTCGCTGGACTCCCATGTAGTCGACCGCGGTTCGCATCCCGGACCTGGTGGCTTAAAACTCATGCCGGGCGCGTGTGCCTACGTGCCCAAGATCCCGAGAGGAGAATGGAGGAGAAGGGATTGCAGCGTGACCATCCCCCTGGGGGGTGATTTCTCGCTTTCTGTCTCTCTGTCTGTCTCTGTCTGTCTGGCGAGCGCACGCGCCCTGTAGCGAAAAACTCTCAAAAAAAAAAAGAGTAAATATTTTAATTTTTTCTGTGCCTATAATTAAATGAACGTATCATTAATGGAAAGGATTGACTAGATATTCTTACTATAGTCACAAATAAGTTTCATTTGAAGTTTATAAATAATTGAGAGTACTGTGTATTATTGCTGGAATAATTCAGTTAGTACTTTGTCTTTCTCCCTTGTATGTGTAGGCTTACTTAATAGAACTTAAAAATATGTTTGGGATTCAGAAGTGACAATTTCTGAACAGCAAAACATAGTTTTTAAATGGTCATTCATTTATTCATTGAAATATTTCTTTGACACTCATTGAGGGCAGGGTGCTATACATGACATTGAGGAGAATAAATAAAATGGATGAGGTCCTGTCCTCATGAAGTTCATAATCCACCAGTAAGAGAGACAAGAAACCAGATACTGTAAGTATAAAGAAAGTTATTAAAAAGTTTACAGTTTAAGAGAAGAAACCCAATATAGAACCTACCTCAATCCCCACGAACAGATGAATGGATTGAAAAAGTCTGTCACATATACTCTATGGAATACTATTCAGCCATAAAAAACAGTGAAACCCTGACATTTGATAGAAAGTGGTCAAATATGGATGATTTATTACTGAGTGAAGCAAGTCAGGCTATGAAAGAAAGATATTGTATGTCTCGGTTTAGTATACACCAACTGTCCACACTCTATGGTAGGGACTGAAAGATTGGAAGACATAAAAGCATTGAAAATAGTTATGGACACTGGAGATGGTGTTTAAGGAGGGTGGGAAAGGGAAGGAAATTAGGGGGAAAAAAGAGAGGCAAGACATTTGTGGAACACAGCAATGGTTTATTACCTGGTGATGATATTGTGTATAGTATTCTCAGCTGGACAAGTGTATTTCATGTTGGGTTAATTCTCTTTGCAAGCCAAATGATGTATAGTGATCCAATGTATAACATAATAACAATAAAAATTAAAAGAAAAAGAAGGAACCCAGTCTTGGAGTCAGGGATGTCTTCTAGAAGGAAGTGGTATTCTGCAGAGATCCAGAAGAGCTGTAGAAAGTTGGCATGAAGGAAGAAGAATAGAAAGAGGGAGTGAGCAAAGCCATCCTGAAGGTTGCAGACTAGCTCCCAGCTGACTTCACATGTCCAAGACAACCAAAGCAAGAATACCAGGAAAACCATAGGGTCAAGCCCCAAGCAACTCGAGAATCGTGAACAATAACAAAGTGGTTATTTTAAGTCACTACATTTTGGAGCAGTTTGATCCACGGAGATAAATAACCAAAACAAGACAGCTTCCATTTTCAACTAAATGTGACCTTTAGATGTGAATGCTACAGAGGCCAGGTGAGCCTAGGCCAGGGGTCTCAGGTTTTCAATGTATGAATCTCCTAGACATTCATTTTATGGGGTAAAAGAGCGTTTGAGAGAGAGTTTTATGTGCAGGCATCTGGATATTGAAAAATCCAGTGGTGAAAGTAAAGAAACCCAGACAGGCTTCATGGTCTGAGCCTTCCGCAAGCTGTTTTTTCTACATCTGGGTGGAGCCACGGCTCACAGCAATGGAGACCAAAGGGGATGTGGTTCCATTTGGCAGTGCCTGGAGGGTTCTACAGTTTCAGGATGTCTGAGTCTGTCACATATACTCTATGGAATACTATTCAGCCATAAAAAACAGTGAAACCCTGACATTTGATAGAAAGTGGTCAAATATGGATGATTTATTACTGAGTGAAGCAAGTCAGGCTATGAAAGAAAGATATTGTATGTCTCGGTTTAGTATACACCAACTGTCCACACTCTATGGTAGGGACTGAAAGATTGGAAGACATAAAAGCATTGAAAATAGTTATGGACACTGGAGATGGTGTTTAAGGAGGGTGGGAAAGGGAAGGAAATTAGGGGGAAAAAAGAGAGGCAAGACATTTGTGGAACACAGCAATGGTTTATTACCTGGTGATGATATTGTGTATAGTATTCTCAGCTGGACAAGTGTATTTCATGTTGGGTTAATTCTCTTTGCAAGCCAAATGATGTATAGTGATCCAATGTATAACATAATAACAATAAAAATTAAAAGAAAAAGAAGGAACCCAGTCTTGGAGTCAGGGATGTCTTCTAGAAGGAAGTGGTATTCTGCAGAGATCCAGAAGAGCTGTAGAAAGTTGGCATGAAGGAAGAAGAATAGAAAGAGGGAGTGAGCAAAGCCATCCTGAAGGTTGCAGACTAGCTCCCAGCTGACTTCACATGTCCAAGACAACCAAAGCAAGAATACCAGGAAAACCATAGGGTCAAGCCCCAAGCAACTCGAGAATCGTGAACAATAACAAAGTGGTTATTTTAAGTCACTACATTTTGGAGCAGTTTGATCCACGGAGATAAATAACCAAAACAAGACAGCTTCCATTTTCAACTAAATGTGACCTTTAGATGTGAATGCTACAGAGGCCAGGTGAGCCTAGGCCAGGGGTCTCAGGTTTTCAATGTATGAATCTCCTAGACATTCATTTTATGGGGTAAAAGAGCGTTTGAGAGAGAGTTTTATGTGCAGGCATCTGGATATTGAAAAATCCAGTGGTGAAAGTAAAGAAACCCAGACAGGCTTCATGGTCTGAGCCTTCCGCAAGCTGTTTTTTCTACATCTGGGTGGAGCCACGGCTCACAGCAATGGAGACCAAAGGGGATGTGGTTCCATTTGGCAGTGCCTGGAGGGTTCTACAGTTTCAGGATGTCTGCATGATGCTGTATGGGAAGAGGAACCACTTTAGGGAGGAAGAGTTGGAGCATGATCCTCATGTAGTGGAAGTACAGAGCAGGCCAACATGCAGGACTGATGTTGTTAAAACAGCTTTTAACCTGCTCCTGGTTAAGTTAAGTGGTTTGGATTTGATTCTCACTCATTACTGATTTATAATACAATTAACACAACATTATCTAGAGAGAAAGGGACTTTTCAGTAACAGTGTTAAAAAATAATAAAATAAAATAAAAACTTGGGACCAGCAGTTAGTGTAATGGCAATGTCACTGAACTCCCATGTAGTCAACTGCGGTTTAAGTCCTGGACTTGGTGGCTTAAACTCACACCGGGCACGTGTGCGAGCATGCCCAAGATCCCGAGAGGAGAAAGGAGGAGAAGGGATTGCGGCGTGGCCATCCCCCCTGGGGGGTGATTTCTCGCTTTCTGTCTCTCTGTCTTTCTGGTAAGTGCACGCACCCTATAGCAAAAACCTCTCAAAAAATAAATAAATAAATAAATAAATAAATAAATAAATAAATAAAAACTCACTAATACACCTAATTCTCTGAATAAGAGCACAGGCCTCGCATGTGAGGAGGATGTTCATTCATCTTTGCCTTCAAGCTTGATGTTCACAACAGCCCTCACAGTTTCACCTGTTCCTAACATGGAAGAAGGAAAGAAACTTAAGATTTACTAGGACCCATGTGAGCCAGGCACTGACATACCCTCCCATTTAATGAAACCTCCAATAATCCTTTGAGACTGTAATTATTTTAAAAATAAGGAAACTGAGGGGCTAGCCAGTAGAGTAATGGCTAACGCACTGGACTCCCACATGGTCCACTGCAGTTTCAGTTCCAGGTCTGGCAGCTTGAAAATCACTCCAGTGCATGTACGTGCATGCCCAAAATTCTCAGAAAAGAATGGAAAAGGGATTGTAGTGTGGCCATTCCCTCCAGGAGGTGACTTCTCACTTTCCCTCTCACTGACTCCGTCTCTCTCTGGTGAGTACACATGCCCTACGGCAAAAACTTAACAAAATTAAAGCAACAAAGAAATTAGATTCAGAGAAACTAGTTGCCTACTTGTTATTGATAGTAAATGGTCTGGATCTGAGTTCAAGGGAAATTGAGTCAGTTTAAGAGAAACTAAATCTTATTCCTAGGCCAATAATCTTCTGGAAAGAAACAAAATGGTACCTGAATAAGTAAGAAGTCAGTGGGCCTTTTGTGTCATCTATCACAATGTGCAATGAATAATTATATGAGTTGTCATTTCTTAAGAATACTTGCCTTTTGTTGTAGGTTCCATTAAGAACATGTCATTTGTTCATCACTGTTTCCAGTGGGTAGCACATAGTAGATGTTCAGTGAATGTTTTTTACTATCTAATGTGTTCTACCTCCCCTGCTAACATCCTCAGGGATGCCTTCTAAGTAGACTGGCGCAAGGTCAGATTAATTCTGGATATGTCCACTTACAAACTTGTCTGTCAGTTCAATCTCGTGTCTACCTGACAATTATCTTTTAGAAGGCAACTAGGGACCAGCAGATGGCATAATGGTTACATTGCTGGACTCCCAAGTAGTTGCCTGCGGTTGGAATCCCAGAGCTAGTGGCATAAAATTCTTGCAGGCGTGTGTGCATGTATGCCCAAAATCCCAAGAAGAGAATGGAGGAGAAGAGATTGTGGCATGGCCATCCTCCCTTGGGGTGATTTCTTGCTTTCTGTCTCTCTGTCTCTCTCTGGGTGAATGTATGCACTCTATAGCAAAAATCTCTTCCAAAAAAAAAAAGGCAATGATAGCTTTTAATTAATTGCTTTCAAACTGATTAGGACTGTTTCAAAGCAGAATTAGAATAATAATAATGAATAATAATAATGTATTTAACAATTATTTTATCCTTGCAATACATCAGGTTCTGTAAGTATTGTACATATATCATCTTAATTCTTACAGTATTTCAGTACTCTCTTACCTTTGGGTTTGCTCTTAACATTTGTAATTACTCATGGTCAATAGCAGTCAAAAAAAATAGACAAGTACAATAAGATATTTAGGAGAGCGAGAAAAAGGGACCATACTCACATAACTTTTATTACAGTATATTGTGATAATTATTTTATTTTATTATGTGGCAATTTTTTTTGGAGGTTTTCTGCTGTAGGGTGTGTGCACTAGCCAGAAAGACAGAGAGACAAAGAGACAGAAAGCTAGAAATCATCCCCTGGGGGGATGGCCACGTCGCAATCCCTTCTCCTCCAGTCTCCTCTTAGGATCTTGGGCACACACACCCGCATCTAAAGTGAGTTTAAGCCACCAGGTCCAGGACTTGAACAGTGGCTGACTACATGGGAGTCCAGTGACACAGCCACTATGCCAACTGTGGTCCCTATTATTGTTGCTATTGATCACCAAATCAGACTGTATTATAGGTACATACAAATAAGAAAAAGTGTCATATATAAAGGGTTCTGTACTATCTGCAGTTTCAGGGATCCCCTGGGCGTCTCAGAACATACCCCTACAGAGAAGAGAGGACTGCGGTGTATGTTGCAAGGCTCTTGATTTTACCTTGAAAGATATTGTGGGTTTGACAAGCTAGGTTACTTTTCCTGCAAAAAGAATCATGATAAATTAGGTAAAAAGTCAAAAGAGGGACCAGCAGATGGTGTAACAGTTATGTCTCTAGACTCCCATGTTAGACTGTGGTTCGAGTCCCAGACCTGGCAGCTTAAAACTCACACTGGCGTGTGTGTGCATGTGCCTGATTGTTTTGCTTTCCATCTTTTTGTCTCTCTGGAGAGAATACATGCCCTATCACAAAAATTTCTCTACTAAAAGAAAAAAAGAGAGACAGAAAAGTCACTTGGAGATGGAGAGCCCAGGAACGCACTCAGATTTCTCAGACTTATAGCCATAGTGCTCTGACCCCTGCCTGTGTCCAATGGCTGTCCAGTCCCTGGGGTGTACAACAGGTGCTCAGATGTGAAAAGTCCCTTTCTTTCTAAATAATGTTGTGTTAATTGCATTTTAAATGAGTGAGAACCAAACCCAAACCACCTAATTTAACCAGGAGCAGGTTAAAAGCTGTTTTAACAACATCATACAATAAAAGGCTATTCCGCGGCAAGGAGAGAGACCACATGCCGTGTGTGTGCGGTGGGTTTGGTAAGCAGTGGGAGGAGGGACTGAGGCACATTCACAAGGAAATATGACCAAATTGAAAGTCTAAATTGTCCTTTTGTGAAATGGAAACTCAGTGATCACCAAATTATGAAATTGAGAAATTAAGATTATTTTCATAACAAGTGGTTTAGGGAATTAGCATCTTATTGGGAAATCATTTGCTTACCTAATTATGGCAACTGACAATTTCAGAGCAAATTGGGAATCTGATCAACAACGGCCTGATTTTGAATAATCATAGGCTATTAGAATTAGAAAGCTTTGGAATGATCATTTCTTCGAACCCTTGTCACTATTGGTATTCTTCACTTTGTAAATATTCTTACACATGGTATTCTAATGTACTTTACTCCACTTTAAAGAAAGATCATTTTAATAATTTGGGAGATTTTAGGGATCTAATTTTTGATATACTATCCCTTTGTCATTAGTTGCTATGAACAGGAGCGAAAGGGAAAGTTATTAAGTCTTTTATTTGCCTTCAGTAATTCTGTAGCTTTATTTTCTCTCATTGGTTAAAATTGTCAAAGAATTCCTTCAAAATGTGTGTGTGTGTGTGTATCAATGAGCATATTTGATAGTTACATCAAGTAACTTAGTATTTTAGGGAGGTTTTCCGACAACTTGGTGCGGCAGTCAGGCAGGGCCTGTGTTCATTTATTGCAGGCTAGTGTTCAAGATGGTTGGCAGAAAAAGGAAGGCCTGGCTAGCACAATGCATTCTTTTTTCTGGGAAAACTGTTTAAGATGATTTTAATAGTTGGGCTCATTATTTTAATGTAGTCAGATATCAAGACATTTAGTTGTGAGACCAAATAATGTGTGGATTTTATGTTTCTGTGGACTTTAGAGTAGGGGTCACAGATGTTGTTTGGAACCAAATTACATTCAAAGGAATGCTTTTTAATAACTAATAAGCACCAAGTATTAGATGGCATACTTGAGGGTTTTTGTGTTGTTGTTTTTTGTTTTTTAAGAGAGATTTTTGCTATAGAGCATGTGTACTTGCTGGAGAGACAGAGACAGAAACAGAAAGTGAAATATCACCCCCTAGGGAGATGGCCACACTGCAATCCCTTCTCCTCTTGGGATCTTGGGTATGCATGCACATGCGTCCAGCATGAATTTCAAGCTGCCAGGTTGGAGACTTGAACCCTGGTCACCCATGTGGGAGTCCAGCAATATAACCATTACACCATCTGCTTGTCCCCATACTTGAGTTTTTTACTGTAATATAATATATAAGCAAATTCTCATTCCTTTTTATTACTTAAAAGTGAAAGTACTATTTAGGGCCAGCCAGGTGATACAGTAGTTAAGGTGGCTGAACCCCACATAGCTGAATGTGTGGTGTACATGGGTGTGTACCCAAAATCTCTAGAGGAAGAAGAGTTGGAGGAGATGGGATTACAGCATGGTCATCCCCTGCAGGGGTTTTATCGCTTTCTCTCTCTCTTTCTCTCTATAATGAGCACATGTGCCCTATGACAAAATTTTCAAAAGTAAAAAATTAATTAATTAATTAATTAATTAAAATCACTGTGTAGACTAAAGTCAGTTTTTCAGATGGTGGAATCACAGACGTTTATCAATTCTCATATGCAGATTTTTTAAAAAAATTATTTATTTAATTGTATTTATTCACTTATTTATTTTTTAAATTTTATCAGAGAAAGACACAGAGAGAGAGAGAGAGAGAAAGAGAGAGAGAGAAAGAGTGATAAAGCAAGCCACCAGGTCTGGGACTTGAACCGTGCGTGGTTGGTCATGTGGGAGTGTCCAGAACCTTAACCACCATGCCATCTGCTGGTCCCTCATATGTATGTTAAAAAATTTTTTTTTTTGGAGAGGTTATTTTTTTGCTATAGGGCGCATTCACTTGCCAGAAAGACAGAGAGAGACAGAGAGAAAGTGAGAAATTACCCCCAAGAGGGCATGGCCATGCAGCAATCCCTTCTCCTCCATTCTCCTCTTGAGATCTTGGGCACGCACGCACATGCGCCTGGTGTGAGGTTAAGCCACCGGGTCCGGGACTCGAACTGCAGTTGACTACATGGGAATCCAGCGACATAGCCATTACACTAACTGCTAGTCCCTCATAGATTTAAAATTTTTAATATGCAGATTTCCAATCTGTGGTTGAAGACCATTACTTTACCACTTGGCATTTGGAGAGACAGCTATTAAAACTAATTTGTTTTCATTAATTTCATATTCTCTGTTGTATGTCCATGGAGAAACTGAGACTTAAATAGTTGAGAAAGATCAGTTTGGATTTTTAGTTTGCATAGGCTTAGACAAATTTTGGATATTTTACTACAGTGTAAATTTTTGTAAATTTATTGAATCATGTACTTTCATGGAGAAATGTTTTCATCATAATGTAAATAGAATTCATACTTTCACAACCATCTGACTTTCCTTGGAGATTCATAGTTTAATGGACAATAAAATATGATATACTTGTCATACAAGACAAAACAAAAAGTGAATTTCATGCATTGAAATATCACCAAATTTCTATAATGACAGGCTTATTCCGGCCCTGTATGCCAGAAGTTGAATTTGGAAACTTCCAACAGCGTGACACCAGCTTGAACTCTGAAACATTCTCAGGGTCTCTTAGCAAACAGCTGCAAAAAATATGGGCACAGCTGAGTGCCTGAGCATTGGATAATACCAAACCAATGGGTATAGTGCGAAAGGAAATATAAAGCAATTTCCTAAGTGATTCAATATGAAAGGTTCTAAAATAGTTGAACTAATTCATTTTCTTTCTGTTTGCTAATAATCATTTTGGTACAATTTTCAGTGAAATTTTCACTGAAAAATCAGAACAAATTTATTGATTCTCTGGATCATTTTGGTGTTTTGAATGTGAAGTGTTTAAATGTCCAACTATGTCACAAACCAATGTAGTGAAGTAGAGTCCTCTCGTATATGGAACCACTGTTATACTTTGTGCAAGAGGAAATGGAACCTTGCAATTGGGTGAACATTTTCTGTGGTCCCTAATTGGAAGAGTTCCTCCCAATGCCAACTCAGTTTGGATGCCATGTGGTATTACTTTTTAGAAATTAGCATTTATTTTCACATAAAGCCAGTGCCACTGGGTCTCCTGTATGGCCATATAAAAATGAACCAACAACTACTGTTTTAAAGTATGAGGACGCCTTAAAACAAAAATTATATTAGGCGAGTTCTATGTCCTCAACTGAATGCCAATTCCAGTTTTCAGTTCAAATCAGAAGTTTTTTGTTGTTTGGTAGAGATCTTTGCAGGCCGCAGTGGAGTGACCTTTCTTTCTGGATATAGGCTCATTTTTTTGGGGGGGGGGTTTGATACCAGTTTCTGAGCGCTCACTTAGATTCTGGACACAGTATCTTGCACCAAATCCTCCTTTCCTGAGCACACACTCATACTGTTTAGACGCCAAATCCTGCATCTGCTTTGAAAGTCATTTGAATTGGCTGCTCCAAATACCTCTCGGACTAAAGTTCTCTTCATGAGTCATTCTCTTTTCAAATCCTCTGAATCAGTTTCTTCAAGTTGCAAACTTGAACTCAACAAACATTTATTGTGGATCTGCTAGGCTAGTGACTATATTAACCGTGTAAAGCTCTTACAGACCTGGTGTCTGCTCTTATTGACCAAGAAGAACTGCCATGAAATTAAATAACGCTACTACACTATGCTGAAGTACTGTGACAGCTGATTGAAAAGAACAAAGAAAAGAACCAGTAAATAGACTTGAATACCAGCCTCTACCACCCACTAGCCTTCCATCTTGCATAGGATGCGTAATTTCCTTGACCCTCGGTTGCCTCCTCCATAAAGCTAGGATCATCACACCACATCATGTGCCTGGTAGGATTATTGTGAGGACTAAATGAGATAACCAAAGTAAACCACTTACCATGCCACTTAAAGTACAGGCATTTGCCACTAATGCTCAACTACCCGGACTATAATTGTGTAACACTTGTGATTTACCAGAGAACATTTTTGTATTGGGAAATTTTAAAGCCTGCAGGACTGCAGAAATCACGTATTGCAATTCAATAATAGAGGTTCTATCAGTCAGGGTCTGATGAGACAGAAAACCCAATTATTTGAATAAAAAAGAAAACAATGTAATATGAAGAATATAAAGGACTGTTAACTAGGTATAAAGTCATGAACTGTACCAAAAAGAGAAAAAGAGAAAACTTGGAGGTAGCAATGCAGGAAGCATCTATCACCCATACGGCTGGAGGTGGAAAAGGAAGAGGTTGGAAGGATGAAAATGTAGATGCTTGGAGGAGCGGGCCTCCGAGGGAAAACTCAGAACTCTAAGGAGAAAGAACTGCTCAGTCTTCTCTGAGCTCACAAAAGGGACTCGATGGGGCTGGTGTTAGACATCTGAGAAGGAGATATTGGCTGGCCTTTGCCTGGGCTTACGTATTTATGAGGATGCAATGAAGCTGGTTCTGCATGTTGAAAAACTGCATATTGGATTCAGCTAATGCCATCAGGAGGCGTGCAACTGCCAAGGTAAAGCAGCTGTTGCTGAGGCGACACAGAACAAGATGGAAAGAGCTTCCCAAGTCTCATTCTTTCAAGAATTGGCTGCTTGTTGACTTGAGGTTCAAGTCAACCCCATGTCCTTAAAATAAATCCTCCACTCTTATTTAAGCCAAGTAGAATTTCTATTAGTTGAGGGGAAAGTATTAAATAATACAAATCTTGTGAATCAGAGAAATGAAGAAACATCTTGCCTAAATGCAGTGTATTTTTACCACAAAACCAATTTCCACATGACCACATTTTTTTTTTTTTAAATCCACACTAAATGTTGTGGTCAGTTCAGGGAACATGGGTTTAATTTTTGCCTGTACAAATTCAGAGATGACCCCAGACGCTGTGCACTTACTGGGATGTACTGATACAACTCCATCATTCTGGGATTGTTCTTGCTGCTGTGTGCCATGCACATAAACTATGTAGAATTGCCAAAGCAATTTGGAAAAAATAACTCTGGGCAACCTTTACTGTCACCTCATACTTAAAGGAATGGGTCAAAGGAAATCTCTCATTTCTTAAAGAGAATTACAGTTCTCCAGAAGTAAGTGAGTGAACAAAATATGTTCATCTTGCATGTCAAGTTGGGTGGTGTGGTTAATTTCAACAAACACTTCATTGCATCTACCACCTCAACATCATTATTGTCAATTCTGTCTTATGCCAAAAATGCTGGGAAAAGTCCGTGGTAGACCCTGCAGTTGTGTAAGTCATGAATGTCCATCTGGAAATTGTTTCAGTAGAAATGGGATATGGTTTCTGTAGCCTATTGAGAACAATTATTTTGAATCATATATGAGGCAGGATTTGCTATTTGACACAAAATCTGGTGCAAAGGAGTTAATGGGTAGCAAAACCATCAAATAATGTGAGTGGGTGAAAAATCAGCAAATTAGCAGCACAGGATAGTAACTAACGTTGAGTGTCTTTCCCTTGACAGTTTTATAGCTTTTCTGATAAAGACTTGAGTGATTGCAGAATGGGTGTGGTTGAAGGATGGGGAAGAGAAGTAGAAGAGGAGGTTAAGCTCAACTAAAATCAAACATTTGGTCTACATGACACCAGAACATACTTGACTGATTTTTCCACCCTCATCTGTTGTGTGTGTGTGTGTTTTGATTTTATAGTTACAGCCACACACACCAACGGTCAGTTCTGACTATTGTATAGGCACTTTTGGTTTGTGCACTAGGAGATGCATACTTTAGCCTCATATTATTTGTCGGGGGATAACTCATACCACATGTCTAGGCTATTCTAAGATTTAATCTTGCATGGATCTAGCTTCAAAAAATACATTTTAATTCATGTATATAGACTGAAGTGTTTGCAGCTAATTTCTTTACCTTCTGTACCTTATTATATTTCACTGCATGGCATTTTTTAAGTACCTACAAGAAAATGTAATGATGACAGGAAAACAAAACAAAAAAACATTTAATTGGATCTAGATGGAAGGTTCCTACCACATTGAAAGTCTAAGTTGCATAAGACTAAAAATTACACAGACTTTAGAAGTCTTGAGGCAAAAAGTGTGTGGTATTTGTGTAGGTTTATTCCTGAGACTGTGATCCAAGAGTTTCTCTGGGGGCTTCTTAGGTGCCTTTCTATCACCTAAAACCTCGAATCTCGGGTGTTACATTAAAGTTATGTTCTGAGAAGGTGATTGCTTACAGTTTTGGATTAACAAAGCGGAACTCAAAATTTTCCTTCAGAGAGAGAGAGAGAGCTAGGACTTAAGAGTGATAAGCTGGTTCATTGATTTAGAAACCAATAATGCACCTGACGGAGAAACTTAAAACATGGTAGCTAATTTCTATTGAGTGTATGTCATATTGTATATCAAAGTAGTGTTCTATAATAGATACATGTATTAGTTTTTTATTTTTTTGGAGAGGTTTTTCTATAGGGCGCGTGCGCTCGCCAGATAGAGAGAGACATAGAGACAGAAAGCGAGAAATCACCCCCCAGGGGGGATGGTCATGCCGCAATCCCTTCTCCTCCATTCTCCTCTCGGGATCTTGGGCATGCACGCATATGCGCCCAGTGTGAGTTTTAAGCCACCGGGTCCGGGACGCGAACCATGGTCGACTACGTGGGAGTCCAGTGACATAACCATTATGCTAACTGCTGGTTCCCTGTATTAGTTTTTTTCATCCACTCAAAAACTTTTATTATGGCCACTTTCAGAGGAGGAAACTGAAAGTCAGAAAGGTAACAGTTGTCTGAGATCATGCAATTAGTAAGTGCTAGAGATTGAGTTCATATCGAAGCAGCTGGATCTAGATCTCACCTTCCTAACCACTGGATTCTGCTGCTACCCAAAGGACTCTTCAATTCCCCAGATTATTGGTACATGGTGACATGGGGACTCGTAGTGTCTTAGTGCTCAGAAGTCTTCCCAATTCTGCCAGAGCAGATTAGTTTATGCTGTCATAGCCAAATTGTCTGCTACTTCATAGACCTTATCATAATGGTAATTAGATAATTATGTGAGTAATTAGTTGTTTTATGTGTTTCCCCTGCCAGACTATAATTGGTATGTGAACAGACACCAGATTTATAAATTCTACTCTGTATCTCCAGGCCTTAGAACCCAATTCAACACACCAAATGCATTCAAGAAATTCTTTTTGAAATAAGAAAAAAAATAATGATTGACTATTATATTAATTATATATGACTATATAACAAATTATCCTGAAACTTTATGGCTTTAAACAACAAATACTATTTCTCAGTTTCTGTGAGTTAGAACTTTGGGAGTGGCTTAGCTAGATGCTTCTAGCTCAGGATCTCTCATAAAGTTGAATTCTAGTGTCAGGTGGGTTGCTGTCATCTGAGGGCTTGCAGAGGATGGAAGACCCATTTCTAAGAAGGTTCACTCATGGGGACAGGAGGTCTCAGTTACTCTCACATAACCCTCTCCATAGACTTGCTTCATAGAGTGTTCTCATGACATGGTAGTTAACTTCCATGGAGACAGGACTTAGAGTGATAGAGCAAGCAATCTGAGAGAATATAGCCACAATGCTTTTTTTTTTTTTTTTTGAGAGGTTTTTGCTATAGGGTGCTTGCACTTGCCAGAAAGACAGAGAAAGACAGACAGAAAGCAAGAAATCACCCCTAGGGAGGATGACCAGGCCACAATCCCTTTCTGCTCTCGGGATCTTGGGCATGCATGCACATGTGCCCAGCGTGAATTTAAGCACCAGGTCCGGGACTTGAACCGTGGTCGACTACATGGGAGTCCAGTGACATAGCCATTACGCCAACTGCTGGTCCTGCCACAATGCTTTTATTACCTAGTTTTACAGTTATCTCTGAGACAGAGAGACAGAAAGTGAGAAATCACATCCCAGGAGGGATGGTTATGCCATAATTACCTCTTTATTCTCCTCTCAAGATTTTGGACATGCATGCACACGCGCTTGGTGTGAATTTTAATCTACAGGGTCCAGGACTTGAACCATGGTTGACCATCTGGAATTCTAGTGCCTTAACCACTATACCACTTGCTGGCCCCATCCTATGATAGGTTTTTAAACATTCCTTTTCACACTCTCAGCTTCAAGTGGTTTAACATTATTGTCATTTTTGTTTGTTTGTTTGTTTCCATAAACATTACATCATCACCATTGTGCCAAGGTCTTTATATCATCACAAACTTCGTGATCAAAAGCAACCTTAACTTTTGTCTAGTCTAACACGTAAACATTATATCATCACAAACTTCGTGATCGAAAGCAACCTTAACTTTTGTCTAGTCTAACACTAATTGAGTATTTATTTTTATTGGTCTTTTGGCCTGGAAATGGAAAATGAAGCACTTGAATTTACTTCATAGTTTTTCACTCAATTTTTCTCTTCATTTACCATTGAATTTTGGCACTCTACCTATAGCTTCTCTTTCTTCAGCAAAGTGTGTCTGGAGAATTTCTAACTTGATGTATTGAAAGCATTCAACATTCTAGTCAAAGCAACAGACAAAAGTTTCCTGCTATGATTAGACTAGATAAAATCTGAAATCCCTTCAGACTCTTGACTTCTAAGATTTTGTTAAATGTGTTCTTAAAATGAGGTTGATGTATTCTTTCAACTAGAAAGTATTTCACTGGAGATTATAAATCTTTGTATTAGTGCTCACTTTTGAACTGAGGTTATTAGAATTTTTCAAACCCATATAGCTTAGTTTATGAATAATTTTTAGTGACCCATATTTTTAGGCATCAGGAGTACATTAGAAAGACCTAGGAGTTACAGTCAAAAGAATCTAGATTCAAAGTTTTGTAATGCAGCCAAACTATAAACAAGAAGCTTAATTTCTCTGAACCCTTGCTTCACTTTTGGAAAAATGGGATAGTAAAACCTATGCTATAGGAACTAGGGGATCAGCTGTGATAATGATCTGCAGTATCTAGCACTGCTTGGCCCATAGTAGACACTCAATAAACACTGATTTTGATTATTTAACTACTATTTATCTTTAACTATGTGCTGGGCACTTGACTTGGCTTTAATTCTTTACTCCTTCTCCTTCATACTCATCATTACTTATGGAATAGAAGCAAAATGCTCCTAATTTGATATTCAAGATCTCTGTCAAAGTGTGTGAATGCCTCTAATAAGAAGTAATTAGCATACATATTAATGATTAGCAGGATTAGACTTATAATGTAAAGGGTAATTATTCATTAGTTTGAGTAAGGCTTCATGTTTATTGATGGGTGCTATTGTATAAAATTATAAACTTAGGAAGAAAAAGCTAGTAATCATCCCACATAGGTGGCATATTCACATGGGCAATCAGAATTGTCATAACCCATGAATTCTTAGGTTAAAGGTATACTCATTGTTGCTATAAAACATGATTAAAATTCATTATTTATTGTAGATTAATTTATTATAATTATCAATTACACTTTTACTATGCTTGCCTTCTTCCAGTATTTATGAGTTAAACAAATTAAGCAAAAATAGATTTTAAAACATGAGTTTTAACATATTTTCAGTTTCTTATTTCTTTAGCTGAAATATTTTTATGTTCCATATAGGAAGAGAAATATTGCGTTACTATGAGTCAAAAGTAGATTGTTGGTCCCAGTCTTAGATTCTGTCCTAGATCAGAACAGGAAATTCATTTATGATGGTCATGTCCCCTAACACAAGAAATATAATACACACTGTTTGAAATTCCTCAAGCATAGCTCTGTCTCCTTAGACTCTATGTATTATCTTTTTGAACTGCCAACCTAGGTTATAAATCGAGCAGTGATAAAAAAGTTAATTCTTCATTTCACTTTTTCCCTGTATTTAAATTTTTTTTCTTGGGACCAGCAGATGGTATAATAGTTATGTCACTGGACTCCCATGTAGTCACCTACAGTTTGATTCCTGGACCAGGCAACTTAAAACTCATGTGTGTGCTTGTCCAAAATTCTGAATGGAGAATGGAGAAGGGATTAAGCATGGTCATGCCCTCCCGATGGGGTGGGGTGGGGGCGGTGATTTCTCGCTGTCTCTCTGTCTCACTGGTGAGCACACATGCCCTATAGCAAAAATCTCTCTGTCTCTAAAAGAAAAAAAAAAAGAAAAAAGAAAAAAAAGATTTCTCTATGAAATTTTTTCCTCCTTATACCAGAGATACATCTATTTTAGAAAATTATATGTTGAAAAGTGATCCATTAGTTACCTTGAGTTCTGAGTGATCAATTTTCATTTTACCTTCCTTAGTTGGAACAGTCTTATCTAAAGCTCATGCCTCATTAAAAAAAATAATAAATGAAAGACAGATACATTCAGAGCCTCCTTATCTAGAAAACTATATTGGGTTTGGTGTCTGCAGACATGGTACCAAGGATGTGGAAGTTGAAGCTTTCATTAGTCTAGGATGTGTTAGATAAAATTCATTTAACTTGAACATTCATTTGTTGCCCCTTCTGGAATTTTTATGACCCTCAAAACTTCAGTGAAATTTCAGTCTATGACACTGATGGGGTAGTTCTGTTGTAAAGAAGTTCTGGACAAATAAAATACAAAGCTAAGAGTTTGACAGGTTAACTTCAGAAGGAGTATAAACTCATTGATCTATTAGTGTGAGTCACATAAACTTGTAAATCTTAAATTCATTACAACTCAGAAAACAGAATTTGGAATATTTGGCTACTTATATTGTGATTATTAATCAATATCAAAGGACATTTTTTATGGAGAATTTTGCTATAGGGCGTGTGTGCTTACTGGACAGAGAGAGACAGAGAGACAGAAAGTAAGAAAACCCCTGTGGGGATGGCAATGCTGCAATCCCTTCTCCTCTATTCTCCTCTCAGGATTTTGGGTGTGCACACACACGTGCATGGCATGAGTTTTAAGCCACCAGGTCCAGGACTCAAACCATGATCCTCTACATGGAAGGCTAGCAATGTAACCATTATGCCATCTGCTTGTCCCTCAAAGGATTTTTCTTAATCCAAAGCGTAGCTTGCTAGTTTTTCCCATGGAATGTACCTAGCACGGTCCTTAGTTCGTTGTTAGCCACCAACTATTAAACGTGATTTAATACTCTCAGTAACAATAGGATTTGGGACTAGCCAGTGGTAAGAGTGGATAGGAAGCACCATTTATCTTAACATTTTTCCTTACAATAACATAAATGCTATATATTTTAATTTAAATTTCATAGTTGTTATTCTTTTTTAAAATTAATTTATTTATATTCAATCACATCTTTACAGTGTACAGCATTTCTTTTTCCAGCACAAATACTATGCATGTCAGTCAAGCCAAAGATATTGCTTTGTAACTTATCAGCAAATAGCCTCTCATTTTTTGTCAATTAAGCATACTTTTACTTTTTTCCTTCCCCCTCTCCCCCTTCCATACTAAACTTTTTTCCATATTTTACTGACTCACAGAATATGTTAAACTAAAAATATGGACAAAGCTAGAATGTAGTCACAAGTGTCCTGTAATTTACTCCTGAGATTTTTTTTCTGAAACTTTTTTTAACTTAATTTACATTCATTTCCTAAGCATCATCACAGCAAACAAACTGTGATTTCCCATCCAGAATATACTACATAGTGGCTTTTGATGATGCATGCTATCATCAAAAATGTTCCATTTCTAGTCTCTCATATATATATATATATATATATCCCTATTTCTTTCCCACCCTCTTCTCACACTATCTCTGGTGTCTACAGTTGTCTTCTATTCCTTTCCTCCCCACACCGTATTGATCACACAATTTCTTGAATAATCTAGCTACTTTCAATAGCAAGTTCACTTGGTAATTTCAAGAAAAGCAGTTTTAACTTAAATCAAAGAAATGATAAGGAACTTTGCTTAAAACTTAAAGCCACAAAACAGGTTAGAATTCTGTTCACATGGTAGGTACATGAACCATTCCACAGCTCAAGACAGGACACAAATCCTTAAAACCAGAAAACAAAGCTTAGAAGGAAACCAGCAATGTTTTAGTCAAAAGTCATAAAATTCTATTTCACCAAATCAGTCTCATGTATTTTATCTTCTGTTGTGGTTCAATTTTCCCAATTAAATTTTGGGATATAATAATCAGTTCCAGACTTGTCCCTATGATTAAGTTGGCTATTTTCTTAGTTTTTGAACTCTTATTTCTGTGTGACTGTATTTAATTTTCCTGGTATAGCACTCCTTTGAGAACTTCCTGAGATCTGGTCAGGTGCTTGTAAATTCTTTCAGGTTTTGTTTATCTGAGAATGTTCTTGTCTTTTCTTCCTACATGAAGGATAATCTTTCCGGGTACTGTATTCTTGGTTGAAATTGCTTTTCCCTTAACACTTTGAATATATTTTCCCATTCTTTCCTCACTCTTCTCATATATTATTCTCATTTTGGGGGGCAATTTTCTCAGTCTTCATGGTGGATTTTTCTAAGCCAACAGTGTTCATTTCTACATCTGATATTCAATTTTCTGTATGATCTAGTCTGCTTTTAATATTTTCAAGGGAGATTTTTACTTCCTGTATTATAATCTTCATCTCTAACAGTTCCATTTGATTCTTTTGTAAAGTGTGTAATTCCTCTTTTAGATCTTACAAGAATTCCCTCACCTCCTGGAACTCGTCAGCTCCTTTTTTCTCTTCTGCAGTTCATTGTCTCTCTTCTCTTCCATCTCTGTTAGCTTCACCATTATGAATGTTCTAAATCTTTATCAGATATTTCCATGATTTCCATGAACTGTCTTCGGATGAAGAGGAGTTATTCTTTTCCCTTGGAGGAGAGCTATTTTCTTGCTTTCCCATATTTCTTGTGGCCCTGTGGTGATTTCTAGTCATCTGAAGGATGGTGTGTTTCTTCCTAATTCTTGAAGTTCAATCTGAACATTCAGGAGCGAGCAGAAAGAGGTGATCTGGAATCCCTTTGCTGTTCCATTGTGATCACTTTGTGCAACGGACTCAGTAGATATTGAGGAATATGTTAACCTGAATAGTATTTGGATGTTTGGCTATTAGTTCTCTTAGATCCATCTAGAAACACAGTAAATGAATATTGAGGAGCAGAAAAATGAGACAGAGACAGAGATAGAAGGCTAGAGGAGCTCCCTACCACTCAGGCTTGTGGGCTGGAGGCTGAATTATCAGTAGGAAATCTTCCTTTCTCTTGTACCCTGAAATGACTAGTTCTCAGAAGCCATGAGGAATCTTCTCCTGAAGGCCTTGCCTGTTTCAGTAGGAAATCTTCATTTCTCTTTAACCCTGAAATCAGTAGTTCTCAGGAGCCATCCATAGTTATTGTTCTTCAACTTAAAAAAAAAAGAACAGTGTGATTGGTGGGATCAGCAAGTGGCATGGTGGTTAAGGGTGCTGGAGTCTCTTGTGGCTGACTGCAGTTCGAGTCCTAGACCTGGTGGCTTGCTTTCTCACTTTTCCTTTCTCTCTCTCTCTCTCTGGTTAAATTTAAAAATAATAATAACAAATAAATAAATAAATAAACAATTTTTTAAAAAAATAGTCAACATTATGAATGAATCCTTTTGTGTTGTGTTCTCTCATAAAAATTCAGAAGTCTCTGTATTTCTAAACCCAGCTATGTCTTTCTTCTATTTGCTGTGTATTTTGAAACTTTATACAAGGTATAAATTATTAATAAGTATTTAATAATTTATTACTGCAAATTTTTTAGTACTATACATTTCATTTTCAAGAATTATTAAATTTTCATTCATTTTATAATGTTTACAAAATGCTACTGCATTGAAATGGCATTAGTCTTCCCTATTAACTTTCTATTATATAACTTCCTCATTCTTATGCTCTTTGTTTTGTCTTTAAAGTTTATTTATTTTTATTTGTGATAGAAAGCATGTGTGTGCATGTGTGAGAGAGAGAGAAGCACTCTTAGCAGTGTATTATGCTGCAATTCATTTCCACATCCTTCCAGATCATCAGGATCCTAGGATCAACTTTGACCTGGAATCCAAACCTGTGATAGACTATGTAGTGTCCAGCACTATTATCAGGTTGCTACCAACTATCCCACCAGGCGGGGCCAAGGCACTTTGTTTTGATTAATCTTTTTCAGTCTGGGGACTTTTGACTTCAGAAGCCAATAGGGTTTGTTTTAAATTATTTTATCATCTCAAATATATTATTTTTAACATTTTAGTTTTTGTCTCATTGCTTGACTTCATGTGTTCTATGGAAAACCCTCAAGACCAATCTTTAAATTCTTTTATAAAGCAACTCTTCTCTTTCTGTAAAATCCCATATGCTCTCTGCCTGATTCTGCAGGGAAACACTTTTGAAATTCAAATATTTAACCAGAATATTTCTAAATGCTGATCTCTTCTTTTTTATTTAAAGAATTATTTAAAAGAATTTATTAGTAGTATCATTTTAAATTTGCTACAGGGTACATGTGCTTGACAGACTGACAGACAGACACACACACACACACACACACACACACACACACACACACAGCAAGAATGAAAAAGAGAGAGGGAGAGAAAGTAAAAAAATAAGCCACCAGGTCCGGGAACTCGAATCGTGGCTGGCTATGTGCGAGTCAGTCACCCTAACCACCATGCCACCTGCTGACTCAGTGCTAATCTCTTTTTAACAAAATAGCTTGCTGCATGATGAACATCTCCCATCCGCAAATTCATATCTTGAACTCAATATTTTTCATTTGCCTTTTATTTCAATTCCATACACTTTTTCTCTCATTTCTGTCTTTTTCCCTTTAAATCTGGGAGAATGATTCATTTTTTTCCTTTATGTCACCCGGTTTTCTACAATAGTGATTCTACTCTTTATTGATTATAGTGCACTTTATAATTTTAGTCATAATAATACTTTTTTCTTCTTATTTTTTACTATTTATCTGATTCCCTTAACTTTTCAGTATAAAAGTATCATCTCATCTTCTTTGTCTCAGAGGTTGCTCTGTTGAATTTATTATGGACACAAAACAGGTGCTATCTGCACTTTATTCTAGTTTTTTTTTAGTGTGTGTGTGTGTGTGTGTGTTTTCATGAGCGTATGCATTCACCAGAGAGAAGGGAAGTGAGAAGTTACCCTACAAGGGGGAAGGCCACACCACAGTCACTTTTCCTCCATTCTCCTACCGGAATTTAAGGCATGCATGCACACACAACCGGCATAATTTTCTTTGCTTTTTTTCTTTATTTATTTTTATTATTTTTTATATTACATTTAATCACATATATCTTTACAGTGTATAATATTGCTTTTCCCAGCATGATTATCATGCCCATCAGTCAAAACAAAGACATTACTATCCACATCATCATCAGCAAATAGTTTTTCATTTTTTTCATATTATTATTATTTTTCATTCTTATTTTTTTAAAACATTCAATCACTACACATCATTTGGCTTGTAAAGAGAATTTAGCTAATATTAAGTATTTCTCAGATCAGTTCAATTGAGCATACTATGTATGTTGTCATCAACAGGTAATAATTCATTTCTGTGTCCCACAAATGCCATGCCTATTTTTTCTCCTGCTTTCCTTGACTATACTCTTTCCTTCTCTCCCTCCACCTCCCTTTTCACTGTCTTCAGTGTCCATAACTATTTTTATGCCCTCCAATATTTCAATCTCTGCTATACAGTGTGGATAATTGGTATATTTTAAGTGAATACATACAATCGGCATGATTTTCAAGCTACAGGTCTGGGACTTGACGTGATTGGCTATGTGGGAGTTCAGTGCCTTAACCATCATGCCACCTGCTGGCATTTTATCTCTGTTTTAGTGTAGTATTTTTGTTTCTAGTGGATGCCCTATTTCTTGATTACAGTGTTATCTACCTTTATTTTGTTTTATAGATTCTGTTCTTTATCCATCCTTGAACATGAACAAGAGATCAATGTAGGCCTGGTATTAAGGCAAAAACTGGTGGGCAGATTCTGCGTGGATCTCACGATATACCTATATCATGGAATATTCTCTCCAATATTTAAGTTGGAAGGCTTCATTTAAAGGGCTAGCTGATGAGCTTCTGTGATTAGTTCTGCAATCCCCAGCAAGTTGGGAATGGAGGAAAATTTAGGACTGTTGCAGGTCCAGAAGATCTATTTTACCTTTGGATCATTTCTTCTCATTTTTGTTGAGGAAGTGGAATCAGGAGTCACGTGTTTGTGTCTGTCTTTTAGTTTTGCCCAACTTTCACTCCCTACACTCTGTGTGTCTGTGTCTGCTCTCTGCTCCTGTCCAGCATCTTGGAAGAGCTCCACTACATTAAGGAGCTGCCAATAACTGGGATTCTCATTTAATGGGGTTGCACTGATCTTTGACTTTCCCAGCAGAGTTGCTTTAAAAGCTTTTTATCCATGATGGTGAGACATTTATAATGGTAAGTTCTTTGTTTTTTTTTCTCTTACCATTGGAAAGAGAAGAAATCCAATCAAATCCCATCTTTCTTCATTTAGGGGGTATGAGTGGGTTCTGCCTATTTACTTACTAGTCATTAAATGTGATTACTGTTGAATTGACTTACTATAATTTTCAGTAGAATCAACCCTCCCACCCATAATAATTTTAAAAAGATAAAATAATCCCTAGAAATATAGGTTTTATACAATAACACTTCTGATTATCAGTCTAACAGCTTCCATGATGACATTGCTTAGGGAAATTCAGTGTTTCCATTCTACAGAAGCAATTTTCAGATGGAATATTAGCTGCAGCAGTCATTATTACAGATTAATAAGTAGATTCCTTTCCCTTTAAGGAAAAACTACCATGAAAATATTAAAAATTGATGATTATCATCCAGTTACAAAGTTTGAACAATTTTCAGAGCATGGCTTAGAAATGCTTAGAGGGGTGACAAAGTTAACATGTTGGTACTTTCTGAGAAAACTTATTCTACTTAGGTCATAAGTATGTCCTCCTGAGATTGTGACAGCATTGTATCCCTAAGCTTTTCATCAAACTTCTCAGTTCTACCCTTTCCCCATTTTTTATGGGTTCCCATGAATATTTCCTATGCTTAAACTAAGAGACTTCTTAATGATCTTTTTTTATAAATTCTTCATTTTAACCTTTCATGCTTTAAAAGAAAAAGGCTGAGTATGTGTATCTGTAAGTCTTAGTTAATTTTCACAGCATAGTGCAGATTCTAGGTGCCATAGCCTAAAACTGGAATGAAGGCTGGGAATGTTTGGAAAAAGAAAAAGGATGAATAAATAGCCTATGTAAGGCACTTCCTAATTGATAGAATAAAGACAAACAGCTATACAGAATTATAGGCTGAAGATATCACAGAAATTTCATAAATGAAATCCAAATGACCAATAAGCCTACGAAGAGATGCTCAACTTTACTAGTATTCAGGGGAATATAAATGAAAAGCACTAGATGATGTTTCACAACCATTAAATTGGCAGAATTTAAGCAGCTTGCTAATATGAAGTGTTGGTAGGGAAAATGGAACGATCATCACTGGGGGGTGGTAGTGGCAACTGGTAGAATGACTTTGGAAAGTGATTGAATCTTAAGCAGAGCTGAAAATGCACTTACCCTATGACCCTCAGTTCCACTTCTGGGTTTCTATTCTGGTGAGACTTCTGCACATGTGTAATGGGGAGACATGCCAAAGAATGTTCTTTTCAGCATTGTTTTTAGTAACAAAAAAATTGGAAATGACTCAGATGTTCATCAGTAAGAGAATGGGGATTAATACATTGTGATATATTGATGAAGATAAAATGTTGCACAATCGCCAAAATTAATAAGGAGTATTTTCATATGACAATGTTGGTGGATCTTTTATGTTTTTTTGAAACTTTGAGTGTTTTGCGTTTATTTTTATCATATTCTCCCAACATAAGCCCAGAAATCCCTTTTGTCATTATTATCTAATTTTTTTTTATGTTGGCGGATCTTAATGTTGAATAAAAAAAGCAAGTTATAGTTGGCTATCATCTATGTAAATTAAAAATGGTGTGCATAGTACTAATGCTGCCCAGTGTTTGTGAGTATATGTTTATAAGCGTGGATTAGACATACTCTCTATTTAGGGTGAGATTTGCCTGGGATGGAGAATGATAACTGTATCTGAGGATGCGAAGTGAGAAGATAGCAGCTTGTGCATTTCTGTCTTTAAATGAAAAAGATCTTAATTAAAATATTATAAAATATTGTTTACTGTGTCAGCTACAGCAATTTTTTTCCTATTTATTTTGTCCTTTGTAACTTTTTTTCATTAGAAACATCCCAGCTGTTTACCCTTCAAGTCACTTGTTTCTGGTGGAGGAGTCCCCTACTAAATCCTCTGGGGTTTTGAGGGTGCTAGAGGACCAGAAAGATGAACAAGAGATTTTCTCTCCTTTCTGTACCTGGGAAGTTATTTGCTAGCTCTTGATTTGATCTACATATTGCTTTTCTGGCAGCATTTTGCTCAGAAACACATATGTTAAATAGCCTTAAAATGAAATATTGGGCTGGCAGGTGTTATGGTTGTTAAGGTGCCGGACTCTCACATAGTTGACTGCAGTTCAAGTCCTGGGTGGCTTGCTTTCTCAGTCTCCTCTCCTCCCCACCCTCGATCTCTCTTTGGTGAGAATATGTGTCCTATAGCAAATTAAAAAATAATAATAAATAAAATTAATTACACAATTGTCTTTTTAAAGACAATATCAATACAGTTTGGGGGGAGAAACTTTTCAAACTGCAATTTATCTGCAATGGTTTTTTATTTTTTAGTATTTTAGGATAAATGTTAGAATACCATCTAAATACAAAACAACCCAAGTGAGAGATTTGTGTATTCAGATAGTAATATTTGTTTCATCTGTAATGCTAGCTGATATTCTCAGGGGAATAGACTTCTCTCAAAGCAGTAGTTTGTGATCACCGGTTTTAAAACATATTAGAGAGAGACACCTGTTTCTCTGACCTTTCCTATCTAATAATTCTCCTTTCCAATAGCTAATGCAAGACTCTGATTGTCACAAAAAATAAAATCTGGGAGAAGAATTGCACGCCTTTAGACCTTGCCAGAATGATTTGGAGGGTTTTGAAGTGTTTTAAAAGCAATTCTACTTTGCCTAAGGCTGGAGTGAAGGCAGGGAGGGAAGAGGATAGATCAATATGGAAGATGGCTCAGCTCCACCTGAAGTACTGGGGCGATCAGAGGAAATGGCTTATCAGCTCCTCTTACAATCCGGGGGCAAAACCATTTGTGGAATCAAAGGATGCCTGGAAGAGCCTGTCAACTGTAGCTCAAAGATGTGTGTCTTCATTCCTATCAGACCCCTGAGCCGCTGGGGCAGTTAGAAGGGAACTTAAATTTGGTGGCTCAGGACATCATTCCAGGTAAAGGCACTGTGCTGGTTTTAGAAATGATTATTAAATGCAAGCGGAAGGTTCACATTAATTTGTCTTTTAGGGAAACAAATGCTGTTTTACTTTTATTATCTAGACAGCTTAATATGTTCCTTATAATTTTTTTTTAATCTATCTGTACCCACTTGCAAGGACCAGTGGAAAGAGTAGAGGGCCATAAAATATAATGACTTTGCCAATGATGGGTGTGCAATCACCTCAGCTGCTGGAATAGTTTGGGAAGTCCAAACAGTAACATGAAATTGGGAAGGAAAGAATAGTTTTCTGATCAGTGCCGTGTGGGGAGTACTGAAAAAGAACACATAGAAAATGCTTGTACCCATGAGAAACAGCACAAGCAGAGCTGAAATAAGACCCCTTTTCATCCTACAAGTTATTTCTGGGCTAGAATGTATAAATAAGAACAAGATGGAGAATTCCTCAGGACTTCAGAGCTGGAACAGAGAACCTTTTAGCCGAGGCAGGGTGGAATTGTGGAGGCTGTTACATTCCAAGTAAAAAGTCCTCAACCAGGGAGGTTTGGCTCAGAAAGTAGTGGCTGGGCAGCTGGAGACTGAAGACTCGTACCTTTTAACTGGGAGAATCTGTTTATAGGTCCTTGGAAATTTTGGATCCTTGTGGTCTGGCCTCGCTAGGGTATTGCATCGTACTATAAACAAGCCACACTGGACTTGAGCATTTTTTTTTCTTCTAAGCTATTTAAATAGACCCTAAGATACTTATTGAGACTTTGGGGGCCACATAAGTAACGCTTTGCTTCCCTTTCTGGAAAATTATATCATTCGAAATGAAATAACTGAAGATCAAAATGCCAACTTCTGCTGATGAAGTTGAGTTGGAATATACCTTGGATCTCCAACTGCCAACACTTTGGTCCCAGAATTAAACCCATTGATCCAGTCAGGGTGGAGGGGGACAGCTGTAGGTCTCTTACAGGACAGGCCACTCAGCTTGTATTCCTACAGAGGTATTGTTGAGTAGTCCGAGCTCATCTCAGCTCACTCAACTGCTCAGGAAGGAGGAAGATGAGAAAGAGGAGCAGAAGGAGGAAGCAAGGAGAGAGAGGTCCATGTGTTTCCTCCATACTTTGGAGGTTTTTGAAGTGTTTTAAAGGAAATTCTACCTTGCCTAAGGCTAGAGTAAAGGCTGGGAGTGAAAAGGGTAATGTTTCCCTCCATAGAAATAAAAAAATGTGATATTTTGGTTGTAATTGACTTTAAAGTACTCCATCCTAGACAACATGATAGCTCTGTTTCTTTTACTCCACATCCTTGGGCTGAGGTAAGTTAACCCAGATAGAAACATAGACTTCAGAATTTTCAGGAACACTCAAAATTTTACCACTGGAAAGTTATAAATTAGTAGTTGTTGACCATCAACAATGCCAGTCCAACCTCCTCATTTATAGTTGCAAAATTGAGGGTGGTGTGAGACTAAGTTACTCAGGGTAACTTAGTTTGTTGAGTACTTGCCTGAAAAAATGACCAATTTGTTTCTTACTCCTATTACTACACAGAGCTACACATGGTAAGTGCTCAAGAAGTTACATGATAAAGCATCTGGCTTCTTACATGATTATTGATGAATATGAGACTTTTGGTTGATTCAGTTAAAGCATTGTACTTTTACTTATCTAGATTATTTTCAATTAAAAACTTATTAACTGAGTATAGAAGTAATAAGAAAGACCAAATGCCAAAATGTGGCATTTTAAAAAATTACTTGAAGCCTTCAGACTCGATTTATGTACAAGTATTTTCATCTCCCTATGATCAATACTTAGTTCTATGGAATTCTAATTATTTAAAGGAATGCTGTGATCTCTACAATATTAGAGGTGACAAATAAAATGTTTTCATTAAGTAATATCACTGCAGCTTTAAGAGTGAACCACAGTAGTGTCTTCCAAAATGTTTGTTGTGTCTATGCCGAGTCAATGAAGCAGACAGTATAGTTAATTAGATTTGTGTAGACTATCAGATACGCTGATCTTCATCTTCAGCTCACTCCTCTCACCCACAGACATATGAAGGCAGCTGTAATAGGATTACTTCAAGATAATTAAAAGAAAGAAGACATTGGATTTTTGAATCCCTGATTCTTGCCAGGTCATGTTCCCAGGGAACGATGAGAGAAATCCATCAATACAAAATAAGGAAGTAAGTTTGGAAAATGAATACTCTTTATGATGCTGAGGTTTTGGTTCCTACTCCAAATGTTGAATTTCAGGAAAATTGGGTCACAGCAAAGATCCTTTTAGCTGAACTAGTGCAGATCCAAGTGGTCTAGAACTAAAGCAGGTGAAAACGTTCCCATTTCCTCCAAATCTCAAGTCATATTCCTCAGCTTTACCATTTCCAAGAGGGGTGGGGGGTGCAGAGCACAATGAAGGAGGTCTGGGAGTCAAGGGGTCACCTGTAGCAGGCCCAAAGACATTTCATTTAGCTTCAAAGTGTTTAAAATTTTAACTAATTTTAGAATCAAAAGACATTTATATGAATTAATTGAATTCTAGCTCCCTTTAAAAGTTAGAGATTTGAGGACCGGCAGTTAGTGTAATGGCTATGTTGCTGGACTCCCATGTAGTGGACTGCGGTTCAAGTTCCGGACCCGGTGGCTTCAACTCACGCCAGGTGCGTGTGCGTGTGTGCCCAAGATCCCCAGAGAAGAATGGAGGAGAAGGGATTGCAGTGTGGCCATCCCCCCTGGAGGGGTGATTTCTCACTTTCTGTCTCTCTGTCTCTCTCTGTCTTTCTGGCGAGCGCATGTACCCTATAGCTAAAACCTCTTCACCCCACCCTCCCCCCGCAAAAAAAGTTAGAGATCTGGCTGATTGGGTTCATGTTCCTTTGGGAGGCTGGAGCCTCATTGTGGCTGTCCCTTTAGATGAGTCATGGACACCCCAGTTTATACAGAGCAACCTCCTACCCAACTCCCAGCTCCATCCACTCTCCACATGTATTAATTGCCTGGCTCTGGAGCAGTTGATGGTGCAGTGCCTGCCCAATTTATATTCTTGGAGATGCCTCAGAAGTAAAACTCAACAATGAAGCAGATACTTTCCCATCCCAACTCTGGCAGTCTGACCTAATCAAATCTTTGGTGTGGGGCAACATTAATTGTCCTTGTTTAGAAGGGAGTGAAACAAACATGGCAGCCCTCCTCAGAATAGGAAAGGAGGAAGGAAGATGGGATTGGGACAGTTGAGCCTGCTACATGCCTCTGACATGGCATTGCTACTAAGCCAAGTGATTAGTAAATTCTCTTTGCCCGTGACTACCCAACACCAAACCACCATTCACTCTAGTCAGTTCTTCCCCAAGCAGCCAATTCTAAAAGAAAAATTGGTGAAAAGTAGATTAGTGAATTCTGATTTTTTTTTTTTTGCCTAAGTGAACATTAACTTTTGTGACCTTACTTACTTTGATAAAAAAGGTATCTTTATTTATAGGATAGTTAAGGGAAAATATCTGACCTCTCTGATCATTGGCTGTAAATTGTAGCCCTCTTGGTTCATTTAGGAAGTTGCATCAGGTAAAACAAGTCAGGGATATGAGAATCTGTGGTATGAGAGGAGAGAACTGATGGACTGCATGGCCCACCATCAGTATTCAGAGAGTTAAAATGCTTGCAAATGAGTTAACTGTGATTTATTCAGGGTTCCCAGAGTAATTCATTCCCATTTCATTCACTTCTGAATGTACTTCACATAATTTTGACTGAATTCTATTCCTAAAATGACCTGATAACTTATTTCACATTTTTTTAGTATAATAATTCATGTTTTTGTATTTAAACTATTTCTACAAAGGAGTAAGTAAGTGGATACAATTCTTTGGACCAAATTCCTGTGTTGTAGAATGAGGTGATACATTAAGGAGACCTGGGTCATAGTCTCAGCTCTGCTGTGAACTACTGCGTAGCTCAGCATGATCATCTCTCATCGCTACTCCTCAATTTCCAATTTGTAAAAAGAAAATGTGAATTAGATAATCCTTCAGATTCTTTTCAAATTTTGAGAGTCACAGAGTCAGAGTGTTTTTTTTTTGTTTTTGTTTTTGGAGAGGTTTTTGCTATAGGGCGCATGCGCTCGCCAGACAGACAGAGAGAGACATAGAGACAGACAGCGAGAAATCACCCCCCAGGGGGGATGGTCACGCTGCAATCCCTTCTCCTCTTGGGATCTTGGGCACGCATGCACACGCGCCCGGCGTGAGTTTTAAGCCACCAGGTCTGGGATGCGAACCACGGTGGACTACGTGGGAGTCCAGCAACATAGCCATTATGCTAACTGCTGGTTCCCAAGAGTCAAAGTGTTTTTAAGTTCAAGACAGGCCAATACCACTGAGAATACATGAATAGCTATACGCATAGTACTTAATCCCTGGATTTCTTTATACAAGACCTCCTGTTAAATTTTAATCACTCAGGGCCAGCAGGTGGCATATTGGTGCTGGACTTCCATGTGGCCTATCATGGTCTGGATCATGGACCTGGCAGCTTGAAAATCACACTGGGCATGAGTGTGTGCATGTCCAAGATCCTGGAAGCAGAATGGAGGAGAAGGAATTGTGGCATGGCCATCCCCCCCGCCCCCCCCGGGGGTGATTTCTCACTTTACTTCTCACTGTCTCTGTTTTTTTTTTTCCCTTTCCCTGACTAAAGCACACTCCCCACTGCAAAAACCTCTTTAAAAAATGGTGATACATAAACTTTTATTGTATTGATCAATTGTCCTAACTTAGCAAATTGGGGGTTGTTTCTCACTTTTCCTTTCACTGTCTCTTTCTCTAGTGAATGCACATGCCCAATGGCAAGCAGCCTTAAAAAACAAAACAAACAAAACAATTTTAATCATGCAATTAAATTGCTAAAATATACATAAACCAAAACAAATAATAAATGTTGTATAACTTAAATACTTTAATTTAGCAAACATAATTATTTATTTTTCAATTGTTCATAGGGGTTTTCTTAGACTTTTAGGTCTGCTGATGGAAGTCACTCTTTAGAAGCTCTCTATGATTTTCAGTTTTGATCTGTTTAATGGGAAGCCAGAACTCAATAACCATTGAGAACCAATCTGATATTAAAAATCCTTCTGGAGTTTTCTTCTTTTCTTCCATTATCTGATAGTTCTTTTACTTTCATGCCTAACTTATGATAGCATTTTTTTGGTTGCTTATCTTTATCAAGACTCCAACTCAGTTTTCACAAGAATAAACATTTTTGCTTTAAATTTTGTTTGTTTAGATGGGGTTTAATTATGTTAATAATTGCTATAATATGTACAATTAGCACAAAGAAATATAGAACTCAAATGGAGGACATAAGGGGACCTGAGTCAGATGTATTAGATGTTAATGATCAGCATGCTGAAACACTAGTTAGTACTTACTAAATACAAAGTTATTTAAGTAGAGGTTGGGCAACCAGACTGCTTACTAAATGTTTTATCAGTTTAGATTGATCGACGGTAAATAAAATCAATCTTAATAAATGGGCAAGGAAAGGAGTGTATTGGAAAGATCTGAAGTGACACCAAATTCAAGGAAAAGCTAAATAACCAGTTCTCAGAAATATGGGAACTGGGGAGCACTTAGGAGTCGGCACCAATGGACAAACTCTTTGGAGTGTCATCAGTGGATAAATTGGCTCCCACCGTCTTCATCTTCGTGCCATTCTAATCAAGATTGTAATCTCTAGGAAAGGGATTCTAATTGGCCTACAGATCACATGTACTCTTCTCAATCAAGAAACAGCCAGACACTGTAAAAGACCCTCCCCCATGATTGGATACACTGAGAAGGGTCATTCTCCAAAGGTTAACTGAGATGCTGTCATCAAAAAAAAGGGACTGTGCATGGAAGATGTAGGTCTTATATTAGGTTGCTCCAGAGAAACTGAACCAATAAGATGTATATGGACAGAGAGAGAGATAAAAAAAGGTTTATTATGAAGTATTGGCTCACATGATTATGGAGGTTGAGAAGTATCACAGTCTGCTGTTTGTAAGCTGGAGCCCAGGGAAGCTGGAGGTAAGTTTCCAGTCTAAATCTGAAGGTATGAAAACAAATAAGGCCATGGGAACCAGCAGTTAGCATAATGGCTATGTCGCTGGACTCCCAGGTAGTCCACCGCAGTTCGTGTCCTGGACCCGGTGGCTTAAAACTCACGCCGGGCGCATGTGCCCAAGATCCCGAGAGGAGAATGGAGGAGAAGGGATTGAGGCATGACCATCCCCCCTGGGGGGTGATTTCTCACTTTCTGTCTCTATGTCTCTCTCTGTCTGTCTGGCGAGCGCACACGCCCTATTGTGAAAACCTCTCCCGACCCCGCCCCCCCAAAAAATAAGGCCAGTTTCCAAGGACAGAGGAAGATGGATGTCTCAGTTCTATCACAAAGGACATTTCCCCTTCCTTTGCATTTTTTTTCTATTCAGGCTCTCAATGGATTGAAGGATGCCTACCCCCATTGGTGAGGGTGGATCTTCTTTATTCAGTCTAATGATTCAAAAGCTAATACATCTAGAAATAATAATTTGCCAGCTATGTGGGCATCAGTTAGTCCAGTCAAGCTGACCCATAATGTAACCCATCACAATAAGTATGTGTAGGAAATAGCATTTACCATGGGGAGATTTACAGCCTACAAAGTGAGTACTGATCCTTGTTGGAATGCCAGGAAGGGTGTTCTGAAAAGAAAATGTTCAGCTTCTGACTGTTGCTTTATTTTCCCAGCAGCCTGCTGAAACTCTGAGTAAAATATGCCTATTCTCTTCACCATCTAAATGTTCTGACTGAGAGTAGGTATAAGATGCCCAGTTTGTCACTTACCAGTTGTGTAATTTTGTGTGAGCCATTGTTTCTACAGATACTTGATCACATATAAAAAAGTGAAGTTTCTTCTTCTGGTGTAATATTGTATTATTTCCATATCATCCCCTTGATTCATTTATTTGATTATAATTCAGTGATGCTAAAATAATTTCATATTCTTTTTTAGAGTTATTTTGTATGCTAGTGCAAATTAAAGTGCAACTGTATTTTGGTTTGAATGAAATTATATAAATATAACTGTATAATATATTAATATGGTGCTTAGATATAAATGGGAATTTCTATATACCAATAAATCATTAAAAATATGCTGTCACTCATTTTTGCACTGTATACTAGCTAACTGGCTACTATGCCAAATTCTTTATCTTAGGTTGATTTTCTATTCTTTTATAAAATATGTGTGCTAGGGATTTCAGCTTCTGCTAAGAATTTTTTTCTAATGGCTTTCCCACCCATGTACCCACAATGATATATCATTTTCTTGGTTTTTTTTCTTTTTTCTGACTGTTTTTAATTTTTCTTTCCAGTACACTGGGCTTGTTTGACCTCCTTTCATATTTGGATGGTATTCTCAAAATGTGTTTTCCTGGTGTGTTATAAGAACAAAAAAAAAGGTCGATTTTTAAAAAATTTTTTTTATTTTAGTTTTTTTATTTTAATTAATTAATTTATTTATTTACATTAATTCACTGAACATTGTCACAGCATACAAAATGTGAGTTCCCATCCAGAATATATTGCATAGTGGCTTAATCATATATGTTATCAACAATAATTTTCCAGTTTCTTTTTTTTTTTTTTTTTTGAGAGGTTTTTGCTATAGGGTGCATGCGCAGAAAGACAGAGAAGGACAGAGAGAAAGAAAGCAAGAAATCACTCCCTAGAAGGGATGGCCATGCCACAATTCTTTCCCCTCCATTCTCCTCTTGGGATCTTGGGTACGCATGCATACGCACCTGGAGTGAGTTTAAGCCACCAAGTCCAGTACTTGAACTGCAGTTGGCTACATGGGAGTTCAGCGATATAGCCATTACACTAACTGCTGGTCTCTCTAGTTTCATATTTATATATGTATTTATATATATTTTTCCCCCTATTTCTCAGCCTCTGCCATTTCCCATCCTCCTCCACATTATCTAAGGTGTCTACAGTTGTATTCCATTTCTTTTGTTCCCCCCACATTTTATTGACTCACAAAACTTCTTAAATAATCTTACTACTTTCAATAGCAAGTTCAGCTGGTACATACATATCTTTGAATACATGCCTGGCTTTAGGTGTGAAACTCTGAGAAGAATGAATATACTATAAGGTTGCACCTAGCTGATGCTATATAGCTTACTATGATCACTAAATAGGTATTTTTAAATATATTTTTAATTAATTAATTAATTAATTAATTTTTTGGAGAGATTTTTGCTATATGGCATGTGTGCTCACCAGAAAGATAGAAACAGAGAGACAGAAAGCGCGAAATAATACTCATCCCCCAGAGGGAATGGCCACGCCGCAATCCCTTCTCCTCCAGTCTCCTCTTGGGATCTTGGGCATGCACACACATGCACCCGGTATGAGTTTAAACCACCAGATCAGGGACTTGAACCTCAGTCGACTGCATGGGAGTCCAGAGACATAGTCATTACTCCAACTACTGGTCCCTTAAATATATCTTTTAATTTCAAGAAAAGCAATTTTAGCTTTAGTAAATCAAAGAAATGCTAAGGAAGTTTGCTTAAAACTTAAAGCCAGGAAATAGGTTAGTATTCTGTTCAAATAGTAGGTACATGAAACTGTCAGCAGCTCAAGGCAGGACAAAAATCCTTAAAACCAGAAAACAAAGCTGAGAAGAAAATCAGCAATGTTTTAGTCAAAAGTCATAAAATTTCTCTAAGATGATCACTGAGAATAATACACATACCCAAGGCCTTAGCACGTGTGATATCCCTAGAATTTAGACCTTAAATTTCTACCACCTGGGAGAATTAAAACTCAAAATAAAAATTAAATTTATTCAAATAAAAATATTATTTGTACCTGAGTTTATAGACTGTGAGATTCATCTTTGAGAGATCTGAATTTTTTTTAGGAGATGATAACTAAGGAAGATGCATGACAGACCAAATATTTATTTTATACAAGTGACTTTGGCAGCAGCGTGAAAGGTTGTTTGAAAAGGGGAGACTTAGGAGTGGAGACCAGTTGGGAGGTGACTATTGAGCCAACAGGGGGTTGGAGGAGATGTAGGGGTGGGGACAGGCAAGCTAACTCACTGCCTGACTGTTTATCAAGCCCATTTCCCTTTCCATGGGAACACAGAGCTAGAATACATCTCTCAACTTCCCTTGCTGGGTGTGGCAGTGTTCCTAAATCCAGACAGAGGAATGAGGGCAGAAGTGAGGCATACCACATGCTGCCTCCGTTCAAGCTTCCATGTGGCATGTCTTCAGTTCTCTAGCCACATGTTGACCCCAGAGTGGTCTGGAAACCAAATGTTGATGGCAGAACCTCCTTCAGGCTGGGTGCCTGAATGACTCCATGGAGTGCATACAAAACACACATACGTCTTACCATGTGAGCAATAATTAAATTTATGTCACATTAAGATCCTACAGACATGTGGGTTGGTTAAAGCAATTGTGAGTTTCCAAGTTCATCTGGTAGTTGAGCTACTGTCTCTTCACTAATGCAATTTCTGGACCTCTCTGGCTGTAGTAGAACTCTGTACTTGGCATGAACTGTTGGCCCATCCTACCCCTACCCACCATCTCATGGCAGGAAAAAATGAAAAGTAGAAAGAAGAAAACAAACGTTACAAACCATATCACTTGCTAGGGATAAGCACGCAACAGTCTGGTATATTTCTTCCTACTCAATTTTTTTTTCTATAGTTTCATTTATTTATTTTTAACAGATGCAGCACATCTTATATTTCTCATTTAATGTCTTATTTAGTCATTCAACATTCATTAACTAAATGAATATCGGTCCTTGATAGCTGTCTAAGGATAAAAGGGTAAGTATGACATAGGTCTGCCCTGTAGCCTCATAGAGGGGAAGGAGGCCTAGGCAGATAATAATGAAATGTGTCATCAGAGTGAGAAAGACAGGAATTAAGGGAACAGACAAACAAAAGGGCTCCTAATATATTAAAAAGAGACAAACAGAATTGGTCTATAGCATGGTGATTAAGGCAGCTGGATACAACAGGGACAACTGTAATGTTCGAGTCCTGGACCTATGGCTTGAAAAATACACTGGGTGCATATGTGTGCATACCCAAAATATTGAAAGGAAAAATGGAAGAGAAAGGATTGCAGTGTGACCATTGCCACGAGGGCTGCTTTCTCATCCTCATCTCTTCTCTCTCTCTCTCTCTCTCTCTCTGTTTCTGTCTAGCAAGCACACAAACTTTCTGGCAAAAATTTAAAGAAATAAACAAACGTTTATTGACTGAGTGCTTAGTATATATGTCAGGAACTGGTTTAATTACCTTTCAAATATAAACTCATTTAATCCTCCTGACAATCCCATTAGCTACCAGAGAAAGGTTAAGTAACTTGTCCCTTGTTCAGAGTCTCATAGCGTGGAAGGAGACTCAGCTTTGTGTGTGAGTCCAGAATGATCTCTCCAGGAGAATCTCATAAAAGAGAAGTGTAAGTGTGTGGAAGAACAGAGTGACATGTGGGGAACTACCAGTGCAATAGTTCATGGGAACCTGCTAAAGTGAAGCTGGAGCATGTGGCATGAGTAACCTTGAAGTCAAGATGTGTTCTGGCTCCTTCAAAAAGTCAGGAGACAGTAACTTAGCTGGGTTATAAAGGGAGTCTGGCTCAGCCAATAAATTCTACATGGAAGAAGGAAAGTTGTTCTTCAGGTGTGTGACCTTTGAAATCACATTGACAACACTGGCTAGTAAATGGGAACAAAGTGGCACTCTACAAACAAAGAGATTTGAAAACCCTCCCTTCTGGGGCATGGGGCAGATGAAAATCAAACGGGCTGAGAATGGAGAAGAGGAAGAACACTTTTCTCTAAAATGCAGACAGCTCAGAGTGCTGTCACACCCAGTGGGAATATGCATTTTTATGGACCCAAAGTCTAAAGTAAGGAGTAAGGTGCCGAAGACATTTCACTGATGAGTTAGGGGAAGTGGTGATACTAGGAAGGGGATGAGTTTTCAGCATAGACCTATGAACAATGCTGGCCTTCACCTATCCTTACATCTCCTCGAAGGCAGCCTCTTGACCTTGCTGTCTTCATCTAGAAAGCATGGAAACAATAGCCTGTTATGAGCCAGGCTTTTGCAACCTTTATGCTATAAACCTGTGGGGTAGCCAATAATCTTATGTTTATGGCAAAAGATCTTGAAAAGGCAGGCATCCCAAAGTAGCATTTTCTTCCTCTCCCTTTTCTGTGCTAAATTCTACTCTTATTTTCTTTATGAGTCTCTAATTAAAATCTGGACCCTTAGGTGGTATGGTGATTAAGGTGTTCGACTCCCACATGGCCAATCGCAGTTCAAGTCCCAGATGCAGAGGCTGGAAACTGACACCAGGCATGCATGTGTACCCAAAATTCCAAGAGGAGAATGGAGGAGAGGAGATTGTGGTGTGGCCATTCCTTCTTGGAGGTGATTTAATGCTTTCTGTCTCTCTGTCTTTCTCTGTCTCTCTGGCGAGTACACATGTCCTATACCAAAAATCTCTCTTAAAAAAGAAATCTGGGACCATCTCCAGGCAATCGCTGACTTTCTTACTGTCACAATAGATTAGTTTACATTTTGAAAGGTTTCTATAAATGGAATAATACAGTGTGTACCTGGGTACCTAAACTCCAGGCCTTCCTATATGGCTCCAGGATTTCACAGCAACACCCTAATGCGCATATCACTATGGTAGGGTCTATAGTGTTAGCTGTATAAAGAAAGTCTTCAAAAAAATCATGTAAAAATGGAATCAAATTACAAATTTATTTTGGTTCAAAAATTTGAAAATCCATACATAATTCTTTTCATAATATATATTTTGTATGAACTTCTGAAGACCCTTTGTACACTTCTACTTCCAGGAATGATGAAGTAATAGAGGCTATGTTTACCATCCTACCTCAAACAAACTTTGAACAATACCATCAGACACCAAGGATAATGATCTTTGAGAAAGAGAAATAAATGAACCCTGCAAGAGTTTCAGCTTATAGTCTAGCATTTCCAAGCAGTGGTACAGAAAGAGGCATGCAAATAAAGCCCTGAGGAATTAAAGAGATGTTGCTGAGTCCTGGGAGAATAAGGTGGCTATAAGTCAGAGGATAGAGATGCAGAGAGTTGTACAGAAAGAGTACTCCAGAAATATGTAGAAGTTCCCCCCTATGTATTCACGTGTGTGTCAGGAAATTACCTGAGGATGAAGAAAGAAGCACAAAGAAGAATAGGAGGAAATAGTAGGTGAAGTTTACACAGGGCCATGAAGAGTGCCTGTTTCCATGAACTAGATTGGAAATCCTCATGATTCATGAGTTATTGGGTGAACTACCTAGGAAGATCTTACCTCAGCAGTGGTAATCAATTATCCCATTATTGATCACTGCTCTGGTACACTCTACAGATGTTAAAAGTAAAACCCCAAGGACCAGCAGATGGCATAATGGTTAGGTCGCGCTGGACTTCTGCATGGTTGACTGTAGTTCAGGTCCCAGACCTGAGTGCTTAAAACTCACACCGGATGTGTGTGTATGTGTGCCCAAAATCCTGAGAGGGGAATGGAGGAGAAGAGATTGTGGCATGGCCATCCACACTGGGGGGGGGGGGGGGATTTTATTTCTTGCTTTCTGTGTCTCTGGGAAGTGCATACACCCTATAGCAAAAATCTCTCTTAAAAAAGAAAAAGTGAAGCCTCAAACATTAGACTATTTATATATAACTTAGTCATGACTCATGATAATGTTAGCAATATTTATAGGAATATAAAAATATTCAGCACCTAGCGAGGTGATATCTTATAAAAAATAGTAAATTACTAGACATGCAGAGAAGCAGGAAATCACTACCTAATAAGGAGGAAAAAATCAATAAATTAAAACTAACCAGGGCCAGCAGGTGATGTAGTGATTAAGGTGCTGAAAATGGTCAACAGCAGTTTGAATCCCAGAGTTGGAGGCTTGCTTTCTTACTTTCCCTCTCTCCCTTTTGTTCTCTCTCAGGTCAAATTTAAAATGAATGAATGAATAAATTAATTAATTCTTTAAAAAAAGCTAATCAAGAATTCATACACAGGTTAGAATTAGCAGACAAGGTCATTACAGGTGATCATAACTAGATTCTTTATTTTTAAAATGTTACATGAAGGCAAAGACAATATAAAAAAGACCAAAATTAAACTTCTGGAGTTGAAAACCACAATGGTTAAGGTAAAAAACGTTCTAATAGATTAATGGCAGATTAGAGATTGCATAAGAATAAAAATGAATAAACTTTAGGCCATAGCAATAGAAATGAGACAAAATGAAACAGTACAGAGAATTTTTTAAAAGTAAAAAGAGCATACATTAGCTATGGGGCAACTTCAAACAGCCTAATATAACGTGTATCTTGAGTTCATAAAGGAGGTGAGTGGGAGGTGAAAACAAGAAAATTGACAAAATAATGGTAAAAAATATTACATATTTGATAGTCACCACAAAATCACAGATCTGAGGTTAATGAAAACTACACTAGTAGGGCATATCAAAATCTAATTACTAAAACACATTGATTAAAAAAATGTTTCAAGGCAGTCAAAGAGAAAAAAAAGACATGATATATAGAGAGGAAAAGCGATGAGGATGTCAACAGATTTCACATTGGAAACCACTCAAGCAAGAAGGCAGTGAAAGTACTGAATGTACTGAAAGTACTGAATGTACTGTAACCTAGAAACCTATACCAAACAAACAACAAACAAACAACATTTCAAAAATGAAGGTGAAATAAAGACATTTTTAGACACTCAAAAGTCAGACGGATTCCTCATCATTGGACCTGCCGTATGAGAAATATTACTGAAAGTCTTTCTGAAGAAGAAAAATACTAAGTGGAAATATTCAAAGGAATGATGAGCACTGAAATTGGGAAATATATTAAAAATAAATTATCTTTTTCTTAATAGTCATCTTTCTTTGAAAAAATAACTTTAAACAAAATAATATGAATGTAATATCATCTTTATAATATATGTAAAAAATGTGAGGCAACAATTATGTAACATTGGAGAGGGAAGAAACAGAAGTTTATTATTGCAAGGCTCTTATATCATTTGTGAAGTAGAATAATATCTCTTGAAAGTAGAGTATAATAAGTTAAACATGTATATTGTAAATCATAAAGGACATCCTAAAATAACAAAGCCAAGGATATAGCTAATAAGCCAGTAAAGGAAATAAACGTATGATCAAAATGGAATCTAAAAGAAGGCATAAAAAGAGAAAAAGTCGGAACAAAGAACAAATGAGACAAATAGACAATGAACAGCAAGATGAGAGATGAATAGTTAGCTCTCTCTGTAATTACTTTAAATATAAATTGACTAGCTATATGCTGCCTATAAAAATAAAAGACTTTAATTATAAACACAGAAATAGAAGTCAAAAGATATAAAAAGATATATCATATTAACCCTGGTCAAGAGAAAGTTGATAGCTACATTAATATCAAACAAAGAATTAGATTTCAGAGAAAGAAAATATTACCAGAGATAAAAGAGGCAGTATCATTTATAATTTAAAGGAGTCAATACAGCAAAAGGATATAATAATCCTAAGTGCACCTAATAACATAGGCTCAAAGGAAGCAAAGAAGAAATAGACATATCTCTACATAAGTCTGAGATTTCAAAGTTCCTCCCTCAGTAATTGACAGAGCAAGTAAATAGAAAATCAGTAACAATACAGATTTGAACATTATCAACCAACTTTACCTAGTTGGCATTTATGGAACATTACATCCAACAATAAGACACACATTCTTACCAAGTGCAGAGGAACTTTCTCAGTTTGATAAAGGATGTCTAAAACTTAAAAGATAAAATTGAACTTAATGGTGAAAACCTAATCCTTTCAACTTAGCTCTGGAACAAGAAAAGGGCATTTACTCTTACTACTTCTGTTCATCATGGTACCAATGGTGATAGCCAATAAAACAGGTGCAAATGGAAACAAAAGGCATCCAAAACAAAGAGAAAGAAAGCAAGCTATCTTTGTTTATAGACAATATGATCATCTATATAGAAAATCTGATAGACTCTACAAAACCCTTCCAGAACTAATATTTGAGTTTAGAAGGATACAGAATACAAGATCAACATTTTAAATCAATTGCATTTATATACACTAGTAACTAATTGGAATTGAGATTCTAAGCAGTTCTACTTATAATAGCATCACAAATGTTTAATACTTAGGAATAAATATGGCTGAATATGCAAAAATGTGTACTCTCAAAACAACAAAACATTGTTTAGAGGAATTAAAGATGGCTTAAACAAATTGAGATATGCTACTCATTGGTTGGATTTTTTTTTATTACTGGAATGCACGTGCATTATGAGAGAGAGAGAGAGCTTTCCTGTGGAATGTGGAAATGCTATAAATGTTTTCCTCCATTTATACGACCCATGAGGATCTGGGCACACATCTCTATTCACTCAACATATTTTCAAGTCACCAGGCTAGCACTCAGACTGGGGTCTGACAGCTGGGTTCTCTCTCCTTATGCACAGGGCTGCTGTACCATGGGGTCAACCCTCGTATGACATATATTGTTAGCAAGTCAATTCTCCCCAAAATGCCGTAAGAATTCAGTGCAATTCAAACGAAATTTCAGCATGCCTTTTTATTGAAACCGACAAGATTTTATTTTTATAATTTATAGAGAAGCAAAAGTTATCTCTAGAATAGACAAAGAAAAAAACACCAAGCTGGGGACTAACGCTATCTGATGTCAAAGTATTATAAAGCTATGGTAACCAAAACACTGTGGTAGTGGCACAAAGACTAGACACATGGATCATTAGAACAGAATGTAGTTGACAAACAGATTTGCACATATATGGACAATGGATTTTTGACAAAGGTGTAAGTAATTTAGTGAAATAAGTGTTATTTCTTCAACAAATGGTGCTGAGTCAATTGGAATATACAAGTGGGTCTCTTCAAAAAGTTCATGGTATAAATTTATTTTTTTAAATTTTTAAAATTTTTTATTTTTTGGAGAGGTTTTCTCTATAGGGCGCGTGCGCTCGCCAGACAGACAGAGACATAGAGACAGAAAGCGAGAAATCACCCCCCAGGGGGGATGGTCACGCTGCAATCCCTTCTCCTCCATTCTCCTCTCTGGATCTTGGGCACGCACGCACACGCGCCCAGCGTGAGATTTAAGCCACCGGGTCCGAGACGCGAACCGCGGTCGACTACATGGGAGTCCAGCGACATAGCCATTATGCTAACTGCTGGTTCCCGGTATAAATTTATTTTTAATACCAAAATAAACATACTATAATTTCATATTTCCATAAACTTTTCAAAGTCCCCTCATATGACCAAAACAAAAAGAATAAAAGGATTTCAATCCACTTATGACACCACAAACAAAAATTAACTCAGAATAGATCGTACATCTGATACTTTCATCAGGACCTATCTGAGGAGTCTCAACTCACAATGACTACCAAGCTCAAGTCTATTAGTGTTTGCGGGTGGTATTAAGGATCACAAAATTTCCTGATTTTATAAGGTGCTCAGATTTCATGATGCCTCCCAGAATAAAAGAAGAGCTTTTGCAGTGACTAGGTAATATATCCTGGCTTTTATTTATTTATTTATTTGTAACGTTTACTCTATTGCCCTCTCTCAGAGTGTGGGAGGTTATGGTGTTTTGTTAAGGGAGATGGTAGTATGGGATGTGAGAGAAGATGTATGATGTTGAACTGCAGTCTTGGTAAAAAATAGAAAAAGATGGAAGACATTACCTAATCTGTTCCTCTGTGGCTCTTTGTCTATACAAGTTTAATGAACTCTTTCAAGTTATTGCCAGACCGCCTACCTTTGTCTATAGTTCATCTTGGCACTAGTAACATTCTCTAGTCTCCTTGAGGAGTAGGACTAGATCTGAACCCTAAGCATGAGGATAATAAATGGATCCATGTAAAGTTTAATTTTAGCCTTGATTATAAATTATCTATTTTCTTCTCCCATCCCACCTCAAATGTTATCATACATATTAAACCACAGACTGTTGGACTGTCTTGCTTATCTCTGTATTTCCGATAGCTAACTAAGATCCTGGGGCAGAGCAGGTATTCCTTAAGTATTTATGGAAGAAGAGAAAAAAAGAAAAGAAGAAAGAAGGAGAGAGGAAAGGAAGAATAATCAAAGAATATAGTCCAGAAGGAAATCAAGTCTCTCAACTTGAACATGAGTTCTGGAAGAACAGGGACCTTAGGCCTGTCCCATCACTGCACTCACTGTCTGGTACACAATGAGTGTTAAGTGCATGTACACGTAAAGACAGAATCCTTGCTTTGTCTATCTAAGGAGAATGACAATAAAGTGCTCACATATAAATGTGATTACTACAGATAAATGTTTCCAAAACAAAACATGCATCAGATAAAAAAAAAGGAACTGCAGTAAAACTAACCTGATCCTTGGTTGTAAGGTAGACCTTTCCTGAGCAGTAACTGCTGACTGAGCTGAGACCTGAAAGATAAATAGAAGTTGGTCAGGAAAACAGTGGGAGGAGTCAGAGAGAATGCTTACCTCTGTCCCAGGGTTCTATGAGTTTTGACCAATTTATTCAACTATTGAAATTTCATATAATTCAGTATTGCCAAATCCAATATAGTCTATTCATAAACTTTCCTTTTTTTTTTTTTGAAAGGTTTTTCACTGTAGATGTGTGTGCTCGCCAGAAAGACAGAAAGAGACAGGGAGACAGAAAGTGAGAAATCACCCCACCACACCACCAGGGGGGATGGCTATGCTGCAATCCCTTCTCCTCCATTATCCTCCTAGGATCTTGGGCATGCACGCACACACGCCCGACGTGAGTTTAAGCCATCGGGTCTGGGACTCGAACCTTGGTCGACTACATGGGAGTCCAGTGACATAGCCATTATGCCACCTGCTGATCCCCCATTCATAAACTTTCTCATGTTGAAAGGGCCACCATCACTCTGCTACCTAGCCAAACAATATTACTGATAGCTGCTGTGTCATTTCTGTGTTTGTCGGTTATATGGCTCAAGATGAAGAGTCACTTCTCTATCAAAATTGATAAAGGAAAAAAGTATTTCTGGAGGCATTTTTTCCATGAAAGAAAACTAAGAGTCAAGTTTTCTTTTGACAGGGAATCCTAGTGTCCTGAAGTCCTTTTATACCCAAACAGCCTATGCTTGACTTCATCTTTGAGGAGACTCAAGGAAGCATGAAAGACCCAACAGTGCCTCCGTGGTGTTCAGGAGAATAAAGAAAGTGGGTAAAGGTATCCATGTCTGAATGAGCTTAACAGCGTGGTCGGATGTCACAGGATGGACCTCATCATTGTCACCCAATGTTTTACAGAATAATGCAAGGCCCGATGCAATTTGGTCCCTGTATACCTTTACAAACCCTCTGCTCCTATTCTCTTCCATTGCTACCCTATACTATCCTCATATACTTGCTACAGCCACTTTGGGCCCCTTTCCATTCCATAAACAGGATGACTTCCTCCTACTTTGGGGTTTTAGTGTGCCCTTCCCCAGGTCATCACACAACCAGCTTCCTTTTACCTGAGATACAGGATCAAATACTACCCTTCAGAGAAGCCTTTCCAAAAATTCGAGGAATTTTTTTTTTTTATATTTTACTATTTACTTCTCTGTCTCTATAATCTAAACTTGGTGAGGGCAGAGGTATTACTTATATTATTCTGAACTATAACCCCAGTGCTAGTACAGTATCTTATAAATAGGTGAGCAATAAATATTTTTTAATGAATGAACTAAAATCAGAAACTATGTGAGGTACTGGTCAACTGATAACCTAAAGAGTTTTGAAAAAGAAATGGACGTGTTATTTGGCTTTCCATGATATATAAAAAGAAACAGTTGATTGATTCTTAACTTTTTAGCTTGATAACTGGTCTCACCAAATTAAGCCAGGAGTACACACACTTTTCAATGGGTGACGTACATTGGCTTTTGTTGGCATAATTGCTGTCCCAGACAGGGCAAATAAACCAGCTATGACCCCCGAGAGACTAGCTCCTCTAATTGATGGAAACAAAAATTGCTGTTCTGGTTCGATCTGGAGGCTGAGTGAGTAGAGAAAACCTAAATTTACTTGTAGCCTTGATATAAACTCATCTATTTGCCATTTGCCTGGTACAATTGAGAGTACCATTCTCACAGCCAGCCTGCCCCATAATGATGTATCATACTTGCTGTTCCGATGCTGTCAGAACTATGTCCCCAACGTAATATGCAAACACCAACTTCTGCAGAAGTCAGTAATTATGCAGGTCTATTGGCCTGGAAGGTCAGCAAATATTACAGAGGAGACAGTTTGGCTGATTAGAAACCTCAAAATGCTGATAGCCACTTGAACATCTATTATTGTTTAAAACAAAACAAAAAAGCTCAGCAGCTCTTGCTCCAGCGCTTTGTTCCTTGGTGATAGTGTCAGGAGGATGATTGCATCAGCCTGTCCAGAATCGCGGGCTGATGGCATTGAGCACTTGCCTACTTACACTTGTATCTTTCCTTGTGAAGCACAAAGACACACAAAGACGGTGCCAAAAGGCAGAGAAAAATAAGCTGTTCTTCTGAGGTCTGAGAACACAGAGTTAAGGCCAAGGCAACATGGACTATGCAGGCAGAGAATCTGCATTTGAATCCAGGACCATCGCTTAGGGTCCTGGCTTAGGACCCAAGATGAGTTCCCTATTCCCACCCACATTAAGGATTTACTGTGGGTAAAATAAGAAAAATGACATTTGCTTCAGGTTGTTGTAAGGACTAAATAGCGTAATGAATGAATATCCCTTTTCAACTACAAATCACTGTGGAAATGATATTCAGGTGTCAATGGCATTCATAGAAGCTTTTCCCCGACTTTAATGGATTTTTGAAAAATGGTAGAAACTGTTGGGCATCAAAGGCCTTGTGCTCTTTTGAAGTATCCTGCCTGACGTGAAGACAACACTGTAGTGGAAAAATTAATTCAGACACCAAAAAGACTTGGGTTTGAATCCTGCCTTTAACTATGTGACCGGTTGATTGACCACTCTATACCTGTTTCCTCATCAGTAAAATAGGAACTCTAATAGTTTCCTCAGGAGTTACTGAAAAATTTAATGAGACAAAGAAGTTATGCTACATAATTTGTAGGAAAAATGAAATCACTAACTATTTTTTTTTCATGTTGCTATAGGGCATGTAC
>NW_006159601.1:2324391-2325300 GCF_000334495.1 Tupaia belangeri chinensis | reverse complement strand
TATTTGTTTTTTCAAGTTGCTATATGGCATGTACAGTCACCAGGTAAAGAGAGAGGACAGGGAAAGTGAGAAATCACCTCCTAAGGGGGATGGCTACTCCATAATACCTTCTCCTTTATTCTTCTGTTGGGATTTTTTGGCGAGTACACATACCCATGCTCCAGGAGTTATTTTTCAAGCTGCTGGGTCCAAGACTCACCCACACAGTCAACCATGTAAGGATCTTGTTCCTTAAACACCATGCCATGTGCATTTGCACTCCAAATCACTTACTAGCTTTTAAGGCAAGAGTTCCCCAAACTGGCTTATCATCATAGTCACCTTCTAAGTGCAGATTTACAGTCTACCCAACCACGGACACTAACTTTGCAGATCAGGCATGGTCCTTAGGGACTTCCACTCAGTGATTTTGAACCATATTCCTGGCTGGGACCTGCTATCACAAGGCAAAATATAACCATGCCTCTGGTTTCTTGTAGAACAACTTCATAGTGATCCAGCTCACTGTCAAGAGAGGTTCTTTATTAACCTTCCTGAGTCATTGTTCTTGTCATTACATGGATGTAGGGTCAAACTCATCTCGGAGAGCTGCTGAGAAGCAGTGCTTCTGTGAATGGGCTCTGGGGTAAGCCTGTCTGATGTGAAAGAAACTTTTATGCCCAGCAAAGAATAGGTATTGTAACAGCCTCCTTTCCTTCCCCTGATGTACGTTCATACTGTCTGTATAGTAGATGAGTGAGCCCAGCCTCCCACACATCATCCACATCCACATCTCAGCATGGCTTTATTGTCCCATCCTCATCGCATGTGTGATAGCCCTTGAGAAATGATAAAATGAAATTCTATTTCTCTGGAGAAAATTACTCATGAAAGAAAGCCGATTGTTAGTGCCAGTGAAGAAGGGAAAGA
>NW_006159601.1:2320289-2324094 GCF_000334495.1 Tupaia belangeri chinensis | reverse complement strand
GTAAGTGAAAAAGATCTAAGGAAGTCCTCTTAGCAGTTGCATGCATAATGTTGGTCTTCCCAGCACAGATGCATTACAGATCTGAAATGATGTGAATTTTCTAAAATAAACTGTATGCTCACAATATGTATATTCTCATAGGATTTGAGATCATTTCTAGCGCAATTTAAGGTTTACTCCTACTGTGCAAGTCCGCACGGGGCTCCACGCTACCCACAACGTAAGACTAATCCACCAGCCATCATCTGCACTACCACCAAGCAGAAGCTTACTCTTTTCCTTCAGGGGGAAAGCAGGTCATTCGGTGTCATTTGTCATCTGTGTGGTCTCCACAGCCCTCCATATGTTGAACCCAAGAGTGAAAACCTTGCTTAAAGTCTTTTTTTCAGCAGGGATAACATAATCACCCATTTCCTAAGTCCACAACTGTGCCAACGCTTCATACTCCCTTTTCTTTAGGACGTCAGGTAGCTATTAAATTTCCACTCTTCAATCAGCCTCATGTCTCTTCCCCTGAGGACTGGTGTGGGTGATTTTCTCCCCTCCCTGCGAATTGTGCTGGGCCCGTTATTAAATTTTCTGCTGGTGAGTGAGGAAATCAAGGAGACATGAGGTGATTTCGAAAGTACATATTCCCCATTCTTTTTGACAGGGCCTGGGGGGAAGAATACAACTGGATTATTTTAGACTTTATTTTATGAAGAGAAAATTAGTGGTCTCTGTGAAATTATACATATCTGAGAAAGAATTCAAGTTATAGGAATTCAAGTAATTAGGAAGTTAGTTTTATCAACAGTGAAAATACTAACTGAGACCCTAAGGGCCTAGGTCCATCATAAGGGATGGAAAGAAGGAAAATAGGAAGGCAGAAGTAAGGGAGATGGAGCAACGTGTCCCTGTAAGATATGGCTGCCTTGTGTCCTATTTGCAAGAGCAGAGGCAGATTTTCTGCAGGCTGTGATTCATTTGCCATCCCTGTTCTTACAACACAGCAATACGCACTGTATGGCTCCCTTGAATATTTTAAGACTGTGCCCGCTTTGGCAATTTCTTATTACTATGCTCTAGGCATGAAGCAGATCACTTCATGTCCAAAATTCACTTAAGCCTCCTGATGTCCCTGTGAAGGGGCATGATTATTACCCCCTTTTACAGAGAGATAAGTAGAGTTTAACGACATGAGGTAGCAAGCTCTCTGTCAAGAGCTAGGAAGGGACAGAGTTGGAATTCAAATCAGGTCTGACAGATGTTATCATCTGTGTTGTTTAGATGTATGCTTGGAAGCCTTGCCTAAGAGTCATTTTCCTCCTGCTTACCCTGGAAGGTTCAGCCTCCCACGGGAAGTAAATATTTGTTAAACAAATCTCGGGTAACTCTCCTTCTATTAAATAATTAATAATGTATTACCACTCAACGTTGATCTCGATTTCCAGTGTCCATATTGTACTTCTATCTCTAGTAATCTTACATTAGAGATTGTAAAATTAAAAGAGAGATTATAATAGGATTATAATCTTATAATAAATTTAACAATTTATCAGCTATGTTCATCCCTCCATCCATCCATCCATCCACCCACCCTTTCATTCCTGTAACACCCCATGATAAACATACATTGACCACTGAATAGGCTACAGGCACTGAATCAGGTGCTTGGAATACATGGAGAACAGACTAGCCAATGGTCGTCCCCCTTATAGAGTTTCCAGTGTAGTGAGAGAGATAGGAAAAAATAAAATAGTCTCTCAAATTTACAACTATAAACTGTGACTAGTACCTAAAGATGTGCAAGAAGTTGTGAGTACACATAATCGGGAGTCTCCACTTGGCCTGGGAGTTAGAGAGGCCTTCCTAGGGAAATGCTGTCTGAGTTGAGAGATGAAAGATGAGAAATCTCTGATAAGAGACATCCTTTACTGAGTGTGTACCACCAGCGAGGCTTTGTTCTCAGCACACTTCACATAGTCAGACTTGACTCTTAACATTGCCCTACCCATTATTTCTCAGGACCTATGCTCTTAACCAGACCACACTGCTTCTTCTACAGGCACAGGAGTTTGTAGTCAAAGCCTGGAAAGCAGAGGGGAGCAATGTGTGATGAAATCAGAGAGGTTGGGAGGGGGCCATACTTAGGTCTATGGTCTTCTACAACTTTTGAGAAAGCATTGGTTTTTGTTTCTCAAGCTTTGAAAATTACATGATTAGATCTGTGTTTTCAAAGACCACTTTGCCTATGTGGGGGCATTGGAATGTAGTTGAAGAGGCAGGGGAGACTAGCTAGGAGACAACTGCTGTTCTCCAGGTGAGAGTTTGGACTAGGGCAGTAGTGGCGGTGGAGACAAAAGGTGGATTCATTGGTATGTGTGGGTGGTCATATATTCAACTGCAAGTATGTATGCAAAAGTACATAGATTCATATGATAAAATGCAGCCTTTAAATATATTTTCACTGTAAGTTGCTTTGGCTTATGTCCCCAAGTCCTTAAGGGATATACTTTTTTGCTCTTCAGTTACACGTTCTCCTGGTGGGAAAGTTTAGGGGTACTGTTTCTTATAATCACAGGTTTCTCAAGATCTTGAAGTCTTTGAGACACATACCATAAACCCATAGGCAATAGAACTAAGCATCTCAGCAAAGTGGTGGAGGCTACTTGCTGCTGACAGCACCCATTGAACAAAGCTAAATTCAGCTAAATTCAGCTGATCAAACAAAACAAAAACATTTCATAAATCCCATAGCCTTTGAGAAGCGGTCAAAAAGACAATTTTTGAAGATGATATAACTAAAAAGGAAAGCTCTTAATGTGATATAGTGCCCATAAGCATATGAGAACCCCATGGAGCTCAATATTTCTTAAGCTGTTCATGAGAACTTGAAACTAAATGGCTAAGTGCTTGGGGCCAAACATATTTGTTTGCAAAATTACAGAATTTCAAGTTTTCAATTTTATGAAAATCAGACATAGATAAAAAAATCTCCTTACACATATATATGTGATATATATATATCTATATGTATCACATATATATATATGATATATATATCCTTATACATACATATATGATATATATATATATATTTTTTTTTTTTTTAAGGGTAATCACACACAGATAAAAAATGAACTAGACAGCTGATACAGTTATCCACCTAATTACTACCCTCAAAATGGCCAAATCAGATATTGGAGGTAAAGTATGTTTGCATTTCTTAGAAACGTATCTTGTTTTTATTTTGTTCAGGGGGGCAATATTTGAATTTGAATAATAGAGCAAAGGTATCTTAATTCCATTCAAAGTGAATGATTGCTCTGGGACTGAAAGAATATTATAACTATCAGGTTGTTGGGAAAGTCATGATGTAGTTTTCTGTGTTTTTCTATGCAAAATGTGTCATGACTTTCCTGATAACCCAGAAAAACATGGAAGCTAGGAATGGTGGTTCTAGATTTCTACATATGTAAACACATGGGATGGAGAATTGAGAAAGGATCAGAATTTCATATTTAGTTTGATCCTTAAAGCCATGGCCCAACGAGAGCACAGAGCAGCCAGTTAGGTCTCTGGGAATGAGCAGAATCTCTTCTGGAGTTTATAGGTGTAGTACTCCTGGGAAACCTTCTTGCTAGATTGTTATCCAGTCCTGTTAGGAATATAGGGCTGATGCCCAAAGCTCCATTTCAGGGCTGGAGATAACAGAAACCAAGCAAGGGGACTGAAGTGGGGTAAGGGATAGAAAGTGTGGGGCTTATGTGCAACCATTTGGTTTGGATCTAAATCTTCAATGTATGTTTTCCAGTGGATTCTT
>NW_006159601.1:2293592-2319538 GCF_000334495.1 Tupaia belangeri chinensis | reverse complement strand
CTTTCCCTGCCTTCCTTCTTGCCCCTCTTTTCCCCTTTCTCTTTTACTTCCTCCCTCAATATGCTTATGAAATGCCTCTGTGAACGATATTGTGGTAGACTCTGATGAGAGAACCAAGGCAATAAGCCAGAAAACTCAAGCCAAAGAACAAAACAAAACTGTTCCTAGAAAAAAGAAGATAATTTCTGAGCCAAACTTTAATAATGGTGAGCCAAAATTCAGACCATTGAAGTAAATCTGGTTTGTTTTGTCTATTGGACTTAATTACCTGAATAATATTCTCATTTCTAATTATATCTTGGTGAAAACTCTAAGATAAGCTATCCCTGCCCTGGGTAATTTGGGAAAGTTGCTTCAATTACAAATTAAATTTCTTCCAGTATAAAATTATGTAACTATTTTGAACATTGAATGAACCAATGCATAGAACTCGTTGGTACATACAGAACCCTCAGTTAGAATTGGTTGTTGTTTATATGAAGGCCGGAGGGGTACTTTTAAGGACGAGAAAAAAGGTGGGGGTGGGCTTCTAGGGAGCATATATATATATATGAAATGTCTACTATGTGCCAGTGTTTTCCACAAAGGTGTGTCTTCACGCTGCATGTAAACCACAGTCCCAATACTCTCCATGGTCCCACAGAGTCCTTGGAACCATTGAGATAGGGTTGCCCTTAGCAACCAACTCCTAATATATACTTTGCCAATTTCTGATCACCCTCAATAAAATATTAAATCTCTTTGACCCACCAAGTGAGGAAGTAATTCCTATTTAAATGCTTTTTCAGTTTTGATTTCATCAAGAGAAATTCTCATTTTGGGGTTAGTAAATCTTTTTTTTTTTTTTTTCACTGCCAAAGGGTACATTTGCTCACCAGAGAAAGAGAAAACACCCTCCAATGGGGTGTGGTGACACTGCAATCTTTATTTCCTTATTTCTCCATTGTTAAAATTTTGGATACCTGGGACCAGCAGTTAGTGTAATGGCTGGTCACTGGACTCCCATGTAGTTGACCATGGTTCAAGTCCTGGACTCGGTGGCTTAAACTTATGCCGGGCATGTGTGCATGCATACCCAAGATCCCAAGAGGAGGATGGAGGAGAAGTGATTGTGGCATGGCCATCCCTCCTGGGGGATGATTTCTTGCTTTTTGTCTCTCTATCTCTTTCTTTCTGGCCAGCGCATGCACCTTATAGCAAAAAAACTCTCAAAAATATTTTATTTTTGAATACTCATGCACACACATCCAGCATGTAAGGAGTTAGTAAATCCTGGATACATCTTTTATACTTCATAGTCTCATCTTTAACCAAAAAGAGTTGGTTACAAGTTCAGAAACTGTCTAGATAGTATTAATTTAAAAAAATTATCATGAATTTTTAATACTTTATTTTACTTAAAAATATTTATTTAGGATTTCATTGTGTTTTCCATGCTGGTTACAAGCTTACAATGCTTCTGCCTCAGCCTTCTGCATAGCTGGGACAACAGGTGCATACCATGACACCTGGCTTCTGGTCACTGGACTCCCATGTAGTTGACCATGGTTCAAGTCCTGGACTCGGTGGCTTAAACTTATGCCGGGCATGTGTGCATGCATACCCAAGATCCCAAGAGGAGGATGGAGGAGAAGTGATTGTGGCATGGCCATCCCTCCTGGGGGATGATTTCTTGCTTTTTGTCTCTCTGTCTCTTTCTTTCTGGCCAGCGCATGCACCTTATAGCAAAAAAACTCTCAAAAATATTTTATTTTTGAATACTCATGCACACACATCCAGCATGTAAGGAGTTAGTAAATCCTGGATACATCTTTTATACTTCATAGTCTCATCTTTAACCAAAAAGAGTTGGTTACAAGTTCAGAAACTGTCTAGATAGTATTAATTTAAAAAAATTATCATGAATTTTTAATACTTTATTTTACTTAAAAATATTTATTTAGGATTTCATTGTGTTTTCCATGCTGGTTACAAGCTTACAATGCTTCTGCCTCAGCCTTCTGCATAGCTGGGACAACAGGTGCATACCATGACACCTGGCTTTTAGGATGGCGTAAGAATGGATTGCCTCTATGATTCAGCCTGCTGAATGTCAGTGTCTATCAGTGTGCACTAGTGTGGCTGGGTCTGCTGTGATTTTTACAATTAAAATAATAATAATGTTTCCTTTTAATAATATTGGAGCCCAGCTATGATGGCACAGGGGATGTGTCCCTGCTGCATGGTGTTGGAGCCATATAGGAAGGCAAAGGATTTTTGGATCTCGGGTTGGCTTAAACCACTGTACACACCCGTGGGTGCACCTGCAATCCTGGCTAGCCGGAAGGCTGGAGGGAGGACTGAAGCATGACAAGACCCTGTCTGTCTGACTCTCTCTCATGAAGTAAATATTTTTTTTCCCCATGGGGCAAGTGTCATGGTTGTTGGGGCACTGAACTCCAGATGACTGACCATGGTTTGAGTCCTGGACCTGGCGTCTTGCTTTCTCATTTCTCTCTCTCTCTCTCTCTGGTGAGTGTGTGTGCCCTATAGCAAATTAAAACAAAATAAAACAAAACAAAAAAACTAATATTAATAAATAAAATTAAATAATTCTTTAAAACATTTTAAGTGAAAACAGATTATTTAAAAGAATATTAAGTAAATATTCAGAAACTAAGATAAAAACTTATGAGGATGAGATGATTTGGTGCGCCAGTGTGATTAAAATCATGGCTATAATATCAAAATGACTCAAGTATGGGAACACTGCTCTATCCAGAAGGGAACCACTACTCTTCTTCATGGCTTTCTAATTTCCTAGTCTTATTTCAAAGCCATCCGAGACTCTGTCTGAAGAGAGAGAAGAGGTGATAGACATGGCTGTCTGCATCCCTATGAGTACTGACATTGCTGTGTTCTTGAATTGAACAATGCAATACACACACACACACACACACACACACACACACACAATACAGAGAAATCCAGAGAGAAATTTCTAGGCTTTTGGCATAGCAGCTGGGAAAAGAAGGACCTAACCCCTGCTCAAACCCTACTCAAATCTTTGCTGAGTACCTTTCTCTAGCTATGTTCCAAAGGACTGTTAATGTACCTGTATGGTGAGTGTGAAATGGATATGGCCATGGAGTGTCCAAAGAAAACAAGAACTGTAACAAGAACTTTTCTGCTGATATCAGTATGTATACTAATTCTGACTACATGCTTTTCTGATCAATCTAAGCTCCCATTTTGCTCAGAAAACAGTTATCAATGCCTTACTATGTAGCCAGTAGCTAAGGGGACTGTAGAAACAAGTGCTTTGATAAGATAAATGGTTTCTAGAAATCTCTTCTTTCTTCCTTTTTTCCCCATTCTTTCCATTTTGAAAGGGTGGTGGGAAAGAAGAGAAAAACCTGTAAGCAAAGTAATGGTTGCTTCTGCAAATGAATGGCCTCCAAAAGGTTTTCATAAACCTCAAAGTGCACACACACTCTCCCTTAACTCATCCTACAATGCAGACTCTAGAATGTTCTTAATGTACAGTGTGTGGTGCAGGTGGCGCCAGATCTCACAGAGAAGTCAGGAGAATGAGGTTCCTTCTCTCTTGCTCCAGGCTACTCAATACTGTAGTTGATACCTAGAAAATCAGTTTAACTTACTGTCTTTTGTAGCCTGGAAGGACTTCTCAACACCTCTATGTTCTTGCTTTTTCAAGTGTTTTTCATGCTGTCTTGAGTGTTACCTGTAGCTGTACCTGTTTTATTTGCTGTTTAGGTTTTGTGAGTGTCAGTTGAGAGCTTCTGTCTTCCTTGTTTTTTTTTTTCTTTTTTCTTTCCTTTTTTTTTGTTCTTGCAAAAGCAAAGGTTTGTTTTCCTAAGTAAATTTTTCTGATACCTTCTTGCTTTCTTTGGCCTGAAGCCCTGAATAAATCTCTAGTTCTATAACATGAGTTTTTACTTTAGGTAAGACTAGGAGAAAAACATGAGAGGTATTACAGGTTTTTGTGTTCTTTTACTTCCTCCCTGAATGGACTTAATATATTTTGCATTGATTAATACATTAATGTAATATATTTTAATTGCCTACTGTGCACAGGAGAGTATGCCAAGGTTTGGTGATAAGTGACGAACAAGGTATGCAATGGTTCAGATGCATTGTTTTGGATAAATCGATGACCTTTAGTAATATGAAATCAAATATCATTATATTTTCTAACTACAAAACCAAGATATAGCTATATATAGGATATAGCTCTGAATTTAATAAATCAATATTTAATACATCTATCTAAGTTTAATGAACAGATAAAGGAATATAGAGCCAGAGGAGAAAGGTCTTTGCAAAATATAAAATTAAAATGATCTAAAATTAGAGATTTTAGTAAATACGTAAGTGGGAAGCAAGCATCCAAGTAGGAACACACCAACATTGAAAATACCTAGAATCAATGTTATAGAAACAGTCGAGGGAAATAGAGGTGAAAAATAAATGTACTTCCAAACTTCTAGACTTTTAGAACCAGGTAAATTAAATTGTTAGGTGGTCAGAAAGTTATTTTTAAGGCAAAAAGAAAAAAAATATATAAACTGGTCTGTAATACTTAATACTTAAGTGATATAAGTCCAAAAGACACAGACTGGACCATGTTGAAAATGGACCTAAGGTAATCTGGACATCACAACTATTAAGTTCTCCCAGAACTGAACAGAATTTAAGAATTTAGAGGTACACCATGGTTTGCATAAGGCTGGTCTCCCAAAGCTTTATGTGCTAGAAGCTTTGTCCCTAGTGTGAAAGTGTTGAGAGGACATAAAGACTAGGGGGCTGCATTTAGGTTATGGGACAACCATAATGATTAGATTAATGCCATTTTGTGGGAGGGAGTGAGATCTCATTCTCCCAGGAATGGGTTAGTTCCCATGGAAATAGGTTATTATAAAAGTAAGATGACTCCCTACAGATTACTTTGTGTCTCTGCATGCGGCTGCCTACCTTCCTGCTTCTGTCTGCCTTGTTATGACATTGGACCAGATGCCGGACTTTATAGCCACTAGACTCATAAGCCAAATAAATTTCTATTCTTCATCTCACCAAGTCTCAGGCATTTCTGTTTAGCAACGTAATAATAGACTAAGACAGGTAGTTTACTGCTGAAGATCTCCACTACAACTTTGTTACCAGGCTACAATGAAAGCAAGTTTCAAAATATAATCTTCCACACATATAGAATGTATTATAAATCAGTTACCAGTCTAGATATGTTTAATAATCTTCTTGAATCCCATTTCTTTTCTTCTAGTTTATGCTCTCATGTAAGTATCGTTAGATACAAACTGATAATTTTCTGGAATTAAGATATAGTTAACACTATGGCTGGCATCATGCGAACAGAATCCTCCAAATTAGTCACGTGGGTCCAGCTTTGGCTCCCATTTCAAAAGGGGCAGAGAGGGAGAGACTTCACTGAGAACGGAGTGATTTATAGCAATTTGACACTCCCACTTGAGCACAACCGGGAAAAAAAAATTTAGATCAAATTTTTAAAAATACACATCTGTTTCAAGGCATTAAGATCTGCAAAAGCAATGAGAACTAGATGGGCTAAAATTCCAGCCAAGAGGCTGAGAAGCCTATTTTGGCTCCAGCAAAGGGTCCTTTCTGGAGGATGGAGAAAACAGCAGAGATTGTGGCAGTTAAGCAACCCTCTGGTGACCTCAACGTAGAGCTAGTCTCTGCCTAAAGACCGTTGCCAAATACTGAAGCTGTGCAGGATAAGAGACTCAGAAACTAAGTTTAAAAATCTCTGTGAAGTGGGAAGGAATTTTTCTAAAGTTCACAATTCTGAGGAGCCCTTGATCTGTGGGGGAAGAACTCTGGTTAACAGAGCCTCAGGGGCAGTATGAGCTAACGTGCCCACAGCCACCTTTACCCTGGCAGCATTTGCCAATTCTGCCTGTGGCCAGAGCTGAGCTTCTGGTTTGGCCTAACAGAAAGCACTGCTGGGGGATAGGAAACCAGAATTTTTTGCATTCATGTGAGACTTGAATGACAGAACTGGATTCTGGTGATGCCTCAACCACGTAGCAGGTTTTCCCTCAAGAAATTTGCAGAATTCTGAAACTGCATGGTATGGGAGACTAAAAATCAAAAACTTCTGAAAAGCACAAATTTTCTGTATTCTGTTAGGACAGAGAAGTCAAAGATCTCATAATAGGGACTGGTCTTGGTCAACATTGACTTTCACTTGGCAGGAGGACTCCATTCTGGGAACAGGAGTGAACCCAAGATATACCCATCCCAGTCACAGTCTTGGGTAAGAGGTTCTTCCAGTGGCCCCAATCTATGTACCCCACCCACAAAACATCTAGTCAAAGATAAGGTTATCTAGAGATACAGAAATATAAAGATAGAGATTCTGCAAGCTGTTATAAACAATATCTGGCATTTAACCAAATACAGAGACCACTGAGGTCAAATGATTCTCACACCATCAGGCAAGGATGGAGTGTGTCTCTACAGTATTTTCAATCTATATCTTGAACACCATAGCTTCACTAATGAGAATGTCTTTCTGTTATTTATTATGCTAACAAAGAAAACATCCTGTTGATCAGATACAAAGAGATCTGAAACCTTTGCAGCAGCACTTTTGGGGTGTGACCTTAATGATTAAATGGTGGTTGACCATCCTGCAGTGTGTATTTCTGATTAGAGTGTAGATTAACACATACATTCTCTTAAAACATTGTCTATGCTGAAGTGTTTTAAAGTAAATTATAGACCACATAATAGACCAAAAGCTCCTTGAAATCAGGAATGTTGTCAGATTCAGTTCTATATGCCCAGATAATTCAGAGCTTAGTACATAGTGGGGATCAGTAGCCATGTACTAATTAATAAATTAAGTATTTAGGGGAAATCATAAATGATGGATTACCTTTAATAACATTTCAAATGTTGGATAGCATCAGAACAAGAAGCTGTTAGCGGCTTTTACTTCTTCTCTCTAACTCATCATTTTGAATCCCCAAACCTACCTTATTCTTCCTATTGATGCTCATTTCTGTCTTCGACTGTTGTGCTGTCATTCTGATCTTTGTCTATGCATCTTCAGGAAGGACGCTTACCACAGTGGTTGGAAAGGAGGCACTCAGGTGTGGTGTCAGGTAGACTTTGCCAAGGGGCCTTGCCTCTGCAAAGTACCACTTGCTTGATTATAAGCAGATTACTAAACCCCTTTGAATCTGCGTCCTCCTCTATGAAATGAATATAGCAGGTCTGGCAGGTGGCGTGGTGGTAAGGGCGCTGGACTCCCACATGGTTCGAGTCCTGGACCTAGTGGCTTGCTTTCTCGTTTTCTTTCCCTCTCTCACACTCACACACACACTCTCTCTCTCTGGTCATATTAAAATAAATAAATAAAGTTAAATAAAAAAATAATTAAAAAAATAAGAAATGGATATGACAATAGCAGCATGGAGTTGATGGGAAGCTTAAATAAGATAATGCTCATCGAAGGCTTAGGGGACTTCCCTCAGCATAGTTGCAGCACAATAAATGTAGCCATTTTGTCTTCTTATGTAAACCTTTACCTTACTCAATTTGAATTTTTCAACCAAATAACAATCAATATTGTGCTAACATGATTTGCAAAACAGGAGAGATGAAACTTCAGTAAATTTTAGAACTTATTCTTTCATATTGTATTCCTCCTTCACAGACGTCAACTTCAAAGACTAACATGTCTGAGCTGAAGACATTTCAAGGACAATTTCCAGAGCTAACAGGTGAAATGGTGATTAAGGTGCTGTATTCCCACATGGCTGACCATGGTTTGAGTTCCAGACCTGGCAGCTTGCTTTCTCACTCCTCACCTCCCTCTGTCTCTCTCTGGTGAGTGCGTGTGCCCTGTAACAAAGAATAATAATAATGATAAATAAAATTAAGTAAATAATTTAAAAATAAAGGACAATTTCTCAGTCTGACATCCTTTTTTTTTCAGCCTATATGGATCTCAGATAGTGTGAGCACCCCATGACCAGCCTCATTGCTTTCCCATCATATCTTATTTTTCTTTCAAGTCAAAGTTTGTATCTCCATGAAATTATTAACTTAAAAAAGAAGATTTAGTTCTAACTTACATTTGATCTTCTAGAAATGCAATATAACTTTAAAAGATGAAGAACTAAAAAGCTCTCAGAACAATGAAAAGACTATGACCCAGCTTCTTCTTATGATGTCCCAAAATAAGTTCTCTCAGGTCAAAATTTATTCATTTGGAGGAAGAATAAGGCATCAGACTATCTACACTCAATAAAATTGAAATTTGAGAGGTGAAGGCCATGGGATAGCCCCATGTTTATTGCTGGGGCTGGGTGTTTCTGATGTCTAGCAGTAGTTGAGCTATTACAATGGCTAGTGCATTTTCTAGGAGCATTGCATGATGACTATAAGAAGTTTCAAATAACCCATCAAGCAGGTTTTATAATGGCCAGGATTAAATACATTTTTTTTTTAAATTTTAGAGCAACAGTGCTGATCTGCGAGTGTTGTTGGTGTGTATGACAAAAGTTACACAGAGTCAAAACCACCCTTTACAATCGTCTAGGAAGATACCAAACTAGATACCAATACACTCAGTAGACAGCTTTTCTTGTCCAGACATACAGACATAGCCCTGTTTTTTTGTTTGTTTGTTTGTTTGTTTGTTTTTTTGGTTACTACCAGGTATAGTAGTTGGCCTGCATTTGGGAGTCATATTTTAGGAAATATCTTTATCTTTAGACAATAACACCTTCAGTCAGATGAAAAACATCCAGACCATAAGAGGCCTATGTAGGAACTGGCACCAAATGAGGGAAGATCAGATTCATTTTTTTCCTATCTTCCAACACTCCAAACATATGCTATTCTAGGGGGTGGTAGTCAGGTAGAATCACTTACATTAGTTACCTGATTACAACATTTTCCTTACTCTTTGTTTTTTTTTTCGGCCTAGACACACAATATCGAACTATCACCTGGCTCCATGAAATAAGATGCATGGAGACACACGATATCGAGCTCTATCACCTGGCTCCATGAAATAAGATGCATGGAGATGTACTCTACACCAAAGTCTTTGAGATAACTAGTAGGTCGTATTTACTATGTGTAAGGGACAATACTAAATATGCATTATTTCAGGTGATCTTGTTTAAAGTTTTATTTCTTTAAATCATACAGTAATGTTGACTTTTTGTGCCCAGTTCTGTGAATTCTAACACAGGCAGGCATTCATGAAACCCCATCAAAATTAGGATACAGAACAGCTCCTCTAACTCATAAAACTTCCTGCTATTCCCTTATAGTCACACTTTCTCCTCACCACTACCTTTACAAATCCATGACAACCACAGAGCTGTTCTCTGTCACCATGGATTATACAATGTGTTACATTTGAGACTGGTTTCCATCACCATGCCACCATGCCTTTGAGTGTCATCCAAGTGGTTGTATATATTAATAGTTTGTTCTTTTTAATTGCTTAGTAGTAGTCCATTAAATGGATATACTGCTAGTTGCTTACCCATTCTTGCACTCTTTTGGGTTATTTCTAGTTTTTGGTAGTTATATATAAAACTGCTATAAACATTATTGTATAATTTTTTTTGTGTGTGAACCAAAATATTCATTTCACTTGGGTAAATATTTAAGAGTAGTATTGTTGTGTCCTATGGCATGTGTCCATATAAGAAATGACCAAACTATTTCCAGAATGGCTGTATTACTTTGCATTCCCACAAGCAACTTATGAGAGTGTCAATTGCTATCCAGTCTCATTAGCACTTGATATTATGAGCACTTTTTTGCTATTCAGCCTCATTAGCACTTGATATTATGAGCACTTTTTTATTTTAGTAATAGATATGTGACTAAAATCTTCTAATAACACTACAAAGTAGGTGCTACTCTTAAATTTACAAGTGAAGAAAGCAAGGTTCAGAGATATTTAGTATTAGGTTGGTGCAAATGTAATCACAGTTGTGTGTTGGTGAAATTTGCTGTCTGAAATTAGATACATTCTTAAATAAATTTGATCATGTTACACATCTTTTTTTTTTAAGAGAGATTTTTCACTACAGGGCATGTGCATTCACTGGTGAGACAGAGGCAGAAAGTGAGAAGTCATCCCCTGGTGGGGATGGCCATGCCACAATTCCTTCTCCCATTCTCCCCCTGGGATCTTGGGCACACATGCATAGGCGACTGGCATGAGTTTAAGCCACCAGGTCTGGGACTTGAACCATAGTCCACTACATTGGAGTCCAGTGACATAACCACTACACCATCTGCTGTTACTATTAAACATAATTTTAATGTCCATTTCTTGCTTTATTTCTTTTTGCTAATGATTTATTACTGTTGTTTATTTTATATGTATTTTAGACTATGGAAATGATTTTAGACAAAAAGCAAATTTGAGCAACTTTCTTATTTGAATTCAAAATTCAGTGGAGACAACTCACAACATCAACAATACATTGACCCAGGAATGCTAATGAACATACAATGCTGTGGTGGTTCTAGAAGTTTTGTAAAACTGTATTCATGCTGGGAAAAGTCATGTTGTACATTGTAAATGTATACAGTGATTAAATGTGAATTGTATGAATGTGTATACATGTACACACACACATATATACATAAATATATGTATATATATATATATACACAAATTTATTCGTATTTGTGTGTGTATATATATGTGTGTGTGTGTGTATATATATATATTTATTTGTGGATATATGTATATATACACAAGTAAATCAAAAAATAAAAAGTTTTGCAAAGAAGATGAGAGCCTTGAAGATGAAGAATGTAGTGGCCAGCTATGGGAAGTTGACAAGAATCAAGAGCTATCATTGAAGATGGTCTTCTTACAAATACCAGAGAAGTTGCCAAAGAACTCAGTATCAACCATTCTGTGGTCATTCGGCATTTGAAACTAATTAGATATGTGAAAAAGTTTGGTAAGTGCCTCATGAGCTGATTGAACAGAAAAACAATCAAAAAATAAAAGAAAATAAAAAGAAAATAGATGAGACCAGCAGATGACATGATGGTTATGTCACTGGCCTCCTACATAGTCAACAGCAGTTCAAGTCCCAGACCTGGCAGCTTGAAACTCATGCTGGGCGTAAGTGTGTGTGTGTTCCCAAATCCTGAGAGAAGAATGGAGGAGAAGAGATTGTGCCATGGCCATCTCTCTCAAAAAACAAACAAAAACAAAAACAAAAAAAAAGGAAAAGAAAAAAAAAAGAAAACAATTTAAAAAAATCATCATTTTGAAGTGTTGTCTTATCTTTTTTTTTAAAAAAAGAAAATTTTATTAAGGTTTCTGCCATAGGGCCTGTGCACTCTCCAGAGAGAAATAGAGAGAGACAGAGTGAAAGTGAGAAATCACCTGCAAGGGGAATGGCCATGCCACAATCCCCTTTCTTCCATTCTTTTTTCTGGGATTTTGGGTACACATGTGCATGTATCCAGTGTGAATTTCAAGCCACCAGGTTTGGGACTGGAACTGCAGTCAGCCATGTGAGAGTCCAGTGCCTTAACGACCACATCCGATGGCCCCTGTCTTCTCTTATTCTACACATCAATGAACCATTTCTCAATTGGATTGTGACTTGTGACAAAAAGTGGATTTTATAGGACAACTAGTGATGACTAGCTCAGTCATTGGATCAAGATGAAGCTCCAAAACACTTTCCAAAGCCAAACTTGCACCATAAAAGGTCATGGTCACTGTTTGGTGGGTTCTGATCCACCAATGCTTTCTAAATCCTACTGAAAGCATTACATCTAGAAATTATGCTCAGCAAATTGATGAGATGCATGGAAAACTGCAATGTCTCCAGCTGACATTGGTCAAAAGAAAGAGCCAGTTCTTTTCCATGACAACACTGACAGCATGTAGCACAATGAACACTTCAGAAATCGAACAATTGGGCTATGAAGTTTTGCCTTATCCACCATATTCACCTGACTTCTTGCCAACCAATTTTCACTTCCTCAAGCATCTTGACAACTTTTTGCAGGGAAAATGCTTCCACAAAGGCAGGATACAGAAAATGCTTTCCAAGAGTTCATCAAATCCCAAAGTATGGATTTTTTACACTATGGGAATAAATAAACTTATCTCTTTATGGCAATATGTATTGACTGCAATGATTCCTATTTGATTAATGAAGATGTGTTTGAGTCTAGTTACAATAATTTAAAATTCACAGTTCAAAACTGCAATTGTATTGCAAAACCAAATCAGTGTAGACCTCACATTATATGAGTTAGAGGTGGGACTTGAACCCAGGCTAAATCCCAGCACTTAACCCCAGCATGCTAATTTATTTGACAAGACATGTGTCTTTACATGTGACTTTTATTTACAAGTCACATGCTTTGATATACCCTGTTAATGGGTTTCAAAATTGGGAATACTTTGAAATATAACTGAGTTTTGTGAGGATGCTTACAAAAACCTTCAATCCAAAGTGTTCTTTCTTTTGGTAATGGTGATAAATGGGAGAGGGGGAAAGGGCTGAGGGTCAAACACAGGATAAAAAACATATATATATGTATGCATATGTATGAAAGTAGAAATGGAATATTATTGGTGATAACATGCTTGATTAAGACACTATGCAGTGTATCCTAGATGGGAAACTACATTTAGTGTGTTGTGATGATGCTCAGGGAATGAGTGTTAGGTAATATAAAAAAAAAAAAAGTTGCAGGAGAAAAAAAATGCACATTTGATGACTGCAGCGAGCTGTATGGGCACAGCTGGGTACTACTTTATAGTATGTTCATTCTACTCACTGGGGTTTATGCCTAGGGTCAGATTTGGGTACATGTATAGGTATGTGTCAGCTAGCTATTGGATATATTTAGACTAATTAAGGATGTAAGAATTGGAAAATTATTTGCTGAGAACATGTATGTTGATGTGCTTGATTGAACCAATGCACAGTGTATTTTGGATGGAAAATTCATTTGTGTGTTGTGATGGTGTATAGTGAATTAATAAAAAAAAAGAAAAAAAAAAAAGAAAGAAACAGCCTAGCCTCTGGAGAACAATATGTAGGTTCCTCAAAGACCTACAAATACAACTACTATATTATATAGCAATTCCACTCCTGGATATCTACCCGAAGAATAGGAAAATACTCAGTCAGTAAAACACTTGCACATCCATATTTATTGCAGCACTATTCATGATCGCAAGACATAGAACCAACTCAAATGTCCATGAAGAGACAAATGGATTGAAAATGTGTGGAACATACACACACTACAGAATACTACTCAGTCATAAAAAGCAATGAGACCCCTGTGTTTGATAGAAAGTGGACAAATATGGAAGATTTACTGGTAGGTAAAGTGAGCCAGATAATGAGAGAGAGGCATTGTATGTCCCCATTCAATATATACTGAATGTCAGGCTCTATTGCAAAAACTAAATAATTGGAAGAAAAAGCATGGAGAGCAATGATGCTATGGAAGACAGTGTGGGAGGAGGGTGGGAAATGGGGGAGGATGAGGAGAGAATCAAGGGGAAGATGAAAGAAGCAAAACATTTAAGGGTCCTAAAATGAAAAGAAATCTGTTGATGATAATGTTTATGGTAATGTCTTTGACTGGATTAATATGCAGCATACTCATGATGGGAAAATTCATTTGGTATGATCTAATGATACACAGTGATTAAAGGTGTAAAAATTAATTGATTAATTAATTAAAAAAGAATATACACATTTTAAATGAAGATTTAAAAAGAAAGAGAAAGAAAGGGCCTAGCAGATAAAGGCAGTAATTTGAGTTTTCTCTTGCATTAAAAAAAGTATTCAGGGCAAAAACAAAAACAAAAATGCACTCCATGTGACCTTTTACTTCCTTTTTGCTCTTTTCTCCCACAGGATAATCGTTGCTTTTGGCTAGTCAAGAAAATGCCAACTCATAAGAGAATTTTTGTAGATTTGAAGAGAGAGAAATCTTTTTGCTGTCTTTTCTTTCCCTTGAGCTTATCTTTCTTTTTCTTCATAATCCTTCTTGAACTATGGTCTTGGGATAATTTCACAGCCTCCCTGCTGTTATAATAGAAATCCTTAACAGCAGTAAAGTCATAGCAGAGTGAAAGACTGACCAATGTGGCTATTTACAAAGAAAAAAATTAACACACACGCATGCATGCAGATACACAAAAAAATACTGGGCTTATTATAACACACACATATCATAAGCTTGGAAATATCAAATTCTTGGCTATAATTTGGTTAGGCATTTTCTACAGGTGTTTCTTTGACCTTTTTGTTTGACAGGCACTTGGGATTAACCACAGATGATTGATAATAAACTGGAAATAAAAGACTCAGACACTGAACAGGAGCCAATAATCTTTCCTAATGAGTGGATTTTCATTTCTGAGGGCCAGAAATCATACTTCGATTTTCCATCCTCCTGCCTATCTTTAGTGCAATCAATTCTTAATTATCTATGTATGCACTGGCCTGCCTCCCACCAGCACTTCCTTTCTTCCTACTTACCCAATTCCCCCTCCCACTTGGGAAAGTCCTTCTGTTGTGTACAGGGTATATTTTTAAAGCCATGTACCGGAACTTCAATGCTGTTGGGAAATTCCTCCTTCAGATGGCTCTATTCGTAAGAGAAGTACAATTCATGCTGGCTTTTTCAGTAATTCGTTACAGCCCTCAGAGAGAGGAATACCTCCTAGGGTAGGTCACACAGAATCTCTGGATTCTGTTATTTCTGTGATCTTTTTCTTTGGGGTCTCAGATATTTTATTTCCCTTCTCTTTCCCATCTTTTCCAGCCTCTGTTTCTTTAGGCATATTGGTTCAAAGTTCTCACTGTCTTTGGAGAAAAATAAAACTGATTCTTTTTCCTACTATCATACATACAGGTAGGCTCCAGATATATTTAAATGCAAAAGACAAAATGATAGGTGCAATAGAAACAAACGTAAGAGGAATATCTTTGTTACAAAATGTAGGAAAAGATCTACTGAGCAAAACATCAAAGAAAAAAAAGTAAATAAAAAATACAATATGATTACTTTGATAATAAGAATATCAGTTCAATAAAAAACATGAATAAGATTATTACTAATTTACACCTATGTTTCTGAGAGCCATACTAAAGAAAAACAAAACAAAGTTGCTTAGTTGAGACTTTCAAGTTTTCTTTCTTTCTTTTAAAGGTTTTTGCCATAGGGCACATGCATTGGCTGGAGAGAGAAAGACAAGAGAAGGAAAGTGAGAAAGCACTCTCCCTCCCCAGGGAGGATGACCATGCTGCAATCCCTTCTCCTTCATTCTCCTGTTGAGATTTTTGGACACACACACACACACACACATATCTGGCATAATTTTCAAGCCATCAGGTTCAGGACTTGAATCATGGTTGACCATGTGGGAATCCAGCACCTTAACTACTACACCATCTTCTGGTCCCTCAAGCTTCTTCCCAAGTGAGTTCCCAAATTGGGCGCATCATTCATGTTTTCAGTTATCTCTATCTTGAATCTTGAAAACAGTAAGTCTATCTTGCACTTGGGAGAGAGATGATGACATGTCTATATTTTCTTTCAATCCTGTCAGTAAACTATTCATTATATTGTTATTATCAACTTCTGTGTAGTATAACTTTCTCACTGCCCACTTATATTCAGGATTCTTTTTTTTTTTTTTTTTGGAGAGGTTTTTGCTATAGGGCGCGTGCGCTCGCCAGACAGACAGAGAGAGACAGAGAGACAGAAAGCGAGAAATCACCCCCCAGCGGGGATGGCCACGCCGCAATCCCTTCTCCTCCAGTCTCCTCTCGGGATCTTGGGCACGTACGCACATGCGCCCAGTGTGAGTTTTAAGCCACCGGGTCCAGGACGCAAACCGCGGTCGATTATGTGGGAGTCCAGCAACATAGCCATTACGCTAACTGCTGGTCCCATATATTCAGGATTCTAAGTCCAACATATGTGAGTGTCCATGAAAAAATGCCTATCTTAAGTGATACTTTTTGCTGCTTTTCCTTTTTCATAATAGCAAATCCTTTAGAAACAAAATAAATGTCAGTAAGGGACTGGTTAAATAATTATGTTATATCCTTATAATACACAAAAAGATATGAAGAAGTTCTAAAAGTGTGAATATAGAATTATATTCTAGACACAATATTAAGTAAAAAAAGTGGAAAATTATGTGAATAATATGGTACAATTTGTGTTAAGGGGTAAAAGAACATGCAAACATTTGCTTGTCTGTATCAAATATTTCTGAAAGAATTTAAGAAACTAATTAAGCTGGTTGTCTTAAAGGACAAGATTCATGGAAAGAGGTTAAAAAAAAGTTTTTCTGTTCTTTTCTGCCTTTTAACTTTATCATGTAAATGTAATAATTGTTATTAATTACTACTTAAAATCAACAAATAAAAATTACAACCTATAGTTTGCAAATATGTACTCCCATTCTGACAGTCATCTTTTCACTCTAGCTATAGTTTCCTTTGCTGTGAATAAGTTTTTAACTTGTAATCCCATTTGTCTATTTCAGGGACTATTATTTGTGATTAAGGGTTCTTATTTAAAAAATCTTTGCCTACTCCAATATCTTCAGAAGTTTCTCCTACATTTTCTACTAGTAGTTTTGTAGTTAGAGGTTTTATATTTAAATCTTTGATTCATTTAGAGCTATATAGTTAATGGTGAGGTACAGGGGTCCAGTTTCATTTTTCTTCAGACGATATCCAGTTCTTCCAACACCATTTCCTAAAAAGACTTTCTTTTCTTCACTGTATTGTCTTATACCCTTTACCAAAGATTAATTGACTGTATGATTTGGAGTTTATTTCTGAATTCTCTATTCTGTTTCATGGCTTTAGTTATCTGTTTTGTGCCAGTATCATGCTGTTTTGATGATCAGTGCTTTGCAATACTATTTAAAGATTGGTAGAGAGATGCCACTCCTAAAAATCTCTCCCAGAACCAAGCACAGGCTTTTGAAATATAAACAATATATATTTTTAAAGATGTTTATTTCTTAGCATTGTATAATAGCTATTTATTTTTGGAGTCTAAGAGTTGTTATGCTTCTTTATTCTAAAACACCCAATAGATTGAAAATAAAGTGAGAGAAGAACTCACTTGATAGTTGTTATTGTTTTCTACCATATCCCATGAAAACATGGGGCCTTGATGGCTGGAAAAGTGAATGAGGGAAATTTCTCAGAACCGATGGAAAAGGGTGGGTAGAATTTCTGGGAGAAGAAACATATCTAAATAAGAAATCATAGGCGAGAACAGTCTCAAGAAGGGGAGAGAGAAGTTCTATGGCAGAGTTTTCTTTAGCATTTATTGAAAGAACACTGTATGCAAGACCTTGGTCCATTCAGTGAAGATCAGATAAACAAGACAATAAGTTCTCTCCCCAATGGAGTCTAAATTCTAATGGGGAAAGATAGACAATAAGCAAGTATGTTAACATTAAGCAATTAATGAGTCAATGAAGAACATTTCAGGCGGCAATGATCGATCTGAAGAAAATAAACAGGATAATATGATAGCTACTGACTATAAAAGAATTTAAGTTGAGCAGTGAGCAATCTCATCTATAATTTCCAGAGATCACTTTGGCTTCTGTGTGGATAACATATCGGACAGGGATAAGAACTAAAGCAGGGTGACCTGTAATGGCAAGAGGCTACTATAGAGGACCTTGTGAGAGATAATGGTGGCTTGGCCCAAGCGGTGGGGATGTGGATGAGAGATGCAGGTAGACAGATGAAACAGGATAAGCAAGCACAGAGACATACATAACAAAAGGTAACAGAATGGGAGCTTAGAGTGGAAAGAACACGCTGAGATCATTCTGGTTGAACCTCTTAAATTCTAAAGAGGAGGAAACCACATTCCAGGAGGGTGAAGTGACTTGCCCAGCATGTCAGGAGTATAAAAGTCTCTGAGACTTTGATATTACATCCTCTACCATTCTGCAGTAGAAAAACTGGAAGAGGAGAAATGATGCAAGGAAGAAAAAGCAGAGTGAGGAAGTAAAGAAGCAGGAGAAATAAGACAGAGAAGGGGCAACAAAGTGTCCAAAAAAAAAAAAAATGAAAGGCTGTCAAGATGGGATGAGATAAGAAGGACACAGTAGGGGAAATAGGGTTGAGAACAAAAGGGGAGAGAAAGCACAGACAAGAGGACTGGTTTGAGTTAATAGACCATTGCTTGAGTCACCACAGCCATCAAGGCACCAGTGGCAGCAGTTGGAGCAGCTGCCAGCACCACCTGGCCACAGGAACAACGGCAAGGGAAGTGCAGATGGGCAGGAAGTTTCTCTGGGTCAGAGCCAGGTTAGCCAAGCAATTGTTCTTGCCTGCTTCTTGGGATTTGTAAGTCTTCTTACGGCAGCCAGGAGACCAGGTCTATTCTTTATCACCACCACCACTGCCACCAGCATCTTGCTACTGTTTCTCTAGATCATATACTAGGGGATTTACATTCACTTCTCTCTTCTATCTTCTTAAGAACACTTGAGAGAGGTATTACCTCCCCCCCCCCCCCTTTTATAGATAAAGAAACTAAGGCTTAATTAACTCATTAATGTCATTTCAGAAACAAGAAGTACCAGAAAGTTTCTGCTATCATTTTGTTTTTGTTTGTTCTTGTTTTCCCCTCTTAAAAAGAAAATATAGAGTCCTGGGGAGACTTTTCAAGAAGTGGGGTGGGGATGACATTGAAGACAGCTGGTATTTTCTATTTTACTGAAGGTAGAGGATTCTTGGCCTAGAAGGTTGAGCTGGGTTGGAGCTTTTGCTCTGTCTGACCAACATGGCCTCCCTCAGTCATACCCTCTCCACAAATGAATGCCCAGTTCCAGTTGCACAGAATACAAGTAAAACTTTCTTTGGGATATTTTTATGCTGTATCATTGTATAAAGTGTACAACTATTGACCTCCTTTTTTTCAAGGCCCTTTTCAAATGTCACCCCTTTTGTGAAGGTTTTATTTCTTTCCAGTCAAAATAAATCACTCCCTTCTTGGTGCCCTCACACTTTTGCATTTGGTCTGAAGCACTTGTTTGCCTCTTCCATCCTAGCATGGGCTTCTTGAGGAAATAAACTATGCTTTATTAATTTCTGGGTCCTTGTAGACACCCAGCAGAGTACCTGGCACAGTGGACAGGGGAAGCAGTCAATAAATGTTAACTGAACTGAACAGCAAAAAATGGAGAGAGTGTTTGTTGGGTCCAGCTATTTCCAATCTTGTTTCCTGAAGTCTGAAATTCATATGAAGGAAGACACCGTCAGCCCCATGAGCATATACATATATTTTTCTATTGGTAAGAGATTAAAGTAAAAAAATATGAATTTATTTTGGGAGAATAATAAAATATTTTATAAAGATGTTGAATTAGAAAATTGACCTTTTGTTATCTCTAAATTGTGATTTTATGCAAAAAAGATGTAAATAAATATGAGTGTTCTTTATGTTTTAACCTAAACAAGATAACTAATTATAGTATTGAAGAATAAGTACAGATGCACAGATATAACTAGTTTTAGAGAAAAATATATATGGACATGATCTTGACATATTTTTATGTGTTACTATGAATAATATTATTCCAAATTCACCTTATTTATGATTTGGTCTTGGTAGTCCCGATTTCATTATTGCCTGAAACTTCAAGCATTATTCTTACTGACATGCAATGAAGATAAAAATGCACTATTCATGTTTTCTTCATTTATTATTGCCTTTTTCTTTATTAAAAATATAGCCAAGGGCAAAATAAAAAAGAACTGGCAGTAAGCACACTGCGATCACCACTCAGACACATGACAATCACCCATAACCATAATACCCATCAGTTATTTGCCTGCAGTAGGAGGTCATTAGGACTCAGCTGGCAGAGGAAGGATACTCTGAGGGCTGTGTGCAATTCCCCCAGCTCAACTGTGCAGGTTCTCCTCTTTTTTCTCCATTTTAAGGTATTGGGAAACAAGTATACAAGGATTATCTCATCAGAGAGACTTGCTTTAATCTTCTCTAATTATATTTGGAAGTATTTTATTTATACACTTCAGAAATTAATGAGTATTAGAGCTTAGCTGTTAGTGTACTGAAGTGGATCTCATATACAGATAGTCATATGTATAAAAAAAAAAAAGTCTTTAGTCTCTTCCTTGCTCACTATGAAATTTATGCTCCCTAAACATCACCCTCCAAAGTGGTGCTACACCTGTGCCCACGAATTTCTCCCATCCTGCAATTTTCCTATGACATCTACCAAGTTTTACTCTCCTGATCTAGTTCCCATTTGTTGATATCTATTATCTGCTCTCAGACCTTTCTGAAAGTCTGCAGCTTTGCAAGATGAATGTGCTGAAAATGCAAATGTTGTTGCTGTCTGATACTGTTCCCAACACTAGCGACTTCAGGTTACCATCATGAGGAAGGTTCCATGAATTGAGATGGGGAGAAACTTGCTTTCTACTTAACTCTCAACTTCTCTCAAAATTTATATTAGTTTTCTATTAATGCTGTAATTACTACTTTGACTTAAACCAAATTCATTATCTTGCTATTCTGGAAGTCAGAAATCTATCAGAGATCCTACTGACCTACAGTCAAGTTTTGGCAAGATTATTGTTTTATACAGAGGCTCCAGGGGAGAGGCTCTTTCCTTTCCTTACCTTTTCCAGCTTCTAGATGCTACCTATGTTCCTTTGCTCATGGCCCCATCCTCCATATTTAAAGTTAACACTGTTGCATTTTTCTAATCTTTCTTTCATAGTCACATAACCCTTTAACTCTGCTTTCCTACCTCCTTCTGTTTGTAAAGGCCTTTTGATTACCTCAAGTCTACCTATACAATCCAAGATAATCTCCCTAATTTAAAGTAACCTGATTCATAATCTAAATTTCATCTACAATCTTAACTTCTCTTTGCCATATAACCTAACATATTTACAGGTTCTATGAACTAGGATAGAGATATCTTGTGGGCTATTCTGCCAACCACTTACTCTGTTGCTTAGACTTCAAAACAGTATTTTTTCATGTCCAAAGTTTTTCATATCATTAGTTAACAAACTAATAGTATAATAAATCATAATAAAGTTAATACATAAAAATAAATTGTATTTATATATACTAGAACACACAATTGTGAAGTAAACTTAGCGTAATACTATTTATAATACCTTCTAAGAACATTAAACCTATAAATGATTAATAACTGGCATGCAAAAAGTCTTCATTAAAAGCTGCAAGACACGGGACCAGCAGTTAGCGTAATGGCTATGTTGCTGGACTCCCACGTAGTCGACCGCAGTTCGTGTCCTGGACCTGGTGGCTTAAAACTCACACCGGGAGCGTGTGCGTGCGTGCCCAAGATCCCGAGAGGAGAACGGAGGAGAAGGGATTGCAGCGTGGCCATCCCCCCTAGGGGGTGATTTCTCGCTTTCTATCTCTCTGTCTCTGTCTTTCTGGCAAACGCACGCGCCCTATAGCAAAAGCTACAAGACAGTGCTTAGAGAAATTAAAGACCTTTGAAAGAATGGAAGAATATACTATGCTCATGGATTAGAAGACTAAATATTACTAAGATTACAATACCCCCCAAGCTTATTTATGAATTTAATGCAATTTTAATAAACTTACAAGCAGGATTTTTATTAAAAATTGACTAAGTTGTATTGAAAATGTTCAAAATTCTCAAAATATAATGCAGTAAACATTTGTGGTCAATATTTATGTAATTTAGTTGAAAAAATTTAATTTATTATGTTCCAATGGTAGAGTAGAAGAGGGAGCAGCAGCATAATGAAGAAAGCTCTATATTCAAATTCTAGATTTATTGCTTATAACCTTCCTACCTTAATGAGAACTTATCAGACTCTTCTAGAGAAAGATAGGGTAGTTATAAAAGATGGGTATATTTTGAAAAGACATTCAATTGGATATAACTCAACATCCTCTTTCCCCAGCCACACCTAATCACTTGGATAGAGAAACACATCCTAAATAAATTATTCAGGTGATACTATACTATTAGATTTGGAAGTAATCTTAGAGGATATTATATTTATCCAAGTCCTAAATAGGGTAAAGTGACCTGCTCAGATCACACAAGTATCAAAGTTACTTGGCCAGAGCCCAGTCATAGTGACCCAAATCTAAATACAAATTTCAGATCATCCACCAACTAGCTTTGCAACTCAGTGCTGCAACTCTTAAATTCTTATCTCTTGCCTGGAAACATAGCAGGAAATAATATCTGTTTTATGAAAATACTTTGAGATTTAGTAATACGGCATATCAAATTGCTTGGCGCATCTACATAAGCAGACTTCAAAAAGTTCGTGGAAATGGAAGTACAAGTTTGTGGAGGGCACTGCATATGGAAGCCATCTTGAACTATCCCCCATCTTGAGCTATTCACCATCTTGGAAACCATTAGGCTTCACTTCCTCACTGAGCAAACTGTTTCTCAGAAATCATGTGACCAACTGTTCTCCCCGAAGGGCTGTTGGGTTACTAGGCAACGGGAGAGATCCACCCATACCAATGATTGGTTCATGCTGTTCTATCTTATTTGCATTTCGGGCAACCAATCGGTGCCCAGCCTGTATATAACTCACCATTTTTCCTCAATAAAAGGAAGAAGAAGACTTGATCAGCACCTCGTATTGTCTCCACTCTGTGTGTGTGTGTGTGCTTGTCCCATCTCTCACTCCCTCCCCCAGGGAACCTGTTCGACTGCCCCCCGGGTCGGGACACAGTTTAATATTTTGGTGCAAAAAAATTGAAATCCACATGTAGTTTTATTCATAATATTCATTTCCATAAACTTTTTAAAGACCACCCATCTTGTACTCCAACATGTGCATTACTTAAAGCTTTTCTTGCAAGTAACAGAATTCTATTCAGGTTAACCTAAGTACAAGTGAAGGGAAGTCTGTTATTAAAGGGATAGAGGATATCACAAGGACCCCAAAGTCAATAACTCAGCCACGCTTCAGGAAAACATCTGAACCAGAAACCATTCAAACAGGAGAGTTTTCCTTTCCATCTCTTTTCCCTGCTTGTTTCTCTCTCTGTCTCTCTCTCTCTCTGTCACTCTTTTCTCTGCCTCTCCATGTATGTGGCAATGGAAACTGGGATTTGCACAATTCCCAAAAGATTTCTTGAATTTACCAGCCCGCATTCAATCACAACATTTTAGTCCCAATTCCAAATTCCTGGGATAGAGAATTTGGTTGTTCAATAACAGGAAGAGGTCAGTGAAATCACATAATATATAATGACTTCCAGGGATCTACCACTCAAACTGAGCATTGATGGGGAGGGTCATTTTAAGTTCAGCAGAAACCCCTAAAAATTGACTACATGTTGGCTAATTCTCTGTAGCTTTCTGAGCGGAATCTTTGTCTATACTTAAAAAGCTTCCCGCTTAACCTATGGCTTAGAAAATAAACACAATGGCAGTCCCCCGTGTCTCTGGGTTATATACAGAGGATTTAAATTTCTTTTCAGTTCCAAAACTCCCTGCTGATTTTTATATGCCCAGAGTCATGGCCACAGAACAAATGTTCTCAAGTCTCTGTCCTTGCCTTAGTCATGAGGAGGGTGAGATCAAACATTTTTGCCCTTAACACCTGAGTATTTGGAAAAACTATTCTTAAGAAAATCGTTTCATTTTAAATAGGCTTGGCTCCAAAATAGAGGCCCCTTTTATGGTGTTGCTATGGAATTTTGCCATGAGCTATACTACATCAGGGAAAATATTGGCTTAGTGTTGTTCTGCCATTCAACAGTTATCCTCAGAGTTCAGTTATTAGAAACTCTACAACTTGGGACCAGCAGTTAGCGTAATGGCTATGTCGCTGGACTCCTATGTAGTCGATCGCGGTTCGAGTCCTGGACCCAGTGACTTAAACTCACGCTGCGCGTGCATGCGTGACTAAGATCCCGAGAAGAGAATAGAGGGGAAGGGATTGCAGCGTGGCCATCCCCCCTGGGGGGGGTGATTTCTCGCTTTCTGTCTCTCCGTCTCTCTCTGTCTGTCTGGCGAGTGCATGCACCCTATAGCAAAAACCTCTCCAAAAAAAAAAAAAACTTTTCAACTTGGTAACCTGGTTTTCTGCTTATATATATGCTTGGCTTTCTAATGGGTGAATTATATATGAGCTAATTATAGAAAAGTTGCAGGATTTAGCATGGTTACTTATTTTTAAGTTTTTTTTTTTTTTTTGGAGAGGTTTTTGCTATAGGGTGCATGCACTCGCCAGACAGACAGAGAGAGACGGAGAGACAGAAAGCGAGAAATCACCCCCCAGGGGGGATGGTCACGCCGCAATCCCTTCTCCTCAATTCTCCTCTTAGGATCTTGGCCACATACGCACACGCGCCCAGCGTGAGTTTTAAGCCACCGGGTCCGGGACGCGAACCACAGTCGACTACGTGGGAGTCCAGCGACATAGCCATTACGCTAACTGGTTCCCTTATTTTTAAGTTTTTGTGATAGGGTACTTGTGCTCACCAGAGAGAGACAGAGACAGAGGTAAAGTAAGAAATCATCCCCCCAACGGGGTGGGAGGGGCACACCACAATCCCTTCTCTTCCATTCTCCTCTCAGGATTTGGGGCACACATGCACACATGCCTTGCATGATTTTCAAGCCACTGTTGGCCATGAGGGAATTTGTGCCCTAATCACCACACCACCTGCTGGCCCAGCATGGACCTTTTTTAACAAACCAGTTGTCTCTCAAAGTTTTAGATTATATTATGTTTCTCCTTAATTAAAACCACTGATTTTAGTAAAAAATTAAATGCATAAAATTCTTTTCTCATGACTGGAAGAGGATGCTATGCAAATACCGAAGTCATGTGTTACTGTAAGTGCTGCCTCAGTTCATCATCAGTTTTTTAAAAAAGTAATAACAAACTTAACCCAAGTATCCTTTACTCCAAATGATAGCAATACTGCTTTGGAGTTTTGCTAATGTTAAGCAGAAAATAACTGCTGAGCAGTTTCAAACTCAGTTCTCAATGGAATCATTCTTTCCTATAGACTTTTTGCATGTTTGGAAACGTCTGAATTGATTAATGTTGAAAATGATATATTTCCAAGGTACAGCTCTTCCCCCATTTGTGAGTATTGACACTACTCTTAAGATTTGACTTGGAAACCAGCAGTTAGTGTAATGGCTATGTCACTGGATTCCCACGTAGTTGACTGCGGTTCGCGTCCTGGACCCGGTGGCTTAAAACTCACGCCGGGCGCGTGTGCGTGCGTGCCCAAGATCCCGAGAGGAGAATGGAGGAGAAGGGATTGCAGCATGACCATCCCCTCTGGGGGATGATTTCTCGCTTTCTGTCTCTCTGTCTCTCTCTGTCTGTCTGGCGAGCGCATGCGCCCTATAGCAAAAACCTCTCAAAAAAAAAAAAAAAAAAAGATTTGACTTGAAACCCAGAGTTTTGGTGTGGATGAGTGGGGGGGAAAAAAAAAAAGTTAAAAGCTGAATGTGAGGAACAGCTAAATTGAGCAAGTGGACCATATACCTATTGCCCCTGCCATGCACAGTGAAAAGTCCAGTTTTGAGCTTATGTGTATCTCTCATTCTCCCAAAGATCAAACCACCACAATCAATGAGTGAATTGCTTCCTTAGAGGCTTCCTTTGTTTTTAGCTTCTCCTGTGAGGGCATCTAGAGTCCTATCCCAGAGGGAAGGGACTTCAAGCAAATCCACACCAAGATATGAGTTAAGAATGACAGCTAAGCACAGAGCCCGTGTGCTCAACACTCCACTGAGAAACAAACAGTTAAAACATTTGTAAAGCATAATGTGATGGTAAACATCAACTTTTAAAATCACAAACATTTATATCTAGGAATTTGAC
>NW_006159601.1:2290632-2293571 GCF_000334495.1 Tupaia belangeri chinensis | reverse complement strand
GGAATGCTTACTTGAGTGTACCAGAATTTCTATCATTATCACTGTGTTTTTAAAAGAAAAAGTAAAACTGAGAAACAAAAGTAAAGCATCCATCATCAGGAGAATGGTGAAATAAATTATGATACATTTATTTTATGGACTACAATGTGAATGATAAAAGGAATGGGGTCCCTTTATAAGTCTGAACATGGCAAAATGTAATACCTGGTGAGATGAAAAAGGTGAACTAGCACATAAACTATGCACAATTTTTGTACAAGAAAGAATCTATTTCTATGGGCATATATGTATGTGTGTTTTTCTTAAGAATTATTTTATTTAACTTTACTTATTTATTTATTTATTTATTTTAATTTAACCAGAGGGACAGAGTGAGAAAGACACACACACAGAGAAAGAGAGAAAGAGAGAGAGAGAGAAAGTGAGAAAGCAAGCCACCAGGTCTGTGACTCAAACCACAGTTGGTCATGTGGGAGTCCAGCGCCCCTTACCACCATGCCACCTGCTGGCCCCACATGTATGTTTTATGTATATATATACACACACAAGATCTAGAGAAGTACACAATAAACTATCAACAATAAAATTGGGCAGAGAATGGGTAGTAAAGGAAGAACTTAAATGACTTTTTATACCCTGTACATTTTGATATTGTTGGAATTTCCTACTATTAGAAGACATAATTTCAAAATGTGAAAAATAAGTATGATTTAATACATAATTTCAGTTTGAGATCATGAAAAAGTTCTGAAGATGGATGGTGGTGATGGTTACACAAGAATATGAAAGTACTTAATGCCACTGGATGATATAATTAAAATGATTAAGATGGTAAATTGTACGTTATCTGTATTTTGTCACAATAAAGAAGACTATGGTGCCCTTCCCAAGGAATTTCCATTATGTAAGAAGTAAGCAGTGTGGAGGTTACACGTGAGGTTGGGGAGGAAGCCAGGGTGACTGTGAAGTGCCCTGAATATAGTATTAATGAACTAGATGCAGTAAGGCCCCTACGGTCACAGATAATGTCTTTGAGCAATTAGGATAAGACAAAGATTACCTTCAGCTGTGAGTATCATGGGACGCTTCTCTTTGGTGAAGTAGATGTTTGGAGGGAGGTTCTTAATGTTCTCTGAAGTCATATCACCATTACCATGGTCCCTGCCCCCAATTAATTTTTTCCCTTTATAAAGCAGAGGCTGCCAAGAATGACATAATATGTTGATGCACTTATATTCATCTGCCTAAACCCACTTATTTTGTTAGACCTGTGTTGGAATTCCTTAAGAGGCTATATTACATTCTTTAAACATTTAACTGCATAAATTTATAACCTTCAAATTCACACATACCATATTTGACATAAGAAGCAGTTACTGGTATCTATAAAATAGAAAGAAATTAGCACCCAAGGCCAGTGTAAACTTCTGTCAAGAAGTGTTTTTAGTTCTAAGTAAACCAATCCGTTAACATTTATCAAGCACAGACTGTATGAGTCAGGCAGAATACAAGCATAATACAACCACCTAACCTTAAAGGGGCTACCACCTATAAAGGAAATAAGTAATATTCAAGGCATTGAATTGAATTGAATGAAACTGATTTGATCAAATTGTATTGGATTAGATGGGAATTTGATGTTTGTGATGTGATCTAACAAACATTTAACAATCTCCAAGATATCTCACTGTGCAAGATAGTATAGGTTTTAAAAAGAGAGAGAAAAAGAAAAAAAAAAAAACTAATGAGGCATGTTCCCTCTTTTATAAGATTCAGAATTTTTTTCAGGAATAAACAAACTGATGTGTATATCATACTGTAATAGTGATGTAATAAAGTTATGATCATAAATTTGCAAGGAGTAGATTCATGCTATCTGTGGTCATCAGAGCAGAGCTGAGCATGGGAACAGACAGAGAATGAGGGCTGTTTAGAATGAGAAAACAGCATGAGCAAAGGCGCAGAGGGGAGACTGTGCCAGAGCATTGGGGAACAGAGACTGGCTTGAGTCATCTAGAGCAGAGCTTACTGCATGGAGCATGAGGCTCTCTACAGGAGAGAAGTTTGGGGAGGGAGAGGGTAATAGAGCCTCAAGGTACTTGTGAAGAATCACAGTCCCAAGAGTGCAAGAGCTACAGAGGTGGATGGAAACAGACTTCACCCAGTGGAGTCATCGCCTCTTGTCATGTTTCTGCACTAGTTTTTTTTTTTTAATTATCTATTATTATTAATACATTCAATCATTATACATCATTGAGTTTGTGAAGAGATTTTACCTAACATGATATATGCCACAAAGCAGGCGAGTTGAGAATACCATACATGACATTGCCAACAGGCAACAAACCATATCTGTGTCCCACAAATGTCTTACTTCTCCATTTTTTCCAAAATTTCCCTTCCTGCACTCTTCTCCTCTCTCACTCTCCTACTTTACACCCAGTGTCCATAACAATTTTCAATGCTTTTATTTTTTATTTTCATTTTTTTTCTTTTTTTGAGAGTTTTTTTTTCGCTATCGGGTGCATGCGCTCACCCGATAGACAGAGACAGAGACAGAAAGTGAGAAATCACCCCCCAGGGGGGATGGTCACGCCGCAATCCCTTCTCCTCCATTCTCCTCTCGGGATCTTGGGCATGCACACACACACCCCCGGTGTGCGTTTTAAGCCACTGGGTCCGGGACACAAACCGAGGTCAACTATGTGGGAGTCCAGCGACATAGCCATTATGCTAACTGCTGGTTCCCAATGGTTTTATGACTTCCAGTATTTCATTCTCTATCATAGAGTGTAGACAGTTGGCATAAGTTAGGTGGAGACTTGTTCTCTCCCTTCCTGCTCTGGCTCCATGGAATCTGTTTCCTGAATGACAGCCACAGTGGCATTTTAGAAACCACACATCAGATCATATTACTCTTTTACACTCTATGATAGAGA
>NW_006159601.1:2264516-2290619 GCF_000334495.1 Tupaia belangeri chinensis | reverse complement strand
CTTTCTTTGGTTGCCTTCACTTTTAGAATGAATTCTAAATGGTACTTTGATCTCCAAAGCCATTCAGGGTAGGAGCCTCACCTTGTACCAGGACACTCTCTTTCTGCCATAATGCTCCTGTTTACCAGACCTGCTCCTCTTCAACTGCTCTGCAGTGCTCCCAGGCCAGGTTTAATCCTGGCAATTAAGTGGTTAATACATAGCTGTGGAATTGAGCAGGGAATGGGCAAGTGTACATGCATGAAGGAATGAAGGAATCACTTCTATTGGATCCCTCTCAAATGCCTTTTGCTCTTTTGGGGTGCCTATAGGGGCAAGAACCTCCGCATTCTGCCTGAAGAGCAAAAATAAATAAATAAAATTAAGAAAAGACAAACCCTGAGGATGTTCGCATTTTTAAAGTATACTTATTAAGTTGTACTTTAGTGCATTTGGGATTTGGAGGAAGTACAAAAGGCCTGACATGTATCTATGGAGAATGAAACAGAAAGTAGTCAATGACTTGCTAAAATATCTGCATAGGGACTTCGAGAGTTGCTCAGGGAGGATGAGTAGAGGGCAGAAAGATAGGGGAGTGGTAGAGAGAGAGAAAGCAGTGTAAAACTCAGGGTTTATCAGAATGGGCGTAATGGAGAGTCAGAAGATTTTAAAATGGGATCAAGAACTGACCTGAATTGATCTGCCATAGAGTCTAGAAAGGGCAAGAGAAGATAGGGGAACTGTAGACTGAGAGAACTGGCTGGCTAGGATCCAAGGGACGGTGACAAACATGTGTTCATGAGATCAAGTGACCACAGAGGAGATTCGGAAAGGTCAAGATCTGTGAAGCAGAGTTGCTGGATGACTGACTAGAGGAGGAGATCAAAGAAATCAAGAGGAAGAAACTGTAGGCCCAAAAGCTGAGGTTTTAACAGTTGACCTCCTAATCCCTTTAATGGTATGTGTGACTGTAATGTCACATTTATTGGCCGGTTTGCTTGCTATTGTTTATTTTCATCACCCACAAACTAGAATGAATCTCTTCCAAAGCAGAGACAAGGTGTATCTCAATGCCATATCCAGTGTCTGTCATAGCCATGGATGCTCATTGAGTATTTGGAGAGTAAATGAATGAGTGACTGAAGAGACGAATATGTGACTACATCTCACTGTCTCTCATCCTTCCTTTTAAGTTTGAAGGTGACTGTTAACAGCAGCTGTGAGGTATGAGTGAAAAACATTGGACACTGAAGAGCAGTGAAGACCTTTACAAAGTCGTTCAAGTCTGGATACATACCGTTGTTCGTGTGCTACTTTAGACGTTTAATGTGTTTTCTTCACTCACAGTGTATATACATCAAGGGCAAGAGCCAAGTGCCATGTAACATCCATGTAATACTTCCTGTTACTAGCATTGTTCCTTCCTATTGTACAGCACTGTGCTGGGACAATAATAAGCAGATGTGTAGCTGGGGTTGAGAGGAGGTTTTGTAATTAGACAATCTTTTGTAGTCTGAAAAAACTGATTCATCAGTGATCTCTAGTAATTCGTTCAGTTTCCTCATCTTTAAAATAATGAATGACAAAACCCAGGACATGGCTCATAAGGTTGACATAAAGCCTAAATGAGATAACATATATACACATTTATTAGTATTGTGCACACAGCACGCTATACATGGTACCCAAAGATAAAAAAAAAAAAAAAAAAAAAATTATCTGTTATTTGGACTGTGTAAGCTGCCGTGGTATTTAGGTAATTTGTCATTGTCTTACAGTAATGACGTTCTCATATTATTCTTGGTATCTTGGATGAAAGGAACATTTCATTTCCTGGTTTGCTTCAGGAACAGGGATTCCAACCCCTAAACTGCTATTTCCTAAGCAGGTTGGTCTGCAATCTTACTCAAGGGGGCGGTTAATGACCTGAGGGGCTGATCTGGGTGTGTACAGCTTTATGCTGCCCTCTGCTGGTGGTATTTTGGGCTGCCCCTTCCTTGTATTGGACATTCTGTAATGCTGACGTTAAGGTACAAAGATAAGCTATAGAATGAGCAACAAGAAGAAGATTCTCTGGAGATTACAGAGTAGTGGTGAGGGACGAACCTCACCAGTTGTTCTGCTTGTCTCAGTCCCTTTTAGACACACACCACTTTCACCCAGGGAACGGCTATTTTGTTATTGATGAAAACTTCATTATCTCTAAGGGATCATGGAGCTCCACTGAGGCAGTTCAGAGGCTCCTGTCCAAGGTTATGCAGCTAAATTATGATGCTAGCTTTTAAAGTCTACATGAAAATCATCCACAGACTACTTTCTTTCTGTAAGGAAAAAGTTACGGTACTCACCATAAAAGGGAAATTATTCCGGGAAGTTTTCTGCATAATATCATCTCAGCGGAAAGTAATCTAAATAGCCATACAGGACCCAGGAGCTATCTTCATGTCTTCCTTTTCCTCCCCATCCTTCACATGCAATAAATAAAGAGGCCCTTTGGTTTTCTGTATCATACATCTGTCCATTGTGCTCCATCTTATCTGCTATCACACCATTCCCTCTCTTTCTCACTTAGATGACTACAATTGTCTCCTAATAGTTCTCTCTACTTCTTCTCTCATCCCATCTTCATAGTTCGCTCTCCTCCCAGAAGTCAGAATAAGATGAAGTCAAATCACATACCAGTGCTTGTTAAAACTCTTTTCATTGCACTTAAACTATTCTGACACTTTACTGTGGTCTATGTATCCTTATGTGACTCCAATCTCACTGAAACCCTTGCTTCCGTGGTTCTCCATTTTCCAACCAACCTGATCCCTCTTGTGCACGTCCAATGTAGAGAGTCTTTGACTTTGTACTTTCTGTTCTATCTAGAATATTCTCAAAGCTGGCTCTTCCTTTTCTGTCATCTGAGTATAGGTATTTCCTTTTAGAGAGACCTGCAATCACCGCCCTATCTAAAACAGCCCCTCTCTCCAACATTCTCCTTGCCCCATTGTATTTTTATCCTGTCTTCCTATTAATTTTCTTCACAGCAGTAATCACTATCTAACATTATCTTGGTCTTTTCATTTGTTTAGTGCATGTTCTCCATTCAATATAACTACCAGGAGGGCAGAGGTCTTGCTTTTCCACTGCTATAGTCTCATGGTCTGGTAAATCACAGATGTCCAAAAAAGTGCTTATTGTAAATAGCACTTTGTATCTTATGGCATTTGCTAAGTTTTCATAACTTGCCTTTGTACCCATTCCCTTGCCTACAGCCAGGTGAAACCATCTTAATCAGCCCATGTTGTTATGATTTGGAAAATGGTTTTTCCTTAAAGGTTCATGCATTGAGACTTGGTTGTATGGTAAAGCTGTTAACTGAAAATTTAATCCCTTCATGATATCCCAGAGTGGAACCTTGCGTGTGATAAAGTCATTGGGGTGGTACTAACGTGATTGAAACTGGTAGGTTTATAAGAAGAGGAAATGAAATAGGTGGAGGACACATGGATATAGACCAGAAACTTACCGACAGCTGCTCTGCTCCAGATCCTATCCTCTGCCATATTAGATCCTCACCAGAACTTGGCCCCTGGCCCCTGGCCCTTGGCCCCTGGAGTTCCAAATCATGAACTGAATAAACACCTATTTCTTCTTAAATTTACTCAGACTCAGGTATCTCTATAAGCAATACAAAACAGATTAAGACACATGTTTTTATATCAATTGACTGGATGAGCATATATAAGAGGTCTCATTTTTCCAATGGCATGCCTTGCGTGGGTGTTTCTATGTGCACAGACAAAACTTTGTATATTTACACAAAATCGAATTTCTTTCTCCATGAGAGAAACCTGTAATAGTTAGTGGATTTCAATTCTTGTTTTTATTCATCATCGTAAGCCATAGTAACAAGATTTGATAGTACTAATGCCATTCTATTGCATTAATACAAACTTGATATTGTGTTTATTTGGTGAAGGTTTCCCCCTGAAACTAGGCACTCAAGAATTATTTCCAAGAAAAATAATTGAATAGGGAAAGAGACTGTAGTTGCCATTAAAATAAAAACCAGAAATCATTTTGTGTGGGTTACTGTTCTTTGGTTCCAGCTCCAGCAATGACTAAAGTAGGTCTTTAAGGGAGAGTAACAAGAATGAATGTCACAAGAGTCAGAAATAATGAACCAACATCTTGCAGAAACACTACAGCTTATGCCACCATAGAAAGCTGATTAGAAAAGTGTATGCATGTGAAAAAATAAACATCCCTGTAAAGAAATTTGCAGAACCACATTGATACATACACAGAGTAGCACGTCTCTTTTTGACTCAGCAACAATAATTTGGTCATATGAGAGTAAAATTTCAGTCATATCCGGCCCTTAATGTAGAAGGTGCTGAATCACCTGCCCAGGGGAAGCTAGACATTTAGCACTTTCCAAGACAGCAGTGAGCTAATAGAATTATGGTCTGGCTCACTAAGTACCTATCAGTTGATTGTGCCAGCCTGTCTCAGGCTAACTTGCTTTCTCAGATGCACACAATTTAGTCTCTATGCATCATTTCCCTTATTTATGTTCCTCCTTCTCTACAGTAGGTGCAAAGTGGAAAAGAAGGGACTTGAAAGGAGAAGGACTGAGAATTACTAATATTCTTCTAGATTTGGTCATCTGTTCCTTTGAGCTAGCCTGCTAATTATACTTAGGTTTCATCTCCTATGTCTTATTTTCTATTCACAGTAAAGAGTATTTTGGTTTCTTAGATCATAGTCAGATATTTTTATTTTGGTCTTCCAATAAATTTGACTTTTTTCATTTAGATGTTTGCTATTTAATATGTAAGAAATGCATGCTTTTTATTATTGTTTTTGTTATTGTTTAATTTACCAGAGGGCTTTTGTGCTCAGGAGAGGGGGGGGAGGGGGGAGTGAGAAAGCACTCCCATGGGGCAAGATCATGTTGCAAACCCTTGTTCTCTATTTCTTTCTTTTTTTGCAGGATTTTGGGCATGCATGAACCGGGCCTGGTGTGTTTTTAAGTCACAGAGCTGGAAATCAAACCTCACATTGGTCATGTGGAATCTACCACCATGTGGTACCTTAACTACCAAACCATGTCACTGGCTGACCCTGAAAAACACAACCTTTCTACTCAAGAATTGAATATCCTTTTCTTTTTTTGGAGAGGTTTTTGCTATAGGGCGCATACGCTCGCCAGACAGAGAGAGATAGAAAGTGAGAAATCACCCCCAAGAGGGGATGCTCACGCCGCAATCCCTTCTCCTCTATTCTCCTCTCGGGATCTTGGGCATGCATGTACACGTGCCCAGCATGACTTTAAGCCACCGGGTCCGGGACTTGAACTGCAGTCAACTACGTGGTAGTCCAGCGACATAGCCATTATGCTAACTGCTGGTCCCAAGGTTTGAATATTCTAGGAAAACCTGTTTCAAAGATATATTTGGGTGGTTGGGGGAGAGGGTGAGAACTGACAATAAAAAGCCAAGGTCAGTATCACATGACCTAACATGCTGACTAAATGTAGTGAATTTAAAAGAAGGTGTTTTTAGTCAAAAAGCAAGTCAGGGACAGTTATTAGGATGAGACTCAACTTTCTTCTTCAAGAGCAATGGGTTTCAGAGTTTATTTGCTGTGGTCTCTGCTTCCTGAAAGCAAGAATCTAAGAAGTAAGATGGGGCTTGGTTTCAGATGACAAAGCTCTAAAATGATCTCAGGTGATGGGAAAGTCCACAACCTCCGACCTTAACAGATCTCAGAGAACAGTCAGATGGATTGATATACTGAGAAAAACCCCCACGTTTTGATGAAAGTTCTTTCCAAACTATATTTCACTCAACAGCTTTGAGAATGCCTTCATCCCACAGGTTTTAAACCTGAACAGGTTTAATGAAGGCTTAGAATGAGCTGTATAAGAGGCTCAATAATGTAGGGACAGCAGGTGGTGTGGAGATTAAGGTGCTGGATCCTACATGGCTAGCTGCATGGTTCAAGTCCCAGATCCTGTGGCTTAAAAATCACACTGGACATGTGTGTGTGCCCTCCCAAAAATCCAAAGAGACTAGAGGTGAAGGGATTGTGAAGTGGCCATGCCCCTGGGGGGAGGCAGGGGATGATTTCTCACTTTCCCTCTCTCTGTGTCTCTCTTTGGCAAGTGCATGTGTCCTCCCCCGCTCAAACAAAAAGGCTAAATAATGAAAAGAGCAGTACATTCTAGGATTTAGACTTACTAGAGTCTAAGCACTCTTCTGTCTTGTATTAATGAGTCATAGTTGGGAAATTATTTAGTCTGGTAAAGCCTCCATTTTCTTGGTTATATAATGTATTAGCTGAGTTTTGCCTGATCTATCCCTCTATCTGGGTGACTGTGAGGTTCAAGCAAAGCTCAGAGCTGAGGGGAAGTGATAAGGTACTGAAACATGTATGACACCATGAGATGAATGTGGTGCTGATAGTACTGACTGCATAGGTGCTCATGTCTGTGCCAAGAACCATATGAAGGAGTGGTTGGAAGGAGTCAGATATCTCATATCACTGGGGAAAAAGCAAGGGTCTTTGGCCCCAATTCAATATCTAACAGGGTTTCAAGCCCAAGGGTAAAAGGGCCATCAAAATTTCAACACAACCAGCATGAATTGTTCAGATATAATACCAATCAAATGATTTAGCCCTTTGAGCCTTTTTTACCCTTATAGGAAAATGAGTGAATTAGGTTAAATAACAATTCCATGAAAATGTAGCATATAAAAAATATTTTTAAGTCCTATTTCAGGTGATTTAAAGAGGTCCCCTTGTTCAAAAATCCTTTCCAGCTCTGTCAAAATTTACCACATTTACATCATTGCTTTTAGCCTCTGTAATTGACATTTAATAATCTAAAGAGAATTTTTAGTCACCTTCTTCTGATTAAACTAGACAAAAAAGTGAGCACAATTAATTTCTGCCTTGTGTTATCCTTACTGGTTATGAAGAAATGGAGTCACATGCTAGGGAAGGCTAATTAGTTGTTTTCCTCTTTAAAATCTTCCTTGCATCTTGAATACTTTGATCTCAGTTAAACTACATCCTTAGATAATTAACAGCAAACAATTAAGAAACGGAGTTGGTTGTTGAAAATAGAAACAATTTAGGGACCAGCAGTTAGCGTAATGGCTATGTCGCTGGACTCCCATATAGTGGACCGTGGTTTGAGTTCTGGACCCGGTGGCATAAACTCAAACCAGGTGCATGTGCATATATACCCAATATCCCGAGAGGAGGATGGAGGAAAAGGGATTGCAGTATCGCCACCCCCCTGGGGGCTGATTTCTCACTTTCTGTGTCATTCTGGCGAGTGCACACATCCTATAGTAAAAGCCTCTCAAAAAAAACAAACAAACAAAAAAAACAAAGAAAAACAATTTCTAGCAAAGCTAACTCATCAAATGTGGGCAACAATGATCTTTGAAAATTTCCTGCAAAGAATAATAAGACAAACTGCTTATTCTGAATATTCACCTCTGAGCTATATCTATTCTGTTTATAGAGATAGAGTCTTCCCAGTGGAATATCCCTCGGATTCTTGTAAACATAGCAAGCTGGCCAGTCTGTATCATTCCTGTGAATCAAATAAAAGCATTAGGCTGTTTCATCAGCTCCAGGATCAGTATATCCAATGAGGTTCAAAATTATCACAAATTTAATACTTCACATAATTTGAAAAGAAGTAGTGAGGATTTTAAAAAAAGTTTTTAAAGATAATAACAGCAATCTTGTCAGCACTGTGCTAATATTTACCAAAATTGTGTAGTCATACCACCAGTTTTGTAGACATTTATCTTCTCTATATCACCTCCAGAGAATAGCCTAACTTTATTTTCTATTTTATTCTTTCTTTTATTTTTATATGCAGTCACTGTACATATTTACAGAATATAACATTAATTTTCCCAGCATGAATACACTGTATATTAGTCCAAAGACATTATCATACATATTGTGATCAACAGATAATTTTCCATTTTCATGTCCATTAAATAATTTGCTTCTTTTTTCTCTTGATTTCCTCCATCTCCTTCCCCAGTTCTAACCCTCCTCCCACACTCTCCCTAGTATCGACAGTTGCTATATTTTTATACCTTCCAAATCTTTCAGTTTCTGCCAAAGAGTGCAGATATTTGGCATATATAAGTGGGGACATACAATGCCTCTCTTTAATAGTCTGGCTTGCTTCACTTAGCAGTAAATCTCCCATATTCATCCATTTTCTATCAAATGCCTGGATCTCATTGATTTTCACGGCTGAGGAGTATTCCATAGTGTATATGTGCCACACTTTTTCAATCCATTCATCTGTTCTTGACATTTGATTTGATTCCATGTCTTAGTAATTGTGAATAATGCTGCAATAAACATGGATGAGCAAGTGGTTTTCTGAATGAATGTATTCCTATTCTTTGGGTAAATACCCAGGAATGGAATTGGTAGATCATACGGTACATTTTTGAGTCACCCCATATTGTTCTCCACAGTGGCTGCATTCCCACCAACAGTGTAGGAGAGTCCCATTTTCACTACAGCCTTATCAGCACTTACCACTCTTTTTTTTTTTTAATTGTAGCCATTCTGATGGGGGTTAGGTGATATCTCATTGTGATTTTGATTTGCATCTCCCTTATGATAAGGGATGTTGAGTATTTTTTTTCATATGCTTTTGGCTAATTATTTGTCTTCCTTGGAGAGTTGTTTGGTTAGCTCATTTGCCCATCTTTTAATTGAATTGAGTATCTATTTTGCAGGTGCTTCCTGAATTCTCTGTATGTTTTTGTTATCAATCACTTATCTGAGGGAAAATTTGTAAATATATTATCCCATTCCAAGGGTTGTCTCTTCACTCTAATTATTGTTCCTTTTGTGATGCAGAAGCTTTTTAACTTGATGTAATCCCATTTGACTATTTTTGGGATTGTTGTCTGTCCTTTGGGGATCTTATTTAAGTCTTTGCCTACTCCAATGTCTGCAAGGGTTTCTCTTGTGTTTTATACCAGTAGTTTTATAGTTTAAGGTTTTATGTTCAGATCTTTGATACAAACATCTTTATTTTTTATTAATGGTGAGAGATAAGGGACTGGCTTTATTTTTCTGGAGGTGGATATCAAATTTTTCCAGCACTATTTGCTTAAAAGATTTTCTTTTTCCCACTGGATTATCTTGTGCCCTTTGACAAAAATCAGTTGTCTGTATGTTTGGGGGCTTATTTCTGGAGTCTCTGTCCTGTTTCATTGGTCTACATGCCTGTTTTTGTGCCAGGACTATGCTGTTTTGATCATAACAGTTTTGTAATATATTTTGGAGTCAGGAAGTGAGATGTCTCCTCCTTTATTCCTTTGTGTGATATGGGGTCCTTTATTACTTCAGACATATTTTATGATTGTTTTTCTAATTCTGTGAAGGTATTGCATTAAATTTGTAGATTAATTTGGGTAGAATTGACATAATTATATTAATTCTTCCAATCCAGGAACATGGACTATCTTTACACATTTTTTGGTGCCATTTTCTTTCTTTCTTTCTTTCTTTCTTTCTTTCTTTCTTTCTTTCTTTCTTTCTTTCTTTCTTTTTCTTTTGAGTTTTATTGTAGTTTTCCTTGTAGAGATCTTTGACTTCTTTGGTTTATTTAATTCCTTCGTTTCTTATATTTTTTGTGGCTATTGTAAATGGGATTGCATTCTTCAGGTTTCTTCTATTTTTTGTGGCTATTGTAAATGGGATTGCATTCTTCAATTCTACTTCAGTCTGCTCATTATTGGTGTATATAAATGCTATAAAATTTTTTTGAGAGGTTTTTGCTATAGGGTGCGTGTGCTCGCCAGACAGAGAGAGACATAGAGACAGAAAGTGAGAAATCACCCCCCAGGGGGGATGGTCATGCCGCAATCCCTTCTCCTCCATTCTCCTCTTGGGATCTTGGGCATGCACGCACACACGCCCGGCGTGAGTTTTAAGCCACCGGGTCCGGGACGCGAACCGCGGTCGACTACATGGGAGTTCAGTGACATAGCCATTACGCTAACTGCTGGTTCCCAAAATGCTATAAATTTTTTATGTTGATTTTGGATCTTGTCACTTTACTGTATTCATTTATCACTTCTAGGAGATATTATTTTTTTCTTTTATCCTTTGGGCTTCCTATGTATATAATCATGTCATCTACAAATAGAGATAATTTTGTCTCTTCTTTACCTATGTGAAAGCATTTTATTTAATTCTTTAGTCTGGTGATACGGGCTAGGCTTTCTAGTACTATACTGAAAAGGAGTGGAGAAAGTGGGGAGCCTTGTTTTGTTCCAGTTTTCAGTGAAATAGCTTTCAGCTTTCCCCCATTCAGTATGATGTTAGCTATAGGTTTTGCATATATCAAACCACCCTTGCATCCCTGGAACAAAATCTACCTGGTTGTGGTGTATAATATTTTTAGTGTGTTATTTGATAAAATATGCTAGTATCCTGTTGAGTATTTTTGCATCTATGTGCATCAGAGATAGTTTTCTTTTCTTTGTTACGTTCTTGTCTGTTTTGGGAATGAGGGTGATGGAGGCTTCATAAAATGAATTTGTGAGGGTTCCTTCACTTTGGATCTTTAGAAATAGTTTGAGTAGAATAAGGGTTAACTCATCTTTAAAAGTTTTGTGGAATTCAGAAATGAAGTAATCAGGACCTGGACTTTTCCATGTTGGGAGGCTATTTATCACTTATTCAGTGTAATTGGTTGTTATTGGTCTATTCAGGCTTTCTATTTCTTCCTGATTCAATCTTGGTAGATTATACATGTCCAGAAATTTGCACTTCTTAACCAGGTTTTCTTGTTTGTTGACATACAGCGGCATGTGGTACTCTCTGATGATCTTTTGTATTTCTGTTGTCTGTTGTAATATTGCCTGCTTCATTGCTGATTAGACATATCTGGTCCCTTTCTATGTTCTTCTTAATTAATCTGGCTAATGTTGTGTCAATTTTGTTTATCTTCTCTAAAAACCACCTTCTGGTTTTGTTTATTTTCTGTATAGTTAATTTATTCTCTAATTATTTCTGCTCTAATTTTTATTGTTTCTTATCCTCCTGGTATTTTTGTTTGTTTGTTTGTTTGGTTGTTGTTTTTCTAGTTCTTTGAGGTTATTGTTAGATTGTCTATTTGGCACCTTTGAATTTTTTTTTCTTGTAAGTACTAATTGTTATGAGCTACCCCTTCTGATTGTTTTTCCTGTGTCTTGTAGGTTACAAAAACTCTTGTGCTTATCATTGGTTTCAGTTAATGTTTCAATTTCAGTCTTAATTTCTTCAGTGGTTATAAAAATCGTTCAGAAGTAGGTTGTTTAGTTTCCATGTGTTCCATTTTTCGAGGGTTTATTCCTGCAGTTCATTTCAAGTTCAATTCCATATATGAGATATAGTTTCTATACCTTTGAATTTGTAAAGGCTTGTTTTGTGCCTGTAGTCAGTCTTCAAAAATTTTCCACATGGGGGTGCGGAAAAAAAACCGTGTATTTTGTGGTTGTTGGGTGAAAAGTTCCATAGATGTCTGTCAGATTAATTTGATTTATGGCATCATTTAGATCCTGTATCTCTTTGCTTATATTTTGTCTATATCATGAGTACAAAGGAGACAATGAGGTGTTGAGATGCTCAATAATCATTATGTTTCATTCTACCTCTCCCTTTAGATCTAGCAGTCTTCTTATCATGTATTTGGGTGCTCCTTTGTTGGTACATTGATAGTTCTAAGTATTATATTTTCTTGGTGAATTAGCCCTTCAGTACTATTAGGTCATCAGAAAAGTCATCGTGCATTTTTGCATAGAAAAACACATCACGAGCTTCCTGACTACCTAATATATAGTGCCTTTCTTTGCCTCTTTTTATCTTGAAGTCTATTTTGTCTGGTACCTTCTGATAAATCTAACTTTAAATGTAAAAATACTAACAAGGAAATGATAAACTCAAACTTTCTCCTATTCTGTCATACTTTCATCTAGCTAGTGTTTAGTTTACAAAACACATTGAACAGGACCAGCAGTTGGTGTAATGGCTGTGTTGCTGGACTCCCATGTAGTTGACCATGGTTTGAGTCCCAGACCCAGTGGTTTAAATTCACATTGGGCATATGTGCATGTGTGCCCAAGATCCCAAGAGGAGAATGGATGAGAAGAGATTGTGGCATGGCCATGCCCGCTGGGGGTTGATTTCTGGCTTTCTGTCTCCCTGTCTTTCTCTCTTTCTGGTGAGTGCATGCACCCTGTAGCAAAAACTTCACAAAACAAAACAAAACAAAACAGAAAACACATTGATCATCACTCTTTTTCCTATTTTTTTTTCACTTGTTAGTAAAGACAACTGCCTACCTTTTGGTCCTATGTAGATGACAAATAACATCTGCTTTTGTGTGACAAAATTTATATTAGGGCTTAGTCTCAGTGCTGAAAAATAAGTTAACTAGTAGCCAATATAGTGCTACCATGTACTATATGAAGACTCCATTTAAGAACAAACAATGTTCCTTGTGGAAAAAGAAATTTAATACACTGTAAAGTTATATGTAATCCAATGTAATATAAACACGATTATGATAATAAATAAGTTAATTAATTAATTAATTAAAATAAAAAAGAACAAACAATGCTGAGCCCTAACTGGTTGTTTGGTGGGTAGATTAGCTAATTCATTGAGTGACTCAGTCATCAATTACTTATTGAGTACAATATGCCAGACACTACACTAGGTGCTTGTGTATGCAATAGGACAGCAGTAGTCTGACTCAAATAAACGACGACTCTGTGTCTTGTGATAAAATCCCTCATTTACTCTCCAGTCACTCAATAATTCAGCAGCCACTAACAGAACACCTGCCATGTGTCCAAATTTGCTTATAGATATACAATTTAATACTGACTAGGCCAGATAATATTTTGCTTAAGCTCATCTCTACCAGGTAAGTAAACCTTCATGAAAGCCTGTACAAAGTAAATTTCAGCATTAATGAGGTCTAATGATTCAGTAGCCAATCGTGCTAATGAGCACCCTCATTGCTAGAATCAAAGAAAGTTTCCCATCAATTAAGCAACCAGTAGACTGCATTCATCGCGAGTTTACCCTGTGCTTAGTGCTGTGCTTGGTGCTTTCCTTCTTTCTAGAGACTAGGTGAACATTGTAAGAATCTGGCTAATTGCCTGTGAACATGCAATGTGGGATGGTTAATATAGCAAATACTGGAACCAGCGAAACAGAATTTTTGCTTTCTAGGCACTTTTTAACTAAATAATACATTAAGCACAATAGGCACATAGATTGTAGCTATGCCTTGCTTCACCCACGAAGCCTGATTACTTCTTTCTTTCTTTTTTTTTTTTTTTGAGATGTTTTCGCTATAGGGCGCATGTGCTCGCCAGACAGACAGAGAGAGACATAGAGACAGAAAGTGAGAAACCACCCCCCAGGGGGGATGGTCACACCGCAATCCCTTCTCCTCCATTCTCCTCTCAGGATCTTGGGCATGCACGCACACTCACCCAGCATGAGTTTTAAGCCACCGGGTCTGGGACGCTAACCATGGTCGACTACGTGGGACTCCAACGACATAGCCATTACGCTAACTGCTGGCTCCCATGCCTGATTATTTCAATTGTATAGTATTTCCTTCTACCTTTTTTTTAGATATTTTCCATTGGTTTCTAACACTTGACTTACTACAGTAGAAAAGGAAGCTTATAATAGCTCGATAAAAAAGGATCAAAATATCACTGAATTTTAGAGAGAATATTTAGAAAATGTTAATTAAAACCACTGGGATTTACCCAGGGCAGTGCATAGGCTTTTACTGGATGTAGAATTAAATGAGGTTTCGAATCACGTATTTTTTAGGGAGTAGAGTGTCTGTTGTTGGCTTGATTATAATAATAGAGAAATTCTTAATTTCCAACCAAAGGCCATTGTGTAAAATTATATATTAAATATTATAACATTGCATTTGTTACGAACTGCTTTTAAATTCAGGTTCTGAACTAGAGTTTTCAAATGTGGTTAATTCAGGGTGTGTTTCAATGAAGTATGATGAGAGTGGAGGAAAGTAAACAGGAGAAAAATGTTAAGGGGAATAGAAAAGAAGCAGAAGCTCTGGAAATTAGAAATAAGTATGAGAGAGCAACTAGTCCAACCCTCTGCTCTCACCCCTTTCACAATATCTCCCATAGCACATTATTTGGTTCCTGTCAAAATAGGGAGAAATTTGGTCCTTTTGTAAAGACTCAGAAGCTGTTTTCACTGAACTCTATTAAAAAGTATCTTTAGAACAGCAATGTCTGTCAAATCTCCTTGGAGTCAGCTCTGGATGAAGTTGGAGACCTTGTCCTTAAGAATGAGCATTATTATGTTGATGTCAATAGAAACACAAAGGAGTGATAATAATGTTTAGTTGCAAACACTATGGCAGCTCCTGCAAATGATTGAAAACAGGCATGGTTCCTGTCTGGGGGCATCTAATAAAATGTTATGAGTTCTGCCTCAAAGAGGGTAAGATTGATGGTATACTATCAACCCTGGAGTTTTCAAAAAATATTTTTTTTTGTTCTGAGTTGCAAAACTCAAGTAAATAAATTTGTTTCTGGTTGTTTGTTGACATGGAATATTGAACGCAGTTGATATTTTTGCTGTGTAGAAAACTGAGATGAAGCCACTACAACACAATTTGGTACTTATCAGAGTTTCAGTTGGAATGAATGAGCACATTTATCCTCAGATATAAAGTCAAATTAAAATGAACTTTCAGACTTAAGAAAAGTACTGGCCTTGTCCCTACTCTTTGAGTGAGGAACTGCCATGAAGACTGAGTAATTTCTACATTTTCTGGAGACATCAGGTTCTAGTTTGGTTGGGTACAGCAAAGGGCACAATTTTCATTACACACAGCTCAAAGGTAACCCACTAATGTTTAAGAGAGAAATCATTCAGAATAAAAAAGGCTTTGGAGTCAGATCCATCTGGGTGAGTATCCAATCACTAGACAATCTCTCCAAGTTTGATTTTACTCATCTTATTAGTCATATTATTATAATCAGTGGTATCTAAACACATTCAGGTATGTGAATCTCACATGGTGAGCCACAGAATATGTTTGGTTAGGAGGGCAGACACAGAGGACACACAGACTGGGTTTCTATTCTTAGCTCTGCCACTTACTGGACTGTCACCTCATTAGTTAGCCTCTCTGAGCCTCAGCTTCTTCCTCTGGAAAAGAGGTCACACATAATAACTACCTGAAAAGGCTGTTGTGAGGACTGGATTATGCTAAGTGAAAAATGCATGTTTGTAAAGTATCAAATACTTTTCTGTATGTCCCCAAATTTCCTCACCTATTACTAGGCACAGGCATTTCTCTTCAGTGACTCGCTGTCATATTGAACAAACCAAGGACCTTGTCTAAACCAGTTTGAGCAATGTTTCAGGAATACTTCTTGCAAATAAACTGGAGAAATGCCAATGGGAAGCCATAGAAGGCTGAGGGTGGGGGTTTTGGTTGGGCAGATCTTTCCTTCTGGAGTTTTTCTTCTTTAGGGAATGATTACAGGATGCTGGTGATGGAAGACTATTACTTTAGTGTGACTGATAGCCCTTAATGTTATAAACCAAGATCCAGGGACCGATTTTAACACCTACAATTTTTCCAGAAATATTAACTCTACCCTGAGAAGCTCTTCATAAGCAGCAGTTGTAGACTGACTAGAAGGTGGCTATAGTAATGACACTCTTCAGAAATCTGGAAAAGCTCGTTCTTCCTCCATGAATAACAAGGCAGAGTTCTAAGGCCTTATTTTCTCTGAAAAATTGGAGTAATACTTGAAAAAGAAACTGGTAAAATTTAGTGATGAACAGCTCCATGTGTCTCCATGCCGCCTTTTCCAAAGTGACTACTCTGCTTTGTGATTTCATCAGGAAAGAAATTATTTTCACATGCATCTTGTGCTATAGACTGTGGCTCTAGAAATTAAAATGATTTGACTTGCAATCTGAACTATACCAATAGGTGGCCTAGGACCAGTAGTTGCATAACATCCTTAAGCTTCAATTTCCTCATAAAATGGGGGTACCAGCTGCCACCTCCTGGGATTGTTCTGTAAATGTCCTGAGGGAATGAGTGCCTAAAAGAGCATGGCCTCAAGGCCCACAAATGTCAGTTATAATCATTATTACTGTAGTTATTAGCTACTATCTCGAAGTTGCCATTTAAAAAAATACTACTGAAGTGAAATGTTGTCAAATGCTATCATAATAGGATTTCTCACAACCTCATATTTTTCAATTAATCTTTCTTAAGAATGATTGTCCATCAGTTAGGCCCATCTGGAGTTCATAGTGTATTCTTGAGAACACAAGGAGCCATTGCTTCCTGGTTGTGCTGGCCTAGAAAAAAGATGTACACTCATCCCTGTGTGAAAACTGCCCTGGGCAAATGTTTACTGAAGGAGATAGTGCAGGGCAGAGCAGTAAGGAGCAAGGTTGCACATTCTGGCAGAAACTGCTGTCTGTGGAACCAACTCCTTCACCCCCTGCAGGGCTGCACATGAAACTCTCTCTTATAAGTCCCATCTGGTACTAATCATCCCATTTCCTGTCTCCTGAGTGCCCACGTACACTGTGAGCAATGTATGAATTGATGCTTACATTGGGTTCTTTGCATGACTCTGCCTTTTAAAAGAGGGCCTCTTTCTTCTGTATATACCCGTGGAGGTTAAAAGCAAGGATTTTGGAGTCAATTAGACTGAAATTCAAATACTCTACCTTTTACTATCTAGGTTACTGAACTTCTTTGAGCTTTGTTTTTCTCATCAGCAAAATAGGGAGTTAACATTTGTAAAGGACTTAGTAGAAGGTTGGCACGTAATAAACACTCAGTAAATATTAACTCTATCCTGAGAGCCTGACTCATAAGCAGCAGTTGTAGACTGACTAACACGTGGTTGTAATAACGACAGTCTTCAGGAATCTGGAAAAACTCCTGTCCATTTGACATCATTCTTTCTTGTAACATGTAACTTTAGAAAGAGAGAATCCCTCCTCTACTTTCCTTAGATCTAACTGCACTGTGTGAGAGTCTAGTAGGATAATCTAATTCCAAAACTCCAAAGCCATTTTAGCTCTTTGAGACAATCATAATCTCTCAGTTTTATAAAATACTTTTAGCTTTCACTTTTACATGCAACTGAGAACAATACAAAGCAATCCCTCCTGGAAAAAGAATGGAGATAGGGAAGTAAACACTACCATTGATAAAAGAACTTAAAAAGATATTCTAAGATTTATTCTGTCAGTAAAACAAATTATTTTCTTTCTTAAGTAGACGTCTTATTTGTAGGTTCCACCATTAGTTTTTATGCATTTTCTCCCTTCCTCTGACACACATACACTTTCAATTTCTTAAAATGGTTTCTTGCTATACTGGGAGAAGTATTAAAATGTTGGTGACAGCCTTTCTTATCTTCTGAGAATCTAGTGCTTTGGAAGAAGTTTAGATTCATTCATTACTGGGCTGATGTATAGCAATTTTGAAATGTTTAGAAGGCCTATGTGACTATAAAGAACTTGCAATTTGAAGTTCTATTAATGTTTAAGTATTTCCTTATCCATCTCCTTTCTCCTGAGTTATTATTCACAGACAGGCCCAGATTAGATGGCCAGTTTCATGAGGAGATGCATGTTGGGGAATCATGGAGATTTTGAGCTCAGGAAGATCTCAGCATCACCTGGTTCAACCCTCTAATTTCTCCAGTAGTTATTATTTTTTTTAATTTAGGACATTATGGATTTGTTTGTGAAGCTGAAGAAACTAGTCTCTTAGAAAGATGTATGTATGTGGGCTCACATTTAATTATTATTTTTTAATTAATTGTTTCTGGCCAGAGGGCATGTATATGCACAAAAAGAGACAGAAGAGAGAAAGAGAATCTCCCAACAGGACCTGGTCGCACTACAGTTCCCTTTCCTTCTATTTATCTATCCCATTAGGATATACTTGTACATGCCTTACATGTTTTTCAAGATGCCAAGGCTGGAATTTAAACAAAGTCAGTCATGTGGGATCCAGTTCCCCATCACAGTATTTACCTTTGTACTAGGGAACGGGCCACATAATTATTTTATTTATTTGTTTAATTTGCCAGAGTGCATGTGCATTTGCCAAAGTGAGACAGAGAGTTGGACAGAAAGTGAAAGTGAGAAAGCATCCTCTATGGGGGAGGGTCATGCCACAATCTCTTCTTCTCCATTTATCCCTCCCTTCAGGATTTTGGACTTGTATGTACACATCTGGTGTATCTCTCAAGCTGTCTGGTGTGGGACTTAAATGGCACAGTTATAGGGTTCCAAATCCCATGCAAGATCCAGTTGCTTAATCACCAAGTCATATGATGGCCTCATAATTATTTTTTTTAAGTTTATTTGTTTCTTCCATATGAAGGAGGGAGGTACCCTCCTATAGTGTCTTGTTCTCCCCAGCCTTTCAGATAGCCAGGTTTAAAGGTGCATGTACATCTGTGTATCTGGTATGTTTAAGATCAACCTGGGATCTGAACCCTGGTCTTCCATGTGGTTCCAGTGTTGCAGAGAGATACCCAACTGCCTGTGCTACTGTGGCTAGGCCTTGCATACAGTTTTAAGTATGGTTCCAGGGAGACTCACGGATGCATCTCCAGCTTCTAAGTTATAAAGTCCTCATGGTAAGAGATTCTGGCTGGTGCTTCTAGGAGGTGAAGTACCTATTCCAGCCTGGCACTCAGGGCCCTGACTATGTGGGTCAACTCTGGCCCTACTCTAGTTCTTCAGTGGGGACAAGAGAATGTAGAACCAGAAGAGATTCCTGCTTGCAGTTTATAGCATGTATCCATTTCTAGGCCACTCTTTCAGAGCCTGATAGAGGCATCTTTCTAGAACTGTCCATCTCAAGAGTATATCATGTCACCAGGGTGTTTACCTCTGGGTGGCTGATTTTTGGGGGGACAGATTAAGAATTTGGACATGTAGGATGGGAGCCAACATACCCAAGTGTAAATCTGTTCACAGTACAGAATGGAGGCAGGTGAGGAAGAAGAGGAGGCTTTGGACCTGAGCCCTCCACTTACATTCTTTTCCTAGACCCAATAAAGGTAAGGGGCTGGCTTTTGCACATGCCATTGCTCCTTAATTTTTTATTCCTCTCTTTGGCTAATTTTGTTCAACCTTTAAATTTATCTGTTAGATGACCTTTTCCCAAAAAAGAATTTCTTGACTCTCAGTTTCCTGGTGAACTACCAGCACTCTGTAATTTCCTTTCACAGAACCTATTGAAACATTATTTGAGTGATTACTTGAAATGTCTATCTTAAAAATTATTTGTGGTGGGACCAGCAGATGGCATAATGGATATGTCACTCGACTCCCACATAGTCAACCGCCATTCACGTCCCAGACCTGGCATCTTAAAACTCACACTGGGTGCATGTACATATGTGTGTGCCCAATATCCCAAGAGGAGAATGGAGGAGAAGAGATTGCAGTGTGGCCATTTCCCCTGGGGAATGATTTCTCACTTTCTGTCTCTCTCTCTCTGTCACTCTGGCAAGTACAAGTGTCCTATGGCAAAAATCTCTTTCACCAAAAAACAAAAACAAAAACAAAAACAAACTATGATTTGTGGTTATTTGGTAAAGTCTAGCTTGTTCACTGCTGTATCCTCAGCAACTGGCAGGGTGCCTGGTACATTGTAGATTCTCAATAAATATTTGTGAAATAAAAGAGCAAATAATGAATCAATACTACCTTTTGGACTTAAATTTTCATATCCTAAGAAATTATCCCAATGCATTGGAAAGCAGGTTTCTTCCCTCCTAGCATTGTGGGGGTGTACAAGCCAACACACAGGATAATAACCCAGTGATACAAGGAAGCTGGGAGCCTGGATTCACTGGGATGCAACAAGCTAGAAAAAGTATAAGGGCCCTCATGCAGCACCATGTATCACTCTCACTCTTGTGATCACTGACTAACAGCTTGATGGGATAATCACAGAAATCTATCCTCGGCATGCAAATCAAAGCAGTGTAAGTCTGGCATGAAGTATAAATTACAAGTGGAAATTTCTTACTTCAATATTCCCATTAAGATGATAGCTTGGCCCCAGATAAAGTGAACATCCTGATTTCAACCTGCCCGTAACTGAATCATGTCCAGATAACACAGCTCTCCTTGTTCTAATTAGAATGATCATTGTTGGTGAGAATTATTGTCTGTGAGAATCAATATATTGTTTATGTAACAAAATATACTGTGGTATAAATTAATTGGCAGAAGTTAGGCTAGGTTTTTCTCAAGATTTAGAACTAAGTTCAAGACTTGCTATTGTAGAACCATGTAGACAAAGTGTATCATTGGAGTCAATACAAGCAAATCAATAGGTAGTTACTAGTCATTGTATATTCACTCCATGCCAGACTTTCTACTAAGAGACATATGTTCACTGTCTCAATTAAGTTTTACAACATCCTAAGAGGTTAATACCAACATCCTATTTTACAAATGTAGAAACAGAAACTCAGAAATGTTACATGGTTTTTCTAAGATCATGTGGTTGATAAATGCCAAAGCCCCTTTAAACCTGTATTTTTAGCATTCCATGCTATATTCTGCCTCTTGGAACATTTACATCTCCTCATAGAACAGAAACAGATAACTCCCAAACCAATTTTAAAGAACAGGAGAGAAGTTAGACTGACACAGTCTTAGAGGGATAGAGGGTAGCGGTCCTTAATGCTGTTTTGTTTCTCACATTAGACATCAAGAAATATGTCATTGTGACAGTGCCTGGTCAGTGCTCCATTATGGTGACTTCAAAAGGCTAAGTCTCTGCTTGATTTTTCTGTGGCTCCATAACAAACTACCCCCAAAATAAAGTGGCTTAAAACAGCCATTTTAATTTTCAAATGGTTTTGTTGGTCAGGAATTTGGGAAGAGTTTGGCTGGGTGATTGGCTTCTAACCCACAGAGTATCATAATAGACATAAAATGGCAATGGCAGGAATGGTAGAAGATAAGTGGGGACTGGTCTGTTGAACCATCAAGGAATGTGGAGACTGAAATTGGACAGGTTGACAACAAAAGTTTTTGGTGGCCATGAAACTAAAGCAGAAAAATCCAACCTATTGAGATGGGTAGCTAGGAAGCTCACTCACTCTAGAAGAAGCCATTAAACACAAGGTTTAAGACCTGAGTTGACTGCCTTTCTTTTACTTAAAAAGACCCAAAGTATTTGCCTTAGTCATCTTGGTTTCCAAACACAACTCACTTTCAGAGTGGTAGGAAAGTTTGCACAAATCAATGAGTTGGGTCAAGCAATGACCCCATTTCCACTTCAGAGAAGGATTCCCTTGTGTGTGAAAAATTCCATTTCTCCTTTTTCTCAACATTTGGAAGAAGAAAGGGAGTTGTTAACTGGTGAGACAATTTCTAAATCAATTCTTTAGCTTTGATTCAACTAGAAGATGCAATAAAGCATTACTGTGGGTAGACATTTTGGTAACCAAACTTTCATACAAGTTCAGGGTGAAGTTGTTTTGATATATTACTTTGCAATATAAAATTGCAGTCCTTTGGTAAAGTCCAGTGATAGAGAACAATGGCTTCAGAGCTAGACTGACCTCTGTTTGAGTCTAGCTTCACCAATTATTACCTGGGTAACTTTGGAGGAGTCACCTACCTTTTAGGGCCTCACTTGACTCAGTTAAAAACAGGTTACATAATACCTAGAGGAGGTGGTAAGGAATTAATGATATGGTATATGTAAAGTGTCTGTACAGGGACTGACTTAGAGAAAGTACTCAATGCATATTTGTATCAATGTTAGGTGTTAGATTCCCAAGTACTTGGTATGACTTCAGAGTCTAGCACTTACTCCACCAATCAGGGCTAGTAATGAGAGTACTTTAGGAGATACTATGATTATAATCAAGAGACTCAGTCTCCTTACTGACCAGAAGTAGTATGCTGGAGAAGATTAAGTCAAAACGTTCCCCAATACTGTATTAACATGATAATTAAAGGTATAATGGTGTCTCCCTCTTGGCACTGTTTTGAAGGGTAAGTTATACAACATCATACATCGAGTCATACAACAATGTTAGTCACAAGTATGCTTGTCACATAGTAAAAATTGTTTAGATACTCTTTATTATTTCATGCTGAACATTCTTAATCCAAAAATCTAAAATCAAAATGGTCCAAAATCTGAAACTTTTTGAGCCACTACATGACACTACCATGTGGCCACTGTTTGGCCCAATGGGAAATCCCATTCGTGTGATGGGTTGCAGTCCCAATGCTGCAATGCAAGAAGATTGCATAAAATGATCTTTAAGCTATGTGTATTAGATAGAGGAGACTTCAAGTTCACAGAAAAATAGAATTAAAGTACAAGTTTATTCCAGTGTATAAAAGAAATTAAAATCCATGCACAGCTTTTAATAATATGCATTTTCCATATATAAATACATAAATATATATATACATATATATAATGTATATTACATATACATAATGCAAATATAATGCAAATTTTCCAAAATCTGAAAAGTCCAAATCTAAATCTGAAACCTTTTAGTCCCACACATTTCAGATAAAGGATTCTTAATATGTATTATGTCTTCAAATATTTGTTGAGTGGTTTCTGTGAGGCAGTTACTTCTCTAGAAACTTCTTCAGAACAGATGGGCCTGTGCCTGGAACTTGAGCTCCTGGAAGTCATTCTGACTAAAAATACTGATAAAATACATGTTGTCCACTCTTGTGATCAAGACAAATCCAGGGAATGTGGTACTTCTGAAGACTATTAATACCTATGATTCCAGAGGCTACTCCAAAGTAGAGGGGATATGCTTATTACTCAGGATGTCCAAGATATGACATGGCCAAAAGGGGAGTCTAACTGAGGCTAAGAAAAAAAATGAAAAAAAGGATGAAGCCAAGGAAGTAGTGCTGGACTCAATGCAAAAGAGAGAAGTGAGAAGTGAGCATACACAGGAAGCAACATGCAAGCCTAATTGGGTCATGATGAAGACCATGGTCACTATCCCCACAACATGGTGTAAGAGTGGCTTACAGTGACTAGGTAGGTCTAGACTCAAAATTATATTTGTAGTTTTCAATAAATTTTTGAGCCTCCCATTATTTTTTAATCTGTTAAGCTCATGTCTGGGAGCCTGAGGAAATAAATTCTGGGAAATAAGAGATTATCAAGCCATTCTCTCTCTCTCTCTTAGAGGTTTTTGCCTTAGTGCATGTGTACTGGCAGGGGTGGAGGGTGATGGGGGAGGGGACAGACACAGAGAGAAGGAAAGTGAGAAATCAACCTTTGCAGCGAATGGCCATACAATAATCCCTTCTCCTCTGTTCTCCTCCTGGTGTCTTGGGCATGTGCACAGACACACCCATTATGAGTTTGAAGCCACCAGTTCTAGGACTCAAACCATGGTTGGCTATGTGGGAGTCCAGTGACATAACCACCATGCCATCTGCTGGCCCCCACAAGCCATTCTTATTTTCAACAGTCTTTTGCAGAACAATCAGAGTCTAAACTTGTTGACCTTCAAAACATATGCATGAGTAGACATTGTTTATGCTAAAAAGCAAGCCATATGGCATTGGGGGGTTTAATTTAGATACTAGTCATAGGTGTGTGTTTTCACTGGAATGCTTAAAGCACTTTATTTGCTGACAGAGACTGTAAATGGGCTAAAGAGGCAAGATATGCCTCATGAGGCTATGTAAGAGCAATGTAGCTGGACTGCTTTCCTCCACTTGATTCTGTTGGTTATCACATTAAACATTAAGTGGAAAAGGTGAAAATGACTGGCTTTGAGATGATCTTGAATTAAATCCACTCTTTAAACAAGGAAAGTCTTAATTTAGAAGCATTGTTCATATAACAAAAAGAAAAGCTTCACCTTGAAGTGACTGGGGAAAACCAAGGCAAAATCATTAGTTAAACAAACACTGATATGATTATGTAAGACGATAAACAAACGTTCAAGCCAATCGCTGCAGAAGAAAGAAAAATGTAAACCAGGTGTGTGGCACTGAACAGGCAAGCCTACCATCTTGTTGTCTAAGTGTTTGGCTTGGCATCTGATTAAGGTTGGTCTCATCATATTTCAGAAATTTTATAGGACGTAATGTATTTTCCCTCCCCCCAAGTAGACCCTCCTGGCTTCATTTACCATCTTATTTAGTCTTTATTCCATCATCCATCATTATAATAACTCCCTTACAAATCCACTTAGCCCCATTCTCCATCATTCCCTTCGCTGCCTTCTCCTGGAAAAACAACCCAGATGAACGTCACCTGGCTTCTCTGGGCTTATAGCTAAGAAGATGAATGTTACTGAATAAGCTCACAAACAGATATTTTTCCTTTAACTTACGTTTATACCTTATAAAGGACTCTATGTACTCTAGTAGGCCTACTGTTTCTTCAGTAGGTTTGATTTCCCTTTGGCTAAGAATTATTTTGTTACATTGTTCATCTCCTCATACCTCACTCACTTTCCTCAACTTCTAATGAGCGCGCCTCATGCTTCATTGAAAAAACATGGAAGCCACTAAGGAAAACTCCCTCACTCTCTAACAGCCAAAGAATCAAACTGACCTGTACTTACAATCTGAAATCCTCTTCTATTTCCCTCTGATCTCAGTGGGGATCAAGCCTTTCTTCCTCTCAAAGTCAACCTTTTCCCTTGTGATCCTGATTTTACCTCCTTCCCTCCCAGTACTCTCTTTTCCTTTGTACCAGTCCATTTCCCTCAGCAAACATGGTCCAGTATCTCCCATTGTAAAATCAACAAATAAAACTAAAACCTTTCCTTGACCCACACATATTTTAGATATAGTCCGATTTTCTGTTCCCTTTTATATTCAACTTCTCAAAAGAGTTGTTTTCACATGCTTATACCAATTTCTAACCCTTAGTTCACTCTTATTTATTAACAATGTGGCTGCTCCCCATTTACTCCTAGACTGCACTTGTCAAAGTCTCTGGTGACATCTATTTAGCCAAAGTAATGTTTTCATCTTAATTGAGTTCTCAACAGCATTCAGCATAACATTCTCTCCTTTTGGACATATTCTTGTCTCTTCGCTTTCATAATACTGTTATCTCCTGGTTCACATTCTGCTTCATAAGCTACTCTCTCAATATGGCTCATGGAGCCTTTTATTTTCCAATACATCTTTATACCTTGTGGTCTTCAGAACTCAGTCCAGATTTTCTTCTCTTTCTCCTCTCTCTCTAGGATAGGGAAATGGTCCTTTATCAATTCCCATGGGTTTAAATACCATGTTTATGCAAATGACTACCACACTTATATTTCCCGTCCAAATTTTTAAGCTCCACTCACGTATTCATTTTTACTTTATCATTCTTTTCCACTTGTATGTCTCACAGACATCTTTAATTTAATATGAGCAGAATAGAATTTATGTTTTTTATTCCAAATCTGTTATCAGTAAATTGTACCACCATCCACACTGTTATTCAAGCAAGAATCCTGAGGGTCATCTTTGATTCTCACTTTCCTTCACTACCCATATCAAAACATCAGCCAGTCTTGTCATTTTCATCTCTAAAACAAATTCTCATCTGTCCACTATTGTATCTCAGTTGACACAGTCCTAGTCTAAGCCATTATCTCTCACTTTGTGCCCCTCTCTCACCCACAAATTACAGCCATTCTCCCTGTAGTATCAAAAGAGATCTTCCTTCAATAGCAAGTGGCACCAGTGGTTTTTCAATTACACATAAAATAAATGGTAAGGCCCTGAATAATCTACTCCTGGATTTCTTCTTTGAACCTCATATTACAAAACTACCCTTCTCACCTACTATGCCATAGCACTGCTTGTATAAGGATTTTTAAACATGCCAAGCTCTTTCCAACCATATGGTTTTTCCCACGCTGTTCCCTGAACTTTTACAACACTTACTCATTTCCTTCTTTTAAGTCTCATTTTAAATGTGATCTCCCCGAAGAAGTCTTTCAACGCTACTCTCTCTAAAACAGATATTGATCTTTCCCT
>NW_006159601.1:2251242-2264498 GCF_000334495.1 Tupaia belangeri chinensis | reverse complement strand
ACAGCTCCTTGTTTGTTTTCCTAGTGGGACTATGCGAGGTAAAGAAAGTCTCCTGACAATGAGGACCTTTTTTATTTCCTGTTTATCATTTTATGGGCAGCATCTAACATAAGGCTAAGAAAAAATAACTGGTTAATAATATGTTTGAATATAGAATGAGGATATTGAATGAGAATATTTTGAATATTGAATGAGAACGGTTTTTAGGAATTAACTATATAGTGCTATCAATCAAAATGGGAACTTCTTGTACTTTTTTCTTACCTATGACACTATGATCATTAGAGAAGAAGGTCTATCAGTCCCCCTAGCCTCCATTTTAGTAAAATGTTAAGTTGCCAAATTATCTTACTCAATATTGCTTGACAGTGATACCATGGAATATATGTTTATTCACTTAGACCTAGCAACTGTAGAGAGATTACTTTATGTTGGGAACTGGGCTAAGAATTTTAAACAGATTTTCCTATTGAAAACTTAATCTCATGAGGCAGGTATTGTTCATTACTATCTTAGGCTCTGTTATGGTTTGGATAATGGTTGTCCTCCAAAGGTTCTTATTTTGGAATTTGGTCTTAGTGGGCAGTGATAGGACGTTCATGAATAGTTCATGTGTTGGGACTTCGTTGCATTGCAAAGGCATTAAGTAAAAACTGAATCCCTTCATTGTGTCCAAGGTAGGGCCTTTGGGTTTGAAAAAGTCTCTAGGGTGGGGCATTATGACTGAACTCTGGTGTGTATGCAAAGAGAGGAAATGAAGCAGGCAGAGCCCACCTGGATATATTATAGACTGCACTCTGCTCAGAGTTCTACCTTTTATTTATTTTTTTTGATGACTTTGGACTTTCTAGCCACCGTGCTGATACCCTGATGTCTGAATTTTCAACCTCAGAAATATTAAAAAAAAAATTTTCTGTTGTTTAAGCCGCTCAGTCTATGGTATTTTGTTATAGCAGCCCCAAATGACTAATACAATGACCTAATCAGTTCTAATATAAAATAACCTCCTCCTACCTTTTGAAATCATTAAGAAGATAATTAGAAATATGGATTTATAAACAGTATTATTAATTATAGTCTTAGCCCTAATGTAAAATATCTAAATTATGCTGTAAGACATTAGCTTCAGGGTCAGACAGTGTAGAAGTGACAACGTAACTAGATCCACATGGGAAAGGTCCTGAGTTTGCATCCTGAGACCTCCCTAAGCATGCCAGGTATAGGTGGGCTGAGACTGGAGGTTAATTGTGGCGTGAAGACCTTGTTGGGAGTTCCATGTCTTTCTTTTTCTCTCTCTCTCTCAGAAGAAATAAATAACTTTAAGAAAAGGTCAGCTTTAGATAATATAAGATTATGATAAGTAGGACACTTAAGACTCTGCCTCCAGAGCAAGAAGATTAACTGTAATATAACAATGTTTATAGCTATATTGTTCTCAACCCAAGAATTTATAAACTTTTCCTAAGTATTTCATAATATTGCTGTTCAGATAAAGAAGGCATTTCCTAGTCTCCTTTCAGCCATATATGTCCTTGAAATTAAATTCTACTCAGTGTGTTATGAATGTAAATGTTCTTGGACTCTCATAAAGCCCCTTTAAATAGAGGAGGACATACCTTTCTTCCTCTTTTTTCTCGTCTGTGTTGACTGATATATTAGTTGTCTATTGTTACATATCAAATTACAACAAAATTTAGTAGCTTAAAAAATGCATTTATCATCTGACACTTATTGCAGGTCAGGAATCTGGACATGGCTTCGCGTAGCCCTCTAGCTCAGAGTCTCTGAGAAGGAGGTAATTAAGGTATTGACTAGATATTGTAATCCCAAGGTCCAACTAGGGAAGGATCCAGTTCCCAAATTTACTTACGTTGTTGGCAGCATTTAGTTCCATGTGGAATGTTAGAATGAGGGCTTCAGATTTTCACTGGCTGGTGGCCAGAGGCCAATTCTTTGATAAATTGGCCTCTCCATAGAGTAATTCTCAACAGGGCAGTTTGCTTCATCAAAACAGATAGGTGAAAAAAAAAAAAAAAAAAATGACTAATACAATGACCTAATCAGTTCTAATATAAAATAACCTCCTCCTACCTTTTGAAATCATTAAGAAGATAATTAGAAATATGGATTTATAAACAGTATTATTAATTATAGTCTTAGCCCTAATGTAAAATATCTAAATTATGCTGTAAGACATTAGCTTCAGGGTCAGACAGTGTAGAAGTGACAACGTAACTAGATCCACATGGGAAAGGTCCTGAGTTTGCATCCTGAGACCTCCCTAAGCATGCCAGGTATAGGTGGGCTGAGACTGGAGGTTAATTGTGGCGTGAAGACCTTGTTGGGAGTTCCATGTCTTTCTTTTTCTCTCTCTCTCTCAGAAGAAATAAATAACTTGAAGAAAAGGTCAGCTTTAGATAATATAAGATTATGATAAGTAGGACACTTAAGACTCTGCCTCCAGAGCAAGAAGATTAACTGTAATATAACAATGTTTATAGCTATATTGTTCTCAACCCAAGAATTTATAAACTTTTCCTAAGTATTTCATAATATTGCTGTTCAGATAAAGAAGGCATTTCCTAGTCTCCTTTCAGCCATATATGTCCTTGAAATTAAATTCTACTCAGTGTGTTATGAATGTAAATGTTCTTGGACTCTCATAAAGCCCCTTTAAATAGAGGAGGACATACCTTTCTTCCTCTTTTTTCTCGTCTGTGTTGACTGATATATTAGTTGTCTATTGTTACATATCAAATTACAACAAAATTTAGTAGCTTAAAAAATGCATTTATCATCTGACACTTATTGCAGGTCAGGAATCTGGACATGGCTTCGCGTAGCCCTCTAGCTCAGAGTCTCTGAGAAGGAGGTAATTAAGGTATTGACTAGATATTGTAATCCCAAGGTCCAACTAGGGAAGGATCCAGTTCCCAAATTTACTTACGTTGTTGGCAGCATTTAGTTCCATGTGGAATGTTAGAATGAGGGCTTCAGATTTTCACTGGCTGGTGGCCAGAGGCCAATTCTTTGATAAATTGGCCTCTCCATAGAGTAATTCTCAACAGGGCAGTTTGCTTCATCAAAACAGATAGGTGAACAAAAAAAAAAAAAAGACAACAGATAGGTGAGAGGATAAGAGGGAGAGCTCCAGGGAGAGAGTGCTAATGAGATGGAAGTCACAAGACTTTGTAATAAAATAATGAAAGCCACATTCCATCACTTTTTCATATTCTACCATTAAGAGCAAGTGTTAGGTCCAGCCCTTACTCAAGGGGATGGAGTAGCACAGGGTGTGAATATCAAGAGGCAAGGTTCTTTTCCATGCCAGAATCAGCCTATTCCAACTGGAATACAGATGTGTAGGCCTGACTTTCAGGAGTCCTATTGGAATTTGCAAAGATATGCTAAAGATGGCAAAGCAGCAATGATAGAAGACCATAGAACTACCAATTTGGTGACTTCTTTTGCTTAAAGGAGAAACAAACTTCCCTCTAAATTAACCCACTTATGACTATTATACTATGATAATCCTAATCTTATATGGTATAATAGTCAAAGATAAAAACCATACATGATTGGAACAAAACTGATTTTACCTGATATCATAATTTCATAATTATGGTTGAAATAATACAATAAAAACAATAAGGTGACAAACCAGAAAATATTCCTTTGTACCAACGTATTTTCAGAACATAGAATACAATGAAGAAGGTTGGAAGAAAACTTTTCTTTTTTTGGAGAGGTTTTTGGTTTAGGGTGCGTGTGCTCGCCAGACAGACAGAGAGAGACAGAGAGACAGAAAGCAAGAAATCACCCCCCAGGGGGATGGCCATGCCACAATCCCTTCTCCTCCGTTCTCCTCTCGGGATCTTGGGCATGCACGCACATGCGCCCAGCGTGAGTTTTAAGCCACTGGGTCCAGGATGCGAACTGCAGTTGACTACAGGGAGTCCAGCAACATAGCCATTACGCTAACTGCTGGTCCTGGAAGAAAATATTTTAAGGACAGATGATATAGGATAGGAGTTTTGTTCTAGAGTCAGATGAAAGTGCTAGTGTTTCTAGCAAGTCTTCATGTGTGCTGTTTGCTAGGTTAGCTTCTAATAATAAACAACATAAACAATTGCATTTTTTTGTGGTTTGTCACTAAATTAAAGATAACCAAAAAATATGTATGTATATATTATTTTCAGTTAACATACTAATTGCATATATTGGATCATTGGAAAAATCATGACACATTTTTGCATAGAAACACACAGAAAAATTCATCATGATTTTTCTAACAACTCAATATTTATGGGTTATAGTATGATGTATTTCAATACATGTATACAATGTGTAATGATCAAATTAGGGTAATTAACATATCTATCACCTCGACTACTTTTCATTTTTCTAAATTGAAAACATTCAAAATCCTCTCTTCTAGTTATTTTGAAATATGTAATAAATTATTGTTAACTATAGTCATCCTACTATGCTATAAAATACTAGAACTTAATCCTCTTATTTAACTGTTGTTTTGTTCCTGTTAACCAATCTCTCTATTTCTTCTACTTTTCCCACTTCTTCTCAGCCTCTGGTAATGACAATTCTACTCTCTGCTTTCGTGCCTTTTTAGTTTCCATTTGTGAGTACAAACATACAATATTTGTTTTTCTGTATTTGGCTTATTTCACTTAACATAATGTTCTGCAGACTTATCCACATTGACACATATGATAAGATTTTATTATTTTTTATGGCTGAGTATTAGTCCACATTTTCTTTATCCATTCTTCCATTGATAGACACCTACGTTGATTCCATAGCATTATAATAAATATGGGAGTGAAGATCTCTCTTCAACATGCTGATTTATTTTAGTTTTCTCAATATATGTCTAGTAGTGGAATTGCTGAATTCCACTGTTAATTCTATTTTTAGCTTTTTAAAGAATCTTATACTATTTTTCATAGTGGCTGTGTACTAATTCACATTCTCATCAGCAGTTTAGAAGAGTTTCCTTTTCTCTGCATTTTCACCAGCATCTGTTCTTTTTTGTCCTTTTGATGATGTTAATCAATTTGGGATGAGATGATATCACATTGTGGTTTTGATTTGTATTTTCCTTATAATTGGTTATACTGTGCATTTTAATGGACTTTTTGACCATTTTTATATCTCCTTTTGATAATTATCTATTTAGGTAATATGTGCATTTTAAAATCAGATTATGTGTCTTTGTGCTGTTGGGTTCTTTAGTTCCTTCTATATTTTAGACATTGATCCATTGTCACTGTGTACTATCCACTCGATAGTACACAAATATTTTCTCCTGCAGATTGTCTCTTCATTTTGTAAATTGTTTTCTTTTCTGTTCAAAACCTTTTTAGTTTGATACAATCCCATTTGTCTATTTTTGCTCTTGTTGCCTGTACTTTTTGAGATTCTATCCAAAAAGCTTTGCTCATACCAATGTCCTAAAGTGTTTTCCCATATGGTCTTCTTGTAGCTTCATAGCTCTCCCAGTCTTGCATTTAGATCTTTGATCCACTTTGAATTTACATTTGTATATGATGACATTAGGATCTAGTTTCAATCTTCTGCATATGCATATGGATATCCAGTTTTCCCAGTATCATTCATTGAAGAGATTGTCCTTTCTCCCTTATATGTGTTTGGTGCCTTTGTCAAAAACAGGTTAGTTATAGATAAATGTATTTATTTCTGAATTCTCTATTCTGTTTTATTGGCTTATGTATGGTGTGTTTTTTGGGGAGAGATGGTTTTGCTATAGGGCATGTGCGCTCGCCAGAAAGACAGAGAGAGATAGAAAGCAAAATATCACTCTCTTGGGGAAATGGCCATGCTGCAAGCCCTTCTCCATTCTCCTCTCGGGATTCAGGACACACACGCACATGCACCCGGTGTGAGTTTAAGCCACTGGGTCCGGGACTTGTAGTCAACTATATGGTAGTCCAGTAATTTAGCCATTATGACATCTGCTGGTCCCATGGCTTATGCATGTTTTAATAGTAATACTAGAGATATATTTTTGAGAGTGAATAACTTCTATAATTAAAACAATGTTTTATGAGGAAATAGTTAAGTATATTCACTGAAAGAGCGACTGTTCTAGAATCAAAAAAAGTTTCTTGAATAATGTTACATAATATCAGACTTGGAATTTATCCATTGCATTATTTATAATAACACAGAGAAGCAATCGATCCTACAAAAGCACAAATGGCTGTACTGTTGTGATTGACTTTAAAATTAAAGCCGACTTTAAAAAAATTAGTAGATTCTATCACTTTGTAATAAGATGGAGACAGACTCTGTTAACATTTTTTTAAGTACCCAGAAATTCATTAAAACAGTTGTGAGACTTAAATGTTTTTCTTTTACAAAAATATAAAGGTACAAAATTGGTTCATCTTTTCTGTAATGACAAGGGTCGTCACACACATTTTTGGCAGACATTTTTGAAGTCTAAGCACACTTAGTTTATCCCTTCATTGTAAAGTTTGCATTTTAATAATATATGAATATATAATTTTATTTTGAATAGAGTTATTGGAAAATGTATTTAGAAGTGTTTCTATTATTTTTTCTGACTCTATAGCTAAACATGATCATGTGCCACCTATAAAAACTCTCATATCTGTACACTTTAAAATAATCAGAAATGAGGCCAGTGGGTATCATAATGGCAAAGGAGCTGGACTCCCACATGGCTGACCACAACTTAAGTCTTGGGCCAGGTGACTTGAAAAGCATGTTGGGCATGTGCTTGTGTGTGCCTGGAATCCAGAGAGGAAAAGAGAGGAGAAACGACTGTGATGAGGCCATCCCCCCAGGGGGTGACTGTTCTTCCTTCTCACTGTCTCTCTGTTTCTCCTGGGCATATGCACTATGGCAAAAGCCTAGAAACAAAAACAAAAATTAAAAAGCAGAAGCAGAGAGTGTATGAGTTTTCTATTGCTATTTAACAAACCAGAACGAAAGTAGCTTATAATAGCAGACCTATAGTTTCCCAGGTAAGGAGTATGGGTACAATGTAGTGTCTACTGCTTATGCTATTGCAAGGCTGCATTAAATTAAAGTTTCAGCTGGGCTCTGTTTTCACTTGGAGGTTTGACTGGGGTAGAATCTGCATCTCAAATCATTCAGAGTGGGCAGAACTAATTTCTTCTTATAACTGAGGACTCAAGCTTTTTTCTGGCTGTTGGCTCTGAGTCATCCATAGATCCTAGAAGCTGCCTGCACCTCCTAGATGTCTTCCACAGTTCTTTGCTACATGGGCTTCTTCAGCATGGCCACTAACTTCCTCCAGATATTAGGAAGAGCCTCTCACTCCAGCATGCTAAAGCAGAGTATAATTAATCATATTCATGAGAATGACATTCTATAGCTTTGCCACCATATTCTATTGATTGGAAGAAAGTCACATATCACACCCACACTCAAGGGAAGAGGACTATACAAGGCAAAGACATGGTCTTCAAGAGGGGAGAACCATTAAGGGATCACCTTAGGTTCTATCCGACATACAGAATTGTCTCAGTCAAATTTTCTCTAGAAATCTCCATAATAAAGAGTTGAGTGGGGGGTTGAATGCATTTGTTAAAAATATGAGTGCACAAGGGTGGCAGGTGGCATGGTGGTTAAAAGCCCTGGACTCTCACATGGCTGACCACGGTTCAAGTCTCAGACCTGGCAGCTTGCTTTTTCACTTTCCCTTTCTCTCCTCTGTCCCTCTCTGGACAGCTTAAAGTAAATGAATAAATAAATAATTCTTTAAAAAAAAAAATGAGTGCAATGGAAAAGGATCATGGATTACCAGGGAAGAAGAAATTTATTGCTAAATTATTACAAAGACTTTTACATAATTGGTAAATGGGGTTGAAAATTAATATTATGATTTTAAGTGTAGCCAATAATTCATTCTTTTTTTCTAATGAATAATTTTCTTATTAAAATTTTATTATTATTTCTAATTTACATATAACAATTGAATATGTTTATGAGGTACATTGTGGTTTTTCAAAATATGTATATACATTTTGTAATGACCAAATCAGGACCATAAACATATCCACAATTCTGAACATTCATCAGTATTTTGGTGTATTCTTTAACTTAGATTTATTTATCTGTAAGAGTTTTTAAAATTTTTTTTACCTTTGATAGCCATTAAAACCAAGGATCAAATTTAAACAAATTTAGTGGCAGACTTCTGAATTGGTAAATCATCTATATTACAATTATTAAATTAAAATTTTCAAATATAATACTGTTTATTACATTTTATTTACTAATAATAGTTGTGAGAAAAATTTTGAAGTAGCCAATAAATGAAATATTTAAGAATCTATTCATTTTGTATCCCATCTCATTTGATTTTCATTTTTGCATATTTTAAATATATATACAGATTATCTTTGATCTAAAATGCTTGGTATCAGAAGTATTTTGGATTTCAAGTATTTTTGGAATTTGGAATAATTGCATTACATAATGAGATAACTTGGGAATGGGATCCAAGTCTTCATATTTCAAATAAACCTTGTACACATAGCCTGAAGGTAATTTTATGCAATATTTTTATATTGCAGTGTTTTGACTACAACCCATCACAAGAGATCAGGTGTGAAATTTTCCACTGGGTATCATCGCAGTCCTCAAAAAGTTCTAATTTTGGAACATATGAGATTTTAGATTTTCAGATTAGGGATGGTCAACCTGTAATATATTCGTAACATAATCCCTGTGTACATTTTCTAAAGAAATAGATATGCATATGTTGTGTAGGAGATGAGTGTTCTTTTTCTTTTTTTTCTAAGAGCCTGTATCACAGAACAAGTTTGGAACTCACTTCTCTTGCTCTACCCTATCCAGAACAGTAGCCAGTAGTCATATGTGGCTATAGAACATTTGAATGATGCTAGTCCAAAGTAAGATGTGATGTGTACAGCTGATTTCTAAGGCTCAGTGTAAAACAAACGGAATGTAGAGGCTAACAGATGGCATGGTGGTTAAGGTGCTGGATTCCCACATGGCCAGTCTTGGACCCAGTGACTTGAAAATGAAACAAATAGATAAATAATTTTTTTAAAAAAGAGAATGCAAAACTTCACTAGAAATTTTTTATATTGGTTACATGTTGAAATGACAGTGTTTTGGTATACTGGGTATATATTTTATATATATATTGATAAAATGTTATCATAATTAATTTTACTTATTTTTAACTTTTTTTGAGAGAGAGATTTTTGCTATAAAGCATGTGTGCTCACTGGAGAGACAGAGGAACAGAAAGAGAGAAATCAAACCCTCCCCCCCCACCAAGGGAGACGGCCATGCTGCAATTCCTTCTCCTCCTTTCTCCTTTTGGGATTTTGGGCATGCACCCATACATGCCTGGTGTGAATTTCAATCCACTGGTTTCAGGACTTGAACTACGGTAGACTACATGGGAGTTCAGTGATGTAATCATTATGCCATCTACTGGTCCCTCTTTTTACTTTTTTAATGTTGCTGCTAAAAGTATTAAAACTATTTATGTGGTTCACATTATATCTATTGGACAGCATTTCTCTAGAAGATTTGACAGTGTTAGAATAAACAAAGAAGCTGGCTAATTGTATTCTTTGGACTAAGCAACAATGAGATTAATACAAATGACTTGTAAATTAGACTTGGCCTCACCTGAAACAGCTTCATGTTCTTGTAGCTACTTTTCCCCCTTACCAATGGTGGTTAGTGTGATGGTGTTTTTTTTTTTCCCTTTTGGGGAGAGGAGAGAAGGCACAATTTTGACAAGTTTTGCTGTGTTATGATCCTTCTGCTCCAGTTGCCCAATTAGCTAGGATTACGGGTACACATAACCACACCCAGCATGCTCAAGTTGCTCAGGAACCAAATTCTGGTCTCTCATGTGGTTTCTAGCCTTCCAAGGAATGGTGCTACTTGTGTAGCACTGTAGCTGGGCTCTAGTGTGATATTTTTAATCTTGTCAATATTTGAAGCAAATTCTAGAGATTAAATAATTTCCTGTTTGGACTGCACATTTGTTCTATTTCTCATCGTCAAATGAACTGATAGTGTTTCTTCTAAAAACACAGCCATTTGGGACCAGCGATTGGTGTAATGGCTACATTGCTGGACTCCCATGTAGTTGACTGTAGTTCCCAGACCCGGTGACTTAAACTCACGCCAGGCACATGTGTGTGTGCCCAAGATCCTGAGAGGAGAGTGGAGGAGAAGGGATTGTGGCATGGCCATCCCCCCGGGGGGTGATTTTTCGCTTTCTGTCTTTCTGTCTCTCTGTCTCTCTCTGCCTTTCTGGCAAGCACACATGCCCTACGGCAAAAACCTCTCTCAAACAAAACAAAACAAAATGAAAACAAATAAATACATTTAAACCTGGGTTTTAGGATAAATATCTAAACTCAGGAAAACATCCCAATACCAAGTATATGTTTATGGAAATCTACTCACACCATTGCAGCACAGAGAAGTCTCTTTATTAACTACTAATAAAACTATACCAAATTCAGGACAAAGTAAAGGGTAATTTCTGCTAAGTGCTTAAGGTATGCTTTAAAAAAAAATACTTGCTTTATAATTAGTTTATTTTAAGTCATGGTTTTGTATAGTCCAGCCTTAGCTCTGGTAATTTTCTCTGCAAATTGATTTATTACCCACTATCATGTTAAGAAATAGATAAGCTTCATTTTTCTTCCCTTAATTTCAGGAAGGATGGTTGTTTAGGAACATCTTTTAGTAACCATCTTAGTGAAGTAGATCTTGCCCTCTCTTTTCTTTCCAAAGGAACCTTACACTTTGAGCTTTCCTCTGATTGATTTGTCAGTATGTTCTTTGCAATTGGACTCCCTCTGAGCTGTTCTTAAATTTGAGAAGCCTATGATAATGTGCTTCGTGGAGAAATTATAATAAAGTCTAGTTGTAGAAGATCTCTCTTCCAATGTTTACTTTTCTGTAACTTCCAATTACTGGCCTCTTCTTAGGTACGTACAGAACATACTCCTTATAGCACAGATAGTTATAATGCTTCTTCTCTGAGTTATCCTGTTTTAAGTATCTCTTTTTCGTTAAACATGTTTATTGGGTGTTGTATATACTAGTCTGCTAGGGCTGTCATAAGAAAATACCACAGGCTGGAGCAGCAGAAAATTTCTCTCTCACAACTCTGGAGGCTGAAAGTCCAAGATCAAAGTACAAAAGAGCTGACTTCCCTTGAGGCTGCCTTGGCTTGCAGATGGCTTCCCAGTGCTGTGTCCTCACATGACCTTTTCGCTGTGCCTGTGGATTCCTAATATCTTTTCCTCTTCTTCTGAAAATGCCAGTCCTTTTGGACAAGGGTCCAACCTTTATGACTTCACTTACTCAAAATTACCTCCTTAAAGGCCTTATCTCCGTGGGGAGAAAGGAAAAGGAGAGAAAAATATAGTCCATACTGTGTATTGCCAACAATCCAGACTGAAGTCTTCTATTTTAATCTCAACCTCCTTTCCTGATTTCCATGTCTCTCTCTGTCCCTTGCCCTAGAAGCAATTTCTTTCTTAAAGCACTTTCTTCTGACTGCTGTGATTCAGTGAAACCTACATTTTGTGTTCTATTGGGTTATCAGGAAAGTCATGATGTATTTTTGCATAGAAAAACAGAAAAATATGTCATGACTTCCCTGACGACCTAGTATTACATGTACATTTGCCTCACCTTTTAGATCGTGTTTTAATCACCTTAGTATCATCCTAGCTGCACAATAAATATTTGAATGCATGAAGAAAAATAAAAAGGCCCTATTTAAAAAAAAAGTCACAATGGGTGTTAGAGCTTCAACATATGAATTTTGGGGGAATACAGCTCAATTAATAACAGGTGACTGTGCAGAAAGAGCAGAAAATAAAAAAAATAAGCTCTGACCCAATGGGAAGACGACAATTCTACATTGTTAAAAACGTCTTCAAAGCATATGGCAACCAGAGTTAATCAGATGTTAGATATGAGACCTGACCAACATGAAATGGAGTTGGATTATCTCCTCTCTCTTTATGGAGTTCATATCCCCTACTTATTTAGCCCAAGATAACATTGTCTCTTGTAGAAGATCTGTTGATATGAAAGACAGCCTATGTTTATGTGTTTCTCCAAAGCAATTATATCTCTGTAGGTGTCTGTGTAACCCTTTTGTTTCCACACTATATTAAAACCTGGGTGTAATTGACAATGTCTTCCAATTCTTTTTTGTGACTGTACTCTGACAAACACAGCATAAGTATACTGGATGTAAGGAAAGTACTGTAGGTTATCCAGGGCTAGCTTCATGAGCATGTCATCTGTGACCTCGGTTTAATGCACTGTTGGGGCCATCTTGAAATTCTCAACAATTCTGAACAAGGAGTCCCACATATTCATTTTGCACTGGAACCTGCAAATTATAGGACCGGGAGACATTTATGAAGGGTTGACTGGACTAGAAGTCAAAAGACCTGAGTTCTGCCCCCATGGTCTGCCAAAGTCATCCTAATTGTACTAATGAAAGCAGGATCTAAGGAAATAGTTTTTCCTCTTCCCAAGAAATAGCTTTTAAAATTCAAAGTCACTATTTTAAGTCAGGAATCTGGGTTAAGTTTATGTTTTCTTTACTAAATTAAAATGCACCCTTGTGTGATACATGAAGAATGAGGTAGTAGTCTTTGCTAAAGAACAAATAAAGCTAAGGAAAACTTGAGTCTGACTTTTCCCTCTCTGCCATGTAGTCATGTTTGTTGAGAAGGAGAAGTAACTTAATTAATATATTTACAATACCTGTTCATAATACTTTTATTTCTTTGATATTGCTCTGATTGTTTCTTTCAGTCAAGATGAAAGTATGCAAGGTCTCCTTTGAGACACAAGCTAGCAGATATCTCTATTAACTGTCAGATAATTGTCTGAATGGCAGAGAAGAGTCTGTCTCAATATGAAAAAGACATGTCTAACATCTACAACCATCTACTAATGGGAATGAAATCCTCAGAAAGTAAAAACTCTTTGTCCTCAGAGGCATTGGAACTGAAGATATGTTTGCTCTGTAAGGAACACTGGAGAAAAGTAACAGGTAACTGATAATTGGATTGTTCTCTAATTCTGCAAATCCTGGGCAAGTCACAGGAAATTCTGACATCCTAGGTTCACAGTTTTGAGGTATACACTGGTGGCAAGTGTGAGAGAGGAGAAACTTGACACTTCAGCAG
>NW_006159601.1:2192167-2250553 GCF_000334495.1 Tupaia belangeri chinensis | reverse complement strand
GGAATAAGTCCCTCCCAGAAATTCCAATTATGAATTCATATATCCAACAACTTATCCTCTTGGTTCACTGTCTTTTCTTCAGCTCCTAGCAGAATGCTTGGCAAAGTGAGCATGCCATAAGTAATTGTTAAATGATTAAATAAATATATGAATTCATCTCTCAGTAGTTATGAGCTTAGTTTTTTTCCACATTTATTTTGCTTCATACTTTTTCACTTAATAATTAATCTTTTAACACCTTGTGACATATCACATTACTCACCTTGTCCTGAATTATTTAACTTTTTATCTATTTATGTCTTACTTTCTAAGATAGATCATTAGTTCTCAGAAGCAGGTCTTATATTCCTTCATAAGACCCTCAGAAGTCAAACACTTAACATAAGTTAATGACCACATTCATAGAGATCACAAATAGTTGATGCAAACGTTGTCTGCCTCCCTCTTGTGAGTATTTCCCCACAGAGAATATTATATGATTCTTCCTTTCCAGATCAGCACATCTAAAGTTCTCCAGTTGAATTGACCTCAGTTCTGTTTCTCAATGTATAAGATCATCGCCACCATATTGGGCTTTAAAAATCAACCCCAGTAGGGACCAGTACATGACATAATGGTTATGTCACTAGACTCCAACTTGGTAGACCACGATTTGGGTCCTGGATATGGTGGCTTCAAATTCATGCCAGGCACATGTGTACACATGCCCAAAATCCCAGGGAGAGAATGGAGGAGAAAAGATTGCGGTGTGGGCCATCTCCCTGGGAGTGATTTCTCACTTTCTGTCTCTCTGTCTCTCTAGTGAGTGCACATGCCCTAAAACAAAATTTTCTCTTTAAAAAGAAAAGTAAATAAATAAATATAAACTCAAGTGTAGAGAGATTAGTAGATCGCCGAAAGTAAGAGATGGTGCAAAGGAACCCAGGGATAGTCTTAAATCAATTTCCTCATTTTGAGTATGAGTAACCACTGCCATCCACCAAATGAAAATGTTTGCTCATAGTTACTGAGCTACTATGAGAACCCAGTGATCCTGACCCCAGGAACTTTGCTTCTTCTGAGCTTGAAAAACTCCTGGATAAATATATTATATCAATAATTACTTTACTTTTCACTTGGATTTAAATTTTTTAGATGTTTCTTTTTGAATGCCTCCATCAGCAAACACAAAAGAAGAGGGATTGCTTTGTGTATGAAATACTTGGAGGATTATGCTTCCCTTTTCCCACAAATCAAAGAGATGAAAGATTAGATGTCAGGACTTGCACCCCACAAGCCCTTTCTGAAGTGACTGAAAAGATCTGATTGTACTCTCTGAAAGTTAATAACTATGTTTTGAAAAATAAATAAATAAATAAATAAAGTGATGAATATTTCCTATGGAGTTCAAAGATACCAGCTAATTTTACTTGTTACTGCAGAACTCTTGGTATTAGACTAAAGAAGTGGCACAGACAGGAATACCATTTACCAGCTGGATCCTTGAGGCTGATGGAGAATGTATACACCCCATATCCAGTTCTTGCAATTCATCAATTACTGCTTTATATTACAATTAGTGATGTAGTTTTTCAGCTCCCCAAGGGCAGCAGCTGTGCCTTATTCTTACTTTCTATCCATGCAAGTCACTACAGTCCTCTCTTCTACTGAAAGCCTTCCTATGATGCAAAAGTAAACTTAAAATAAATTCAAGCTCCTTGCTGTGGCCTACAAAATGGCAAACTAGTCTGGCCCTTGTAATGTTTTTGGCTTACTTTATTCTCTTCTCCTTTTATTCACTTCTTTCTAGCCACTGTGGTCTTCTTCTGGGTCCTCAAACATGCCAAGCTTACTCAATGGCCTTATATTCTATTCCCTCTGCTGAAATGTTTTTCTCTAAAAATTTTATATACTTATCCTTTCTCATCACTAGAAGTTTAATGTGCTATCCATTGCAATATGGAGCCCTTTATTTTCCCATCATTCTCTCATTCCAAGTATCTTCTCTGAGAGGTCTTCAAGGCATGCTTGATCACATCTACCCTATTTTATTTCTCCTACAGCACATTTCAGTAACCGAAATTATCTCGCATATTTCTTTTTATTTGATTATTGTATGTCTTATGCCTTTGGAAGGTAAACTCTATGAGAACACAGATCTTATTTTTCTAAAGATTTATTTATTTTTAATTATGTTTATTATCATTATTCTTCTATTTTGACCAGAGAGAGACAGACAGAGGGAAAGGGAGAGTGAGAAAGCAAGCCTCCAGGTCCAGGACTTGAACTGTGGTCAGCCACATGGGAGTCCAGCAACTTAACGACCTCCCCACCTGCTGGCCCCCACACAGATCTTATCTTAGTCACTGCTATATTCCCAATTTCTAGAATAGCTGGCATGTAGTGGGTGCTCAATAGATAGTTATTTATCATATCCCCTACAGTGTCTCATGACATAGTGTCAGAGGCAGAGATGCCAAAATCATGAGAAATAGAAAAGATGGCCATTTAGTTTACAGTTAAGACTTTGTAAATATGATGGCCACTAATGTAGGGCTGATTGAAAATTAGGTTCTCTAGATAAGTTATCTATATCCTTAAGTATCATTACTATTTTAAAGTTGATAATAGAAAATTTTCATGCAGAACTTGAAATAGTTCCATTAGTAAGGATTTTTTTCCCTTTATATTTGGATGTATCAGCAATGTATAGTTTAAAAAAATGGACTAATTAGAACTAGCACATAGATTTATCACACATAAGCCAATTTGAATTGATAGGTGGTAACCGGTCAGAGGACCTACATAGACATATGTCGAGGATAAATCCAAATATGCAATGTCAACTCTTGCTCTGTTTGGTAAGTGACTGTGTGTTGATGATTTCTAATTCCTTCCCACTTCAATGACTAATTTTTGTTACAAAATAGCAACGTGCAGGGACCAGAAGTTAGCATAATGGCTATGTCGCCCAACTCCCACGTAGTCAACCGCAGTTTGAGTCCCAGACCCAGTGGCTTAAACTCGTGCCAGGCACATGTGCATGCGTGCCCAAGATCCCTAGAGGAGAATGGAGGAGAAAGGATTGCAGCATGGCCATCCCCCCTGGGGGGTGATTTCTCTCACTTTCTATCTCTCTGTCTCTTTCTGGTGAGCACACGCACCCTATAGCAAAAACCTCTCCAAAAAACAAACAAAAAAAACATAGCAATGTACTATAGATGAACGCTCTGAAAATATGGTTATCTGTATTGCATCTAGGCTAATTAAACCAAACAGAATTTTGACTTTCTCCTTGATGCAATAGTTAAGAAACCAGAATAACTCCACCATTTTAACATTTGACTTTGAGCAGGTCATAATGTCTCCTCGCTTCAGTTCTCCCAACTCTAGAGTTGCTCAAATAATTTAAAACTTCACAAGATCATTAAAGAATCAAAGCATATCTAATGAAATTCTACATAATGCTACACAAATGTTTGGTTCTTTGTAGGAAATCTTGGAGTTTCTAGAACATGTTCACTTTCTATGTGGCCTGAATTTTCTTAGCCTTACCCTGTAGCAACTTTGGGATGCTGTTGTGTGCTGTGCCCCCTTACCTTTCCTGGCAATCATTGCTGTCATTATAAAGTGGGTTTAGGCTTAGATGGCAGAGCAGAGGCTCTTAGATGCTGCCAATACCACCAGATGAGAATCTCAGGCATTACTTTGCAAATGTCTTAACCTCATCTAGGAATTTGTTTTGGAATATGTCTTAGACTACAAATTGTTAGCTGGGAAGTGGGTAGATTTATTAGCTTAATTAATGCTGGGAAAGTAAACAATAGTTTCTCAGGGATTAAAGTATTAGGCTGAAGACTCTGGGTTTTGTTTTTAGGAGGAAGGCGGATGTGCATTTTTCTGTTCCCAAGTTTGTGTGCTTTTCATTTTTTGAACCAGTGTTCAGACTCGTTTCCAGTTTTTCATAAAACATTCAAAAGGCAAATGAGAAAGAAGGCACCAGGGAAAACGAAACAGAACAAAATAGTAAGAAATTCTTTAAGTCCAAGAGCCACGAGAGAGAGGGAACCAGGAGAAGACTGTGCTGACTGACAAGTGGTGGAAAATCACTGAACCATAATAGACCTTGCTTGTATTGACATGCGCTAACCGAAGTGAACAGCTGCGGCAAAGTTACCGAGCATCTTATTTTGGAGTTTGGCAGTGGACCGAACTCTATTTACAAAGCAGACAGCTATGACAGGATTTTACAGGTTTAACATAGAGCAAAAATGTAGTCGGCTCAGCCTAGTGACTGAACTATTGCAATGGGCCGTTACTTTTGTTCGACGCTGCTTTTATTGAAGGGACACCCCGCTGGCTCTCCTTTCATATCATAGCATTTGAATGAGCCTTTGTTTGATTCCCTACAGTATAGTCAGGATTGTCATTTAGCAGCATGTTTGTGCAGGTGATATGTTACCTCTTATGCTTTACCCATCCCTTAAAACACACACACACACACACACACACACACACACAGAAAACAATACATAGTAGTGCTATATCTAAAAGCTAATATTAGCTGAACACTTTTTCTGTGTCAATCACTGTACTAAATCCTATTGCACACTTACCCCATTTAATCCTCACAGTAACCCTATGCGGTAGGTACTATAATTATCTCCATTTTGCAGGTGGGGAACTTGAGTCTAAGAGACATGAAGTCATCTTCCCTGAGGCAGATTTAGTAAGTGACAGAGCCAGACTGACAACACAAGTGTGTTCAACACTTAAGCCTGAACTCTTCGCCATGCCATCTATTGTTGCCATTATCAGCACACACCCATGGTGTGTGGGATCCATGGATTCAGTCCTGCTCTGGATCTTAGCCTTTTGCATCTGTGCTTCATTGGTATCACTGTGACTTTGTTTTCATGTGGAGACAGTGGTTTAGTACAGTCATGGGTCATTTATTGATGGGGATACATTCTAAAAAATGTGTTCTTGGGCAATTTTGTCATTGTGCCAATATTGCAGAGTGTACTATAAACCTAGACAGTATAGTCTCCTACACATCTAGGCTATCTGGTATGGTCTATTATAATCTTAAGGGACCACTATTGGATATGTGTTACTATCATTAATGGCAACATTGTCATATGATGTATGACTACATTATATTGTTGGGGCCTAAGCGTTTTTGCCAGCTGGTCATTTGGAGGCTTTAAGTGATTCTTGCACTAGGTTGTAGTGGGTGAGAAAAATTGGTGGAAGTAGAAAGAAGAGACAGCTAATTTCTTCTTTTTGATCTTACGAGGGTAACTGGGCTTAGGTGCCCTAAATGGCAGAGTGAACTCAGTGATTGTTCTATGGTCGTTCTGCAGGCAGAGCCTGTATATTCGGCTAAGAGAATGCCATCATTTGTATTGGCATCACTGATTTCTCTAATTCTGAGGTCTTTACATTCAAATATAGATGGAAAGAAAATTACTTTTGTTTTCATCCTTACCTTACTGAAAATAGGTATTCCATTTAGTTATAGATGTACACAATAAGTCAGTAGTATAAGCAGTGCCTATGATTTTGTCACTCAGAGAATTCATATATTCTACAAACCACATTTTAGATGTTGTACATAGCTTGGAATATTGTTTATGCTGAACACTACTTCAAAATTAGGCTAGCTATAAGACCTGCCACTAGATTTTGTGTGCATAGATTTTATTTCATGTGTGTGGTCACAACTGAGGATATTTTTATAGGCTGGTCCCATAGCACAGTGTTTAAGCACTATGCATTGGCAGTTGGATCCCACATGGCCCATCAGAGTTTTAATCCCAGCCCTAGGGCTTGAAGAGCACACAGGGCATATGTGTTCACATGCATATGTGCCCGAAATCTCCATGACAAGGAGAAATGGAGAAATAAGAATGTGGGGTGACCGTGCTCCCCTGGGGACATGATCTCTCTCTCTCTGGTATGTGCTGTTTGGCAACTGAAAAAAATATATATTGGAACCTGTATCATATTCCTATAAAATTTCTAATCAGCTAAAATTTTATAATTGCATTGAAATATAATCTACTTTCTTTGAGTCCTTTATAACTTTAGTTTAAAAATTTTTTTTTTTTCTGAGATGAGCTCTAGAAGAGATTGTTTTTCTGAGAAGATGATCCAAAGGGATGCATCATTATCACACATACACACACAGTTAAAAAAATTCTGTTCTTGGGGCCAGCACGTGGCATGGTGGTTAAGGGCACTTGGCTCCCACATGGCCGACCGTGGTTTGAGTCCTGGACATGGTGGCTTTCTTTCTCTCTTTCTCTCAGGTCAAGTTAAAATAAATGAATGAATAATAAAATTAAATAAATAATTCTTTAACAATTCTGTTCTTCACTCATTTAGAAATATTATAAATATATTACTTTCGATCTATACTCCATTGGGCTGGTGTGAGTATTGCTTTCTGTTGTTATCTGCCATTTTGAGGAAGAGGGAAATTTGAAGGCAGGGAAGCTAGATTGCTGCAGTACAGGAGTAAGTCTCCTGAGGAAGTTTGGAAAGGGAATCCAGAGGGTAAAGCAGAGACTAGCCAGAAGATGATGGAAACAGATATTATCATAGATAAACCTGTTTTCAAAGATTAGGTTAAAGAAAGAGGAGAAATTAACTCTGGTTACATCAAAATGCCCTAAGTAGCTTTTCTTAGAGTGACCAAAGTGATTTATCCCCTAATACTATAGCATCAGAAGATTTAAAGAGTAATCCCTTATAGCTCTACAATGAAAACACATTTCATCTCCCTACCTTCCATACGCTTAGCTATATACACAAAGGTCTTGGTGAACTCTTCATGCGCATACATGTGTATATCCAAACATGGAGTCCAGTTTATGTGTAGGTTGTCCAGCCAGGGACAGTGACATGAGAAAATGAGGGAATGCCTACACAGAGGTAACTAAGCACAAATAGGATCTCAGAGCCAAAGTAACCATAAAAATTTGAGCTTTCTGAGAATTTAAGGAAACAGAAGGACACTGAGCTGTGATGAAATGGAAGGAGGGTTGGGGCAACATTTCCAATTCTTCAAAAGTTCTTTAACATCCTCCAAAGATATGTGGATTCCATGTGGACGCTAGGCTGAGTCTGATCTGTTTGACAGTCCTTTGGGGCATTTTTGTTATTCTCATTTTTTCTCCCCCAGAATGTGATAAATATTTTAAAACATGCTAAAGGGCATGTAAGTAGAAGAGAAAAAAGCTTGGTTTGAACACGGTTTTGTCTGTTGCCGATCTTACATTGTTAACTCCTACACTCTGCTGCTTTCTTTCTGGTTGTGGCCTCTGAAGTCCTAGGCTTCAATTTTCTTTCTTATAGGGTATGATCCCATATGGGAAGCCAAAAGCATACACAATTAGAGTTAACTAACTGATACCTGAAAATAGGAAACTGTCTATCTGAAATCAAGCAGGGATCTCCTAAAAATGAATGGGCCCTCTGTTTCCCCTCTGCTGAGGAAAAAAATGAAAATTTCCCAGACCAAAAATTAAAAGGGCTGAACTAAAAGCAAAATGTCTTTCTAAGGGACTTGGAATACATGTTAATACAATAGTTCAAAGTAAGAGGTAAGCCTTTGGAGTTCAAATTTTCAGAGGTAATTAAGTAGTATTGGCCATGAATGAGGACCATAAGTCTTCTAAACTACTTTCTTAAAGGAAAGATGAGGTTTTAGCTTCAATACTTAACATGTTGGGCAGGACAAGACCCAACTGACTGTGAGCACATAGACCCCCTCCCCCAGGCTGACTGAGGTTTCCTAAAGATTGTACACTTCCAGAATAGTAATTTGACTATATAAGGCTTTGCCAATCAAGGAGGCCCATGGGATGATCATGCTCTCTTAAATCATGGTATTTATCATGTGCCTAGGATGCTCTACCCTTAATTTTTCTTTTAAAAATAAATGGGGGCAGGAACCAGCAGGTGGTATAATGATTATGTTGCTATACTCCAACACAGTGGACCATGGTTCGAGTCTGGACCCCACTGAGGCTTAAAACTCATATTGGGTGCATGTGTATGAATGCCCAAAATCCTGAGAGGAGCATGGAGGAGAAGGGATTGCAGCATGGACATCTCCCTGGGGGGTGATTTCTTGTTTTCTGTCTCCCTGTCTCTCTGGTGAGCACACATGCTATTGGGCATGTTTGCTCCTCAGGAAGACCAGGCCTTTTTAGCATGAGCTGCCTTCTCTTCTTGCTTTGTTCATTGCAGTAAGCTATACTTGCCTTCATTACACCATGTGCTGATAGTTCGGTTTGTATAATAGCTTTTGGGTAAGTGAACTTGATTTGAGTTTGGTAATATATCTAGATGATGTGTTTGACATCTAAAAAAATTTTTGAGAGTTTTTTTTTTTTTTTTTTTTTTGCTATAGGGCACGTGCACTCGCCAGACGGACAGAGAGAGACAGAGACAGAAAGCAAGAAATCACCCCCGAGGGGGATGGCCATGCCACAATCCCTTCTCCTCCATTCTCCTCTTGGGATCTTGGACACTCACGCACACACACCCAGTGTGAGTTTTAAGCCACCGGGTCCGGGACGCGAACCGCAGTCGACTACATGGGAGTCCAGCAATAAAGCCATTATGCTAACTGCTAGTCCCAGACTTCTTTAGATTTTAAAAGAATTATCTTCAAAGAAACCCACCTTGGCACAAAAAGGGATTGATATCAAGGTTTCTTGAGGAGTTTCACCTTCTCTTAGGGCCAACTTTATGAACAAGTGACCTGTGAGGTTACACAGGAGCCCACACTCAGAAGAACCCACACTTGGTTTAACACTGTGCTGTTATTATCTTGATATTCCTAATAATTTGATCATTGAGCTTGTGTTTTGTAAGGGAAGACCAATGAGACAATGAAGCAGTCTTGTGAGTAGAGGAGGTGAATGGGATATACATGTCCTCTATTCATTATGCCCTGGGCTGTTCCATTCCTCTTCCCAAATGAATAGACTCTAATGAACCTGCAGTTAACTGTTCTTCTACTCACCCACCTGTTGATAAAAATGGTTTTCTCCAAAAACTCTCTTTTTCCAGTGTGTTATTTGTTGTGGTTAATGAAATATTCAATATAATACAAGGCCATTCAGTCCATGTTTAGGGCTTCTTTAAGACATAGATAATATGGCATAGAGATATTTGATAAAATTTATAGGAAGATATTGTATAGGGCTGAGCTCCCACTTCCCAATAGATCACACTGAACTAGAATTGCTTATGCAAGTGCCACATAATCCAACTGAAACTGTAATAAAGTAGGTAAAACCACAAACAGATAAAATTTTTCCTGAAAAAGGGGGATTCACAGCAAATAATTAGGGAGGGCCCAGGATTCTGAACAAGGATGGTAAGAAAGGCCTTTTTATTTTAACCCTTACAAGGAAAAGTAAGCTGAAGTGACCTGAAGTTAACCAACTTGCTTTTTCCTTTTTTCTTTCTTTTTTGAGAGAGATTTTTGCTATAGAGCATGTGTGCTCACTGGAAAGACAGAGACAGAGAGCCAGAAAGTGAGAAATCACTCCCCAGGGGTATGGCCACACAGCATCCCTTCACCTCCATTCTCCTCTTGTGACTTTGGGCTTGCCCACTCATGGGCCCAGCATGAGTTTTAGGCCACTGGGCCTGGGACTTGAACCATAGTTGACTACATGGGAGTTTAGTGATGTAACTATCATACCATTTGATGGTCCTGTATTTTTTTTTTTAAAGAGGGTTTTACTATGTTGGATCCTTCTGCCACAGCCTTGAAAGTATAGGGATTACAGGTCCATACCAGTGCACCTGGATTTTTAGGGTGGACCAAGAACTGGTCCCAGGCCTTTCATGTGGCCTCAGTCTGAGTAGCAGCATCTACTAGTGCACACTTCTACAGTTGGACTTCAACCTGCTTTTTAAAATAATTGTTTTCTTACAAAAACCAACTCTGTCATGCCCAGCCAAATACTTTTTCTAAATCTTCAGATGAGATATTCCATTTCATGAATTTCTAAGAAAAGCCAATTAGACTTGTAAACCAAATTATTTTAATTTTGTCTTTTGATAGAGACAATGTCCTCATTTTAACATTTGATACAATCCAATCTAACAAATGTTAATAAGGGCGTTTAATTACAGCTTTTGAAAAATAAATAAGAAATAGATTTCCCAATTATCAGGCCAGTATGTGCTCCTCCATAGTTGCTGATCTTTGGTACCTCAAGGCTGGGAACTACCCTGGACAGAGGAATCTCTGGTTACGAATGATTTCTAGACTTACCATGTATGATTCCTCTGTGGTGCTTATACCAACACTTGTACTTCATCTTCAAGGGACAGTATTAAGGGGGTAGAATATACTAGAAGTTAAGGGCATGATTTTCATTTTCTAGCATCTGCAATTAAGAATGCTAATCACTGAGACGGGGATAAAGCTGAGTCAAAAACTGAACACATGTAGCTGTTTAGGCCACAGGGAATCAATCTGCCCATTAGAATGCTAATAGATGCAGAATATCTTCATCCTTAATTAATTGGTTAACTAAATAGAGAGGCTGAGGTGAAATACAAGCATGATTATTTAACATGGAAAATCAAGAAGGCTGGTAGAATAGCAATTACATAATTAACGAACAATAAAGAACATTTTCGTTTCAATTAATCCTTATTGGCAGCTCAGTAATATCCACCAGAATCTGTTTGCAAACTGGGCCTTTCAAGCTTAAATGATTTTAACATTTGGTCTCTAATATAAATCTACTTATTAAAAATGTTCAAGATCAACATGATACATTTAACTACAAGAGCAAGGCCAATTAAGGAACTAATTCGGTCAAGTAAAGATGTATTATTCTCTTTGCCCAGATATGAAGGATTCTATTGCTTGAATTCAGAGTGTTGCTTTGTAAAAACAGTTATTCTGCTCATAAGTTATAATGAAAAATATGGATACAGTTGAGGAGAAATTCTGGTAAAAGCAGGTAAGATACATTACTTGGGATTCTTCAGAAAAATAGAACCAATAGGTTCAATAAGCTGTGCAAGCATCTGTCTATGTATCTACGACAAGATTTATTTTAAGGAGCTGGAAGACATGATTGTGGGGGCTGGCAGGTCTGAATTCTGAAGCTCCCAGGAGAGAGATCCAAGGAAGAGTGATACCAGAGCTGGAGACTGAAGGTAATCTCAAGTCAGAAGTTCTTTTCTCCCCAGTATCTTAGTTTTTTCTCTTCAGGCTTTTAGACTGAATGAGGCCCAACTCCATGGTGGAGGTTAATTCACCTTACTAGAAGTTTACTGACTTAAATATTAATCTAATCTTTTAATAAATAAATAAATAAATAAATAAAGCCTTTGCAGCAATATCTAGACTAGAATTTGATCAAAAATGATATAGGTACCATGACCTAAACAAGTTGACAATAAAATTAAACTGTCACGGAGACCTAAATGTGTAGGAACTAAATTAAAAGCCTCCTACCTATTTGATGTAATTGGTCTGGGGTGCTGGGTGGGCTTCAGAATTTTAAAATCACCATCTCCAACTACCTTCCACAACCACATTCTTCAACTTCCCTCCCACTCTAACCTGCCCATGATTGTCATATAAAATAAAGTTCGAAAATCAGAGACCAAGAATCTAGAAAAAAATCCAAAAATTAGTTCTAGATTTAAAATAGGAAGAAAGAAAGACAATTATGGTCAAGAAAAAATTGGGGGACAAAAACAAAACCCTAAGACTAAAAACAAACAAGCAAATAAAAAATGTGTCCTTCCTAAGCCAAGTATGACATTTACCTTCACATTTGGTACTTTCTCATAATGCTCCCAGTTCCAGCTAAATTTTAAGTTCTATCATGACTAAATATTCTCAAAATTAAATGTCACTGTCCATCACATACAATTAATTATTACCTTTTAGTGAACTTAAACTTTCAAAATGTCATTTGTTTTGATTCCATACTATAACAATTGAGAAGAAAACCTTATGACAGGTGCCCTCCAGGAACTTTGAGGGATATCGTATAAGGGATTCTAAAGAACAGTGCTTCAACCAGTATTTTTGAGAGTAGAATCTGTGGAAAATCAGCCTTTGAAGCGGGGGGAGGGAGGTGACGAGGGGGGGTTTTGGCCAAATATATGTGGGAACATGGCACAGTACAGCTCCTCATCCTTGGAGATTTATAAATTACTTTTGTAGAATAAAGTCTTCAATAAACCCTGTTGTATGGAAACCAATTTAATTGTGCTGAAACTAGCAATTCTCAAAGCCACCGTGCACCATTTTTCTCCATGCAATGTCTATTAAAATTTCAAGAAGCACAATTTGGAAATGGATTTAAACAAATAAAAACTGAAAACAAAAGTCTATACAATCCAGAAAAATAACCACATGATTTGTACTGCATTTAGTGAACTGAAAACCACAGTCATGGTTAGATGCCTCCTTAATGCAGGCTGGGCACATTCCCAATTTGCTGGGTCATTGAGCTAAATTCCTAGGGCTGAGGCTACTGCTGTTGTCTCTCCTCATGCTTGAAATTACACGAAATTGTCACATGACCCCACAAACCAGTAGACAAATTGTTGGCTCACTTTGTTAAAACAAAAATGGTTTCTTTACTAATACCGTCACTAGAAAAAACTGTTGAGGTGATATATTTCCATGGGGGAGAAATAGCACTTTAATCCATATCTAAAACAGTTAACTGACTTAAATACGTTAAAACAGTGAGGCTTCTTAGTGGTCATCTAGATCATTCTTTTGGACTACCCACATTAGAAACTGAGGTAGAAAAGCCAGTTTTTAGCTTATTTTCCATAAACAATGTGAGTTTTGAACTGATAATTCAAGAATTTAGGGGCAGGGTAGCGCATGACCATTTGCTAGCACTTGTGGCAGTCTTTATGTAAACTATAAAATGGTACTCCCTTTGGATACACAAAAAAGCACCTCTTCCTCTAGGTTCTCTATAGCCTCACATTAGAGTCAGGGTTTAAGGCTGTATTTCCAGCCTCACTGGCCCTGCTATATGGATGACTTTGTGCAGAACAGAATAAGCACCACTATAATGTAGGAGTTAGGATAAGGATGGGTCTGAGCAGGGACAAAATATATTCCAGACAGAGAGGAAAAGTAAGGGAACGAGTATCAACTAGAACACTCGAACTCATTTCAGACATCAAGGGCCCTTGTGGAGTGTAGTATACAATGGTTGGTATTGAGGTAAACAGTAGTCATGGAACATATAGTTAGGGTAAAGGCCCAAGATGGAGTCATAATAGACAAGTCTTCACTAGAAACTGCTTGCACAAAGGGAACTACTTTCAGCAATACTTACCTAGTCATAATCTGCAGCATGACCTAATGCAATTATAGCCACTAAGACCTTTTCCATATCACCATTACATTCCAGAATCAAGATTGTGGTCCTTATGGCCCATGGACGCCAAACAAAGACTTGAGCAATACTTGGGGGACTAAAGAATGTTGACTGATTTCATAGAAACTTTAGCTTACTTCCTTGTTAGAGAGACTGCCCATTACTTGGACTACTAGATAAAAACTCCTGATGAGAGACCCAAGTTGGCAACCCTCTTTCAGGACTCCTCTCATTTGGGAGCTTTTCCCTTTCATTAAAACTCTGCTTTACTACCACCTCATTTTGTCCACACTTCTCATTCTTCCTAATCACGAGACACAAATCTGGTTATTTTGCTAATCCTGCATTGGTGTTGGGGGCTCTAGGCACCCCAATATCCTGCATCATTAGCAGGTGTGAAAGGTCTATGATATATATAAGTTTTGTTTGAGCTTAGGTCAAATTTCTAGAAAATTCTGGATGTAAGTTTTTCTGAAAAGTGAGAAAATATTTCAATTATTTTATTTCAGTAGCAGGATGACTTGGACTAAAAATCATTGTTCCACTAGAAAATGACTTTTTAGAACATCCATTTATTCATTCATTTACCCATTATTAAATAAATTAGACAACTTCAATGCATATGACACTGTTCTAGTCCTAGGAGATACTGTGGAAAACAAATATATTTTTTTCTGGTCCAGCCTCAGTGACACAGACAGAACCATCCTGAACTGCAGTCCTGTAAACCACATGGCTGACTGCAGGTTCAGTTCCCGGGTCAATCTGGAACATACTTGGCAGGGGTATCTGACATTCTGATGAGTTGGAGGACTGGGGTAAGGGACTCATGAAGTTATAAGGCCATGTTGAAGGTGCCTCTCTTATCTTTCTTTCTCTCTAATGCAAGCACGTGGATTTTCTATAATAAATAAAATAAACTTTAGAGAAATACATTATTTTTGCCCTTTCTAAGCTTGTATTTCAGCAGAGAAGAAAAGCATATAAAAATATGATAACTAGTGAGAATATTGGCAGGCAGAACATATGGCAATGAGCAGGGAGATATATACCTCAGGATATAATCCTAATTTGACTTCCTGCAAGGATAAGGGGAAATATCCTGGAAGGGGGAGCCTTAAGAACCAATAATAGGTAGAATATTGGGTTGTCAGGAAAGTCATGATGCATTTTTACATAGAAAAATATGTCATGGCATTTCTGATGACTTTTTAGAACATCCATTTATTCATTCATTTACCCATTATTAAATAAATTAGACAACTTCAATGCATATGACACTGTTCTAGTCCTAGGAGATACTGTGGAAAACAAATATATTTTTTTCTGGTCCAGCCTCAGTGACACAGACAGAACCATCCTGAACTGCAGTCCTGTAAACCACATGGCTGACTGCAGGTTCAGTTCCCGGGTCAATCTGGAACATACTTGGCAGGGGTATCTGACATTCTGATGAGTTGGAGGACTGGGGTAAGGGACTCATGAAGTTATAAGGCCATGTTGAAGGTGCCTCTCTTATCTTTCTTTCTCTCTAATGCAAGCACGTGGATTTTCTATAATAAATAAAATAAACTTTAGAGAAATACATTATTTTTGCCCTTTCTAAGCTTGTATTTCAGCAGAGAAGAAAAGCATATAAAAATATGATAACTAGTGAGAATATTGGCAGGCAGAACATATGGCAATGAGCAGGGAGATATATACCTCAGGATATAATCCTAATTTGACTTCCTGCAAGGATAAGGGGAAATATCCTGGAAGGGGGAGCCTTAAGAACCAATAATAGGTAGAATATTGGGTTGTCAGGAAAGTCATGATGCATTTTTACATAGAAAAATATGTCATGGCATTTCTGATGACCTAATAATAGATGCAGGGAAATTTTAGAAAGAGCTTGGGGAATCAAAGAACAGGGAGAACTTCAAAGTTGTATAATTGCTGGATAGAGGAGGAGAGGAGGCAAAGGGGAGAGTGGCACAAATCGAGGATAGATATCTGGACAGAGCACAGATAGGTCTTAAAGTGTTCTTAGCTATACAGGTTGCAGCACAATGAATTATTGGGGAGCAAGATTGGAAACAGGGAGACCATGATAAGAGTCTGGGAGAAATATGATGGTAGGATTGGGAGTGGGGAAAAGTGGTTAGACTGGAAAGCTATTTAGTAGTTAGAAGTAGCTGGGTTAAATGGGAATCTATTAAGGAGGAAGTGAAAGTATAGACAGAATTGAGAGAGAATGTATCAAGGATGGCTCCCAGATTTCTGGATAAGGCAAGTTGGGGAACAATGCAGTCTTAATGGGAGATGGAAACAATTCTAGAAAAGAAGCATCTCAATTGGGGAGATAATGGAGTTGAGTTTGGGAATGTTGTATCTGAGTAGCTTATGGGATATTCCAGTAGATATGTCCACTAAGAGGAATATTTAGATCTGGATTCATTTGAATGGATGATGAGATCACCCAGAGAGAGCGGGTTCACAGAGAAAAATGCTAAGGGGCTGGGATGGTCCTGTTAGAAAGAAAAATATGTATAATGAACTGAGATTTATCAGAAGAATAAGCGATAGATCAGGGTTTTGATGATATAGAATCCAAAGAAAAGACTTTCAAGAGGAAATTATGATTATAGTCTGATAATATAGAAGCATTAAACTGATGAAAAAATACCATCATATTTGTAATTAGGTCATTGGTAACTTGAGCAGATAATGCTTTCAGTGGCTATTATAGATAGGATTCAAAGATAACAAAACTGGCAGAAAATAACTGGAGAGGTGAGAAGACAAGTTGAAAGAGTCTGGTAGAGAAAAAGAGAAAAATAAGAAAATTCGGTGGTATAGCATGGTAGGACCACTCTGTGGCTGGACTAAGGAAAGAGAGTTAGTGAGAACTTGAATATATTGGCATCCAAAAGAGAATAAAGGAAGGCTAAATATACAAAAGGATAGAGGAATCAGTGGTAGTGAAAAGTCCTTGAAGAATTTAGAACAGAAGAGGACATTGGAGCAGTGGAGAAGAAGGAAAGTCTGGGTGGGGGTATGAACTAAGAAGTAGGAAAGCTGAGGTAGTTTACTTCTGACAACTTCTATATTTTCTATGAAGTACTCTGTAGGGTAATTATCTAAAAAGAATGGCTTTATTAATAACCATTCCCTTCTCATTCAAGACTCTATTATTCTTCATTCCATTGATTCTCACTTGTTGATTACATACTGCTTGAATGTATATATTCTAAAAAAGTATTTTTGCCTCACTTTAAACACTAGAAATTTCAGCCAAAATATGTGGACAGGTTAGTGATTAGAAGAAAGTTTCCTATAGAAAAGAGATGTCTTGGATGGATGTACTGTTGTGTTGAGAAAGGATGTTTTATTACTTATAGCACTGAATAAGATTTTAGAGAAAGACTTTCAAGCATTTAACTAAAAGAACAAGAGAAATATTTTACTAAATGACTAGGCTTCCTCCTGAAACCCCCTCTCTCACTCCACCTTTTTGTCTCATTCTTTTAAAAGATCCAGTAGTTGCCAAGTTTATAATACTGTCTTTCATTCATGAGCTCAAAAGCAGTTTTGTTTTTTTTTTGTCTTTCCTTTTTTCCCTCAAACACACTTACAGCAACACTTTTTAAAAAGTTTTCCTAGTAAATTGACAAAATACCAACTGTTTTCAATGATGCAAAAGACCCTTTTGAAATATGGCTAAAGATAGTAGTTTCTTTCTGCTTATCTTTATATCTTCTTTCCATAGTGGGGTTTATGGATGAAGTCCAATATCTAGATTTGAGTGAATGGTCCCATCTCAAAGTCCAGACTACTTTGGAAGATGAGCAGGTTGGTACAATCATTAAAAAGTGGTGCTGGCTTTCCTCCATAGTGTGCTCTTTTGGGGTGTTCCTCATGAAGATTATATTTCAAGGTTCCCGCAATAATGTAAAATCAGCATAAATTAGAGCTTTTCAAAAACCTAATTTAAAGTGAGCAGTTGGTCAGGAGAAATCTGTAAGTAGTACAAATGCAGCCTCCAGAATGATTTCTTTGAACTGGGTGAGAAGTTTATTACTTTTTCCTTCTTTCTGTCCTGTCAGTGAAAAGACTTTCAGAGACTACTTTACAATGATGGATGGTAAAATTTGAGTCAAATATGTAGGTCTCTAAACTGCAAAAAAAAAGAAATGGCAGTTTTATATGGGCATACAAACTCTTTAAGAGATTTACCCATCAGGAGCAGTATAGAGAAGGGGCTTTAAAAACTCAGTCTCCTGTTTTCCCTCAGAAGGGGGTTATGACATACTCTTCCAATAGCTAGTTGTTGACCTGGGTTCTAATTAACGTGCCCTTGGGAGTTAAAAATGCAAGAAATTATTAACCTGTCACCAGTTGGGAGGAGTTTGTTCACAAATGGAGCACCCCAACTTTTATATCCCTGACCAGAGACTAAATCCTAAAGCTAGCTCTGGGAGCAGAGGGCATTATCATAAGTAAGTCTCTAGATCACAGGGAAAAAACAACAACAACAACAACAACATACAAACAAAACAATGGCTTTATAAGGGTGTACAAGCAACTCCCAGGACTTCATCCCCGAGAAATTGTGGGGAGACCTTAGAAAATGAAGTTTCTTGTTTATCCCTGGAAGTGATTTAGGTCACATGTTAAGAGTCCCAAGTTTCACAGTTACCTCTTAAAAGAGTTCATCCAAAACCTTGTAGCTCTAGGAGCAGAAGAGAAGGCATCTGCAACTCTTCCTAAATCACAGATCAAAGATGTGGTTTCAAATGTGGGCACACATACTTCCATGGCTATTTAATGGCCTGGACTCTACTGAACTTGTTTCAGGGAGTTAATGGGACTTGTTGGCATTAACAAGTCTCCCATGTGCTCACCTCAGAGATAAATTCAGGCCTACCTATTCTTTTTTTTTTAATTTTTAAATTTAAAACTTAAAAATTTTACTTATTCATTCATTTATTTTAATTTGATGAGAGAGAGAGAGAGAGAGAGAGAAAGTGAGAAAGCAAGCTACCAGGTCCAGGACTTGACTTGTGGTCAGCCATGTGGGAGTGTCCAGTGCCTTAACCACCATGCCACCTACTGGTCTCTGGGCCTACCTATTTTTTCTAGAAGGAGTCTGCCACACAGCAACTATAGCCACAACTTCTATAACTTTTTTCTAATGGACTGTCATCTTAATGACCTTCCTTTGAGAGTCAATGGATTTTTCTTGAGTGACCCACAGAAAATAAAACGTAGAAACATATAGTGATCCTACTTCTATCAGCTATCTCCCCAGGATCAGAGGGTACAGCCTGAATTAAATATAAGGTTTTGCCATAGATCCCCTGCTCAGGCTAATGCTAAAAGAGTAGGAGATAAATGCCAGCACTCAGCCTCACAATGAAGATAGAAGGAACTTGGGCCAGCAGATGGAATAGTGGTTGTGTCATTAACCTCCTGCATGGCTGACTGTCATTTGAGTCCCAGACCTGGGAGCTTGAAAATCACACCAGGTGTATGTGCATGTGTGACCAAAGTCCTGGGAGGAAAATGGAGAAGGGGAGATTGTGGTGTAGCCATCCCTCCAGGGGGTGATTTCTTACTCTCTGTCTCTTTCGAGTGAGCACACATGCCCTATGGCAAAAAACTCTTAATAAACTAAAAGAAAGAAAGAAAGAACTGGAATATATATCCAGCATCTCTAACATCTGATCCCTTCTATATACACCTAGAGAGTATGGCTCCTTACTAGTGTCAAGGTACTGAAAGAACAGGACATATTCTAAGCTTCAAGGGGCCACCAAAAATTGAGACAGTGATCTGAATAACCACAGAGATAAGAAAGGTACTTTGAAATCTCAAATTCTTCTCTTATATGAGGCTAATGTAACAAGATGGGAGAGGTAGTCTCTTATCTAATGTGAAGAAAACAATACAGAGAATCAAGAGAAATGAAAAAGAAACAAAGAATCCCAAACCAAAAGAATATTTCCAAACAAACAAAAATAATAAATCTTTAGAAACCAACAAGAATGAGGTAGAGATATAAAATTTGCCCCAGAGAGAATTCAAAATAATGGTTTTAAAGATGCTCACTGAGGTCAACAGAACAATGCAAAAGAAGCTGAAAACTTCAACATAGAGACAGAATGTATTTTTTAAAAAGTACCAGAAATCATAGATCTAAAGATCATTTTAACTGAACTGAAAAATTCAGTGGTTCAACAGCTGACTAGATCAAGTAAAAGAAAAAAGTCAATAAACTTGCAGAGAGATCACTGGAAATTGTCCAATCTGAGGAGAAAAAAGGATAAATAACTAAGACTAAAGATAGCTTAAAAGCCCATCAAACAGAATACTGAACAACTTACACATTATTGTCAGGTAAGAAGGAGAAAAGAGAGACAAAGTGACCAAAACATATCCAAAAAATAATGACAGGAAAACTCTCAAATTTGGTGAGGGAAATAGAATTCCAGATTCAAGAATCCCATGACACCAAAGAAGGATAAATTCAGAGAGGCTTTACACCAAGACACATCATAGTCAAATTGTTAAAGTTAAGATAAATGGAATGTTTAGGTTGGTTCCATGTCTTAGCAATTGTGAATGTCCCCGTACGGATGAATGGATTGAAAAACTGTGGCACATATACTCTGTGGAATACTATTCAGCCATAAAAACCAACAAAACCCTGGCTTTTGACAGAAAGTGGAAGAATATGAAAGATTTACTGCTGAGTGAGGCAAGCCAGGATATGAAGGAGAGACATTGTATGTCCCCACTTAACATATACCAAATGTCTGCACTCTATGACTGAAACTGATTGACTAAAGGTTGTACAAACACACACACACACACAAAGAAAGTATATAAAATTAAAAAAAAAAAGATAAATGGAATATTGAAACTGCAAAGGAAAAGTGAATCCTCATGTACAAAAGAACACCCGTAGGAATATCAGCACGTTTCTCAGCAGAAACCTTACAGGCCAGAAAGGAGCAGGATAAGATACTCAAAATTCTGAGAAAAAAGAAGACGGTCAAGCAAGAATACTAAACCCAGTAGTCCTATCACAAACAGAACAAAAAAGGGAGATTAAAAACTTTGTAGACAGACAAAAATATAGTTTATCACCACTAGACCTGCCTTATAAGAAATGCCAAAGAAAAAGCTCTTCATCTGTGGAAGAATATACTAGTTAGTAACAAAATGCATGAAAGTATAGAACTAACTGGTAAAAGTAAGTACATTGTCAAATTCAAAGCACTCTAATACTGTAAAGGCAGTGTGAACATCTAAACAATGACAATGATCTGTATGAAAAACAAATTAAGAATGTAATACCATTTAGAATAGCATTAAAAAGAGTAAATATAACCAAGGAAGCAAAATAGCTGAATATCAGAAACTATAAAATATTGATTGAAAAAATTGAAAATGACACAAATAAATGGAAAGATATCTTGTGTTTGTGGATCAGAAGATTAATATTATTGAACTATCCATACTACTCAAATCAATCTACACATTCAATGCAATTTCAATTAAAAAGTCCAATAATTTTCTTCACATAAATAGAAAAAAAATCTTAAAATTTGTATGAAACCACAAAAAACCCCAAAGAGCCAAAGCAATCTTGACCAAAAAGTACAAAGTTGGAGGCATCACAATACCAAAATTCAAATATATTACAAAGTGATAGTAACTATAAAAGCATGCTATGATATGAAAACATACACAATGACAAATAGGATAGAGAGCCCAGAAATGAACCCACACATCTATAAATGATTGTTGACAAAGATGCCCAAGGAAAGGATAGTGTGCTGTACACATAGATAATTGTTTGATTTTTTTTAATACTGAGAATAACAGAGAGTAATGAGCTCTGTGAAGATTGGAATAATTATAACTGGCATAGAAAGAGAATTACAGTTATCTGTGATGAAGCTCCCCCCAAATGCATTCAGAAAGATAATAAATAGTGAGAAAGGCCCTAAATCAAACTCACTACAGCTTCTAAAGCTAAAAGCCACTGAGTCTTGGGCTGGGCAGTGGTGTAGTGGTAATGCAATTGGATCCACATGGAAAGATCCTGGGTTCATGTCTCAAGGCTTCTCTGTACATGCTGGGCCCATGTGTGTGTGCTTATGATCTGGGTGGACAGGTGTGGATCACAGTGGGAAGACCTTTTCTCTCTGTCTCTCTCTCTTTCTGTGTGTGTGTGTGTGTCTCTCATGGAACAAACAAATACACACAAAAAAAAGTCAGCATTAATTGTCTAAAGGTACTGCTTACATGTTCATCTTTGTACTAAGCTTTGTGTACAATGACCATTATTTTCCAAACCAATAACTAGAGTGTATTGTGTGACTGCAGAAAAGATCACTGAAAACTTGAGTCATTTTGTAAGTCTTGTGCCATACAGTGTTATAATAATGTGAATCATGGTCTTTAGCATCCAGACATCGCAATCTAGGTAGTTTAACAACTTACCATATGTAGCAGAAAGTGACATGGACCTCTTGGTATTAATTTTAGCTAAAGACTCAAAACCTGAAAACAAAAATGATAGATTAACAGAAGTTATCTTTAAAGCGCTTCTAGGAGGCAGGCTGAGGCGTTCTGAACCAGATCCACCTACATTATCAATGGCTCCCATCTGATGCTGATAGTCCTGAGGTAGGAGAGGATAGGGCAGGGAAATAAAAGTTCTTCAAGATCATCTCAGCTGCAGAGAATGGCCTTGTCCTCTTGGACACCCCTTCCTGGCAAGGCCTGTGTCTAATAAATGACCCACACAGGTTGATGAAGAAAGAGCCATCTGGAGACCGTTCTAAAGGACTGCTAAAGCTCCAGAGTTCCTGTAACTGCTCTCTTTCTCCAGTCCGCTTGCTTTCATTAATTCCCTTCCACAGCACTGGTCTCACAGGTATGCCTTAAGGATCGTCCTACACAATAAACTCTGAGTCAGCATCCCAGGAAATCCAATTCTTGTCAAGAGGAGGATACTTCCCCCTTACCTTAAACTGAGTGAGTAAGATCTCTAAAAGAACTACTGGAGAGCTTGATGCTTGTCTCCTGGATTTAGGAAACATGGTGGATTCAGGAGCCTCATACCAGAAAGCTAAGCATAAGATAGGACAAAGCACAGGGAGAGAAACAACAAGAGAGGATCTTGTTGCACTTGAGTGAGTTGCCTTCTGCTGAGAATAGGGTAGGTATATTAGAAAGACAGAGAGCAGGACTGCACGCAGAGTGATGGGGCCCTGCAGGTAACAGACCAGGAATGGAGAACATGCTTGAACTCCATGACAACTTCAGTTCATTGGTGGGGAATACCTGAATGTTAGCATTGGAGGAGTTTGGGTCTGCACCTGGATTTAGCGAGAAAAATGCTAAAAGGAATTAGTAACGTCTCTCAGAGTTGTAGGAAGTGGGGCATTGCAGTGTATGTTTCCCCTCTCTGGAACAGACTGATAAAGAAGAGAAGCTATGTAAATTACTAATTATTTGACATAGGAAGTAAATATAATGTGATTTGTCATCCTTTATACTAGTGCCAAAATTAAATATTCAAAGAGACCGACTGGCTCAGGTTATTTCTCCGATGAAACACCATCAGCGGTCCCATGATTCAGGACCATGTGTAAGGAAGGCCCTGCATGATTTGGCTCCCATCAGACTTGCCGCATGCTTTTTCTGCCTGGCTCTTCTCAGAGCTCCCTCTTTCATCTTTCTGTTATATTTTGGTATAAAATGCACATGGTGGTCCTTCTCCCTAGAATTCCTACCCCCCTCATTTTCCTTTTATTCCTCAATCTTCTGATGCATGTATATCCTTTTCGGAGAAGTTTTCCTAAAATATACCTCCCCATCAAGAACTGACCCCATTCCCCTTTTTGGTTATCATTTGATGTGGTATCACAAAGCACGTGTCCTACTGTGTGGAAATACCTGCTTTGACTTTGCCTGCAAGCTCTGTGAAGGCAGGTATTGATTCTAACGCATCTTTCTTTCTTTAGCACTGAACTGTGGTTGGCACACAGTGAGTGAGTGATGACTAGAATCATGAAGAGACCCTTCACTGAAGAGGTCAGAATAAAATATGATTCCCAAACTCTTGGGCCAAGGGGCTTATACACCATTGCCCATTATTTCCTATGAAAACCCAGAATCCAGATTCCCAGAGGAGAACTTTTTATAGTGTCAACACCAATTCATCTCACTTGGAATTTTTGCTATTTAATGAAATCTTACCTGACAAATGAATTAATGTTCAGGAAGACTTATTCGCACAGCTACAAACATCTTCTTAAATATGATGGTTGAGCTCTTTTTCTATGCAGGTAACTTGGTGACCAGGTGATAATATTAAATTATTTAAGCAGAGCTTGGAGAACTGTGGGAAACACCATGTTCAGTAGAGAACATCATTTACAGAAATCCCTTCAAAAGTTTTCCTCTTCTTTCAACTGGTAACAGTGAGGGTGATGCATGTGTATGTGTGTGTGGTAGAAAAAGAGAGCACTAGCAAGCTTGTCTGGGTTGTAGATTAAGCCTTTCCAAATCTACCGTGAATCATATAAAATACATTTGGATGTCCAGGAGTTTAGACAAACCATCTGCAGGCTGAGCATTTGATGGATCCCCATGGGTAACTCCTAAGCTATCAAAACAGATTCTTATTGAGTTTGTCTTAGAGTTAATTCCTAAGTTCTCCTTCTTTCCTCTGAAACTACCCTACTGAATGGAAAACTACAATGATGTAATTCAGGAGAAATCACTTTTGGTCAGAACGGCCTGAAGTGCCCATTCAACACAGAGCTTATTAAAGTAACTAAATTCAGTTGTGTAAGTCTGCCAGGGTCTCATGTAGCCATAGAACAGATGATCTAAAACCTTCTCTACAAACTGAAAGGAGCTACAAAATTTAAACATGAAATATCCAAGTGAAATATCCTGGAGACAACTCTTTTAGCTAAGCCTGTGGCTTAGAGGCTTTGGAGTCATGGTTTTTTTCCCTTTGTGGATTCACATGGAAGGGTGGCTGGCCCCTTCTATCATTAAATATTAACTCTAGATATTTAGTAGAGTAAGGAAGGGTTCTTGAATGGGCAGGAAATGGGGCTTTGGGCCTTCATGGCATCTTAAATTTATGTCATCAAACATTCTAGCTGGTGAGATAGCTATAGTGACAACTAGGAGCTGAAGCTTTTAAAAATAACACTTAAGGGAACCAGCAGTTAGCGTAATGGCTATGTTGCTGGACTCCCACGCAGTCGACCGCGGTGCACGTCCCCGACCCGGTGGCTTAAAACTCACACCAGGCACGTGTGCGTGCGTGCCCAAGATCCCGAGAGGAAAATGGAGGAGAAGGGATTACTGCGTGACCATCCCCCCAGGGGGTGATTTCTTGCTTTCTATCTCTATGTCTCTCTCTGTCTGTCTGGTGAGCGCACGCACCCTATAGCGAAAACCTCTCCAAAATAAATAAATAAATAACACTTAAAAGTACAGAGCAAGATAAGAATATAGGGCCATGGGGTGCTCTACAGTTCCACTTTCTGAAACTTTTCATGGTGTTTGGTATCCTTCTTTTGAACAGATGTGCTAAGTGAAGAATCAAACTGGACGATACAAAGTAGAAAAGTTGGGGCAAATGGGGAAAAGCTAAAAAACTTCCAAGTATTCTGGCTTTATAAAAATGACAAGAAGCCCACACACATCCCAGAACTTTGGGGTCTAGTTGGGGGAACATTCTTTGCCTCTGGGTAAACACATTTTTCTTAGAACACAGGAAGAGGAAGAGAAAGAGTGTGGGGAGAGGGAGAGAGAAATACGATTCTAAACCAGTGTCCCCAGTGATCAATAATCCCCCATGATTGCCCTTTTGTAGAAATATGCTAGTAGGTCCAAATGATGCAGTTAGAAGAATCAAAAGTGGTTTATTGAGGAACCTGAATCACACATATTCTCTGCAATTCTAAGTGTAGTAAAAACTTTTTTATTAAATTTTTTTTCTTTAGGTTTATTTTTTTCTTTGACTATGAAAACTAAGGACAAGAGATGTACACGTGTTTTAAATGGCTAGAAATTTTTTTAAATGGAGAAAAAGAATAGCTTTAAAAATTCGAGGGGATTCAATTTACTGTGAGAGTGACTGTGAATTCGTGGTTTACTATTGATACAGAAATACTGGCTTTGCACATATCATTCTTTCCCTCTTATCCTCTTACCTTCTTCTTTTGAGGGCATTGTGAATAAAAATGTTTCTTGGCCCATTACCCTTTTGTGGAGCCATAGCTCCCCAACTCTCAGTTCATTTGGTTTCCGCATCACTAACCTTACACAGTAGCTTCTAGGTCATGGACAGTCAGGTGTAAATAATGAGACACGCTAGCTCATGGTTACAGTGATTGGTTCAGGACCCATCATGTACCCAAGCCAAGACAATAAAAAGAAACTGGTAAGTTTTTCAGAAGGTATTGGCAAAGAGGGGCTTGGGGTACGGGAATGGAGGAAGGTATTAAACTGGTGAGCTTGGATGAGAAAACAGTCAACAGGAAGAAAAGCCAGACAGAAAGATGAGAAGGGAGAATCGCACACTAGAGTCTAGTTTGAGTCCTTAAATGTGCCTTAAGCTTGAAATACTCCTGGACTTTCAGTTAAATGAACCAATTAATTCCCAGTTTTGCTTAAGGCAGTTTGAGTAGGTTTCTATCACCTGTTCTCCCTTCCCCAAAGTGTTCCCTAATATAGAAATATAAAGCTCCAAGTTCTTAACTTGAAACCCAAGTAAATTTAGCTAAGTCAAATTTCAGAAAACAAGGATTACCTGGACCAGTTATCTCATTGAAGCCTTTCCCAAACAACCTCAAAACTTTATTTATTTATTTATTTATTTTTGATTTTTGCTTTTGGTGCATTGTTCACCAGAGAGACAGAAAGACAGAATGTCAGAAACCACCCTCCAGAGGCAATAGTCACACCAGGATCCCTTCTCCTCTTAGGGTTTTGGGCATGCATACACATGCACTCAGCGTGAGTTTCAAGGTGCCGGGTTCAGCACTCAAATTATGGTCGGCCATGTGAAAGTCCAGCTATGTAATCATTAGACCATCTGCTGGTCCCTCTCAAAACTTTTTATAATGTTGTTTTTCATGTTCACAGGCATCTGAGTTCTTTCAAGACATCATAATGGCTTAGAATATTGAGAAATGATAATAGTTTTCCCTTTTGCCTCCTCTGACCCCTGGTCAGGCCCTCCGGGTAGAGTCCTCGAAAATGATAATAGTTTTCCCTTTCGCCTCCTCTGAACCCTGGTCAGGCCCTCCGGGTAGAGTCCTCTATTCCCATATTTTTTTACCCCTTGAGGTCTATTTTTCTTTACAGTATTACCTATTACATTGGGGGATGTTTCCTAATCTGTCTACCCTCTAGACAGACTGCTCTCCCAGAGAGCAGAGACTTCCCATACTCATCTAAGTAGTCCCAGAGCCCAGTACCAGGCCTGTAACAGTAAATTTTGCATTGAACTGGAGACCCTACTCAGACTTTGTGACTAACTAACACTCAGCAACCACCTTTGGCCTCCTTGAAACTCTGAGACTTTGCTGTTTCTGTTATCAGTCCAATAGTTTCTGCTTGACCTTGCCGTTATGAAAGCCCACATATAAAAATGTACTTTATATGTAATTGAATACTAACCAAATTAGCCTATTATGTGCTTTAACTTTTCCAATTCTTTCAACAGCCTCTTCATCACAGAGATGAAGAGACCAGATCTGAGAGGTTAAGTGGCTTGCTCAAGGTTACACAGCTAGTAAATGGAGTGGTCAGAAAATCAAAACAAGCAGCATGCTCCTGATCACTACCCCATTTTCAACTGGAACACTACTGGTTCCTTATAGACTAAATCTTGTTGAATGACCCTAATGGCAGCTCTTTTAGGTAGGTTATTAGTTCCATTTTCCAATTAAGAAAATTGAGGTACAGTGAGGTTCAGTCATTTGTCCAAGATCATCTGACTGATAAGTAGAAGAGCTGAGATTAAATCCTAGGCCGTTTAACCCCAGAGCCCACATTCATCAGCCATTGTGTCAAATAATTGTTTATTAATTGATTGGTGATAATATCACAAACAACTACCAGGGGTCATCTGACCTTCAATTACTGTTTGTAGTTCTTATTTAACAGGTTTAACAATACCTTTTTCACAGGGTTGTCATACAGTTTACACTATGTCACAAAGCTCCACGAGGCACATATTTGGCATATAGTGAGTGCTCAAAATAACGGCCGTTATTATTGTTTGGGTGCTTCTTGTGGCAAGCATTGCATTAAGCACTTCACATGTGTTATCTCATTGAGTTCTCACAACAACCTTATGAGGTTGGGGCCATTATCTTGCTCATTTAATAGATGTGGTAACCGAGACTTAGAAAAGGCAAGTAACTTGCCAAAAATCCTGTTAGTCAGTGCCCAAGGCTGCACAGTTAGCTGATGAAATAGCATGGTATTAATGCTATCGTTTTTACATAGAAAGTTCTGGTGAAGAGAATATGGAACCCATACATCATTAGGTAGACCCTTTCTCTTCTGGGGCTCTGTTAGCTTCTGGCCTTTTGGTGGTTCCCTTAGTCACATGAGCTTCAACTTTGTTCATAAAGGGCTTGTACCTCTGCAGCCACAACTCTGCTCCTAGTTGGAAACAGCAGTGGCTGAAAGGGGAAAGAAAATACATGCTTATGAGCTCCTACAGTATTCTGAGCACCATGGTCTGGATGTATGCAGTTACCCTACTTGAAGCCTCTTTCCAGCTGGCCAGCTGAAGTGCTTAACAGCTAGAGGTACAAACCCCTTTCTTGCCCTGGCTCTTCCCGGTGTTCCTCAGGGTAAACTGGCACAGCATGAGGGAAAGACAGGGTAAACTGGCACAGCATGAGGAAAAGAGCTGCCAGTTCTCTCATTAATTTAAGCCTTGTAGGTTATTCAGACTGAAAAAAAAAATCCATGTTGAGTCTAAAATTATCTGGGCCAGCTGTCTGTATAGATTAAATAATCCGGATAGCTTTGTGAGTTATTATAGCTGGAAAGAAAGTGGTCTCACCACAGAGTAAGTCAATCTAGAAAGTAAAGGGACAATGGATTTCTTTACCTTGCATGACCCATTTTCTTCTCTCCTTAACTTGGCTGGCTTAAATTTACTATGCAGTAGCCAAATCTCTGCTCTGCTTGGGCTATTTAAATAGAGTTACAACATTGCCTTTTTACATAAAGGATTAAAAAATAAACAACCAAAATTTGATGCTGGAGAATGGCATTGGAATAAAGGATTAATCAATTCTGTCACTCTCACTTGGGCAGCAAAATCAAGCCTCTTGTTTTGGGAAATGCTGCTGGATGGGATAATTTCCACGTTGCCAGGCTGTTTTTCTTTTTAATATCACAGCTGATTTGCTGTGGCGGAGGCTGCTGCAAACTGCTGGCACCATTACTGGTTACAGAACGTGTCTGCCAAACCGCTCAGGGTAGAAAGAGCCATACTGTATTCTTTGATGGTGGGCTTGCTTGGCAGGCAATAGATCTACATAGAAAAAGCCTTCATTTACCTTTTCTCCTGCATCTCTTTGTGGCTTGAATGAAGCGCATATGTCAAGCTGTTCTTGTGGAAAATGACAATACAAATTTCTACCCTCTTCTCTACTGTCACTGCTGTAGGATACTTTCAGTTGAGGTTTCAGCTATCTATTCCCCCTTATCCTTGGTCCTTGGTCCACATGGCAACAGAAACTCACAAAAATGCAGGTGGCTCATCTCTGCCACCTATATCCGAGCAACACAAATGAGCATGGGTTCCAAAAGCAGTTGAATTCATCATGAATTGTCAAGCACTGTTGTCAATTCTCTTCTAAACTGAAAAAAAAATTTGCAACCTCAAGACTGAGACAAAGTTATAGAACGTAATTCTAGCTCTCTTCTGGAAAACCTCAGATCAGTATACTATACTCTGTGGGTGATGACGATACTGCTCCTTTTATTTATTTATTTTTTTCAGTCTCCATTCACAGATGCAATACATGGTGAGTGGTTTCCAAAAAATGTACTTCATTTGCAACTAAAAGCAAGAGGGGAAGGCTGCACTAACCACACTGGCATGCTGACAGCTCAGTGCTCTCCACCAGGAGCACAGCTCCATGCCAACCTGCTTCAGGGGCCAAGCAAAGGAGCAAGGGAACATTTCTTTAAGGACGTATTTTAAAACAAGAGCTGAACTGTCACAGGACCAACCTTCTCTCTCTCAATCCTAGCTCAAAGACTCAGCCATTCCTATTATGGGAAATAGATAATGATTCAGAGTCAAAGGTGAATGCACTTTTGCTTTTAGCTCTACAAGTGCTTTAACTCCACTTTTCATGTATTCATGCATCTATCGGATGCTGAGAATTTACAGTGACCTGAGAAATAAAAATTCTAGATACTTTTTATGGGGCTCTTATCAGTTTCTGGGACATTATCCAGAGAGTACTTCACTTTTATTCAAGTCCAATCCTTAAAATCCTATGAAGTAAATATGATTCTTACCCTCATTTTACAAAAGAGAAAAATGGAAACATGGAGACATTGAATGATTTTCCCAAAGTAATACAGCTGTCAGGTGTAGAGAGAGGGTATGAACTGAGATAGTCAGAACTCAGCTGACATTCTAAAAAAAACCTCAGAGCCAGCAGATGGCATAGTGATTATGTCACCAGACTCCCACATGACTGACCGTAGTTTGAATCCCAGACCAGGTGGCTTGAAACTCATGCTCAGCACATGCACTTGTGTGCATACCCAAGATCCTGGCCCAAGATCCTGGGAGGAGAATGTAGAAGAAGGGATTGTAGTGTGGCCATCCCCTGTGGGGCATGATTTCCCACTTTTCCTCTCACTGTCTCTGACTCTCTCCCTCCAGCATGTGCACACACCGTGAAGTAAAAACTTCTTTAAAATAACAACAATGCACACACACCACACACACAAACAACTCTTTACTTGTGGCCATGCTGCTAGGATAGTACTAGAGGAGAACGTTGGAGCCAATTTTTGCTTCTGAAGGCCTTATTTCCATGTTCTTAGTGCCTCCTTTCAAGTGGTGTTTTGAAATTAACAAGGGAGGTGTCCTATTGGCAAGAAGAAATACATGACTTGTGTGGAAGAAGGAGGAAAAAACTCTTTTGAGTCACACAGATACCATTTCGTATACTAGAGGAAGTCACTGACCGAATGGATCATAGGAAAAAAGTATACCTTGATGCTTGGTAGTGCTATCTTGAGGAGGACACCCTGGTGCCAGAAAAATTAGCCAGAAGAATTCTTGCTGTACAAGGAAATTGGTTTACCTGAATGGTGCCTAAGTCTATCTTTTCTTAAATGAATAAGGTATCCTATTCAGTTTGGCCTCTTCAGGTTTTTGAATAGCATTTAAGAGTGTCCTGGGACTCGTCCAGAGAAGGTAGGTTTGATTCCCCCACTGACCAGTTGTAATGACTTTAGATTACTTTGTTACCAGTGCATAATTGGTAGGGACATTACATAAAAATCAGAGGGCTTCACAGCCTGGCAATAGTTTCAAATTCTGTGCTGCTTTCCTTGTCCTAGATTGATTCCAGCAACCTTTTCTGAGTGTTTTGTGATGAGGATATTGAGATTCCAGGATCAGCTAACCATTAAATAACTGGACGTGATAGAACCAGGACTTGAATTCAGGTCTGCCTGACCTCCTTGTATTTTTGTTTGTTTATTTGTTTGGTTTTGGTTTTTGTTTGTTTGTTTTTTGTTTTTGTTTTGAGAGGTTTTCGCTATAGGGTGCATGCACTCGCCAGAAAGAGAGATACAGAGAGACAGAAAGCAAGAAATCATGCCCCAGGAGGGGATGGTCATGGTGCAATCCCTTCTCCTCCATTCTCCTCTTGGGATCTTGGGCACACAGCACACGCACCCAGCCTGAGTTTAAGCCACCAGGTCTGGGATTTGAACTGCGGTCGACTACATGGGAGTCAGGTGACATGGCCACAACAACTGCTGGTCCCAAGAAAGCAAGCCACCAGGTCCAGAACTCAAACCACAGTCAGCCATGTGAGAATCCAGCGCCTTTAACCACCATGCCACCTGCCAGCCCCAACCCTTGCGTTGTTTTAACTGCATTCCTGGTAGTGAGAAGACTGGCACAGAGCAGGAAAACAAATCCTGCCTCAAAACCAAAGAGGCCATTGTTGCCATAAATAAAATGGAACTATAATTTAATAGAGAATGTCAGCATTAAACAATCAATCAATGTTAGAGATCACTCAGACTAACCTTTTGTCTAATGGGTTAAACCTTGAACACCGCTCCCATTAAAAAGATGGGAGACAAATTTGGGAATTAGCATGGTTGGTGACCCCATTTCCAACTACCACCACCCAAAACCCAACTAGAGAAAATTTTGTTGGATAACTCCAATGGCCATCCAAGCGCTGAAAGGCTCTAGAGTGAAGATGTATGCTTCTTCATTAAATGAGGTCTCTGCCTAGGAAATACCTTTGCTACCTCAACAATGGCATTTTGCATTGTTTGCCTGCACCACTTATATCATAATCGGTTCCATCAGGAGAGTTTCTCAGAGTTAGAGATGATTCTTGGAACACAGAACCAGTCTGGGGGGAGTCTGGCTGCCTCCTTGGTGACACACGTTTGTCAGTGTTGTCATGTGTGGTGAGAGAGCTGGCTGTGATGAACAGAAAACCACTTAGCTGCTTATACAGACACACAGGACACATACGAAGCTGCAGACAGAGACAGAGAGGCATAGACACACACTCAGACACACACAACAGCCCAGGCTCTTCTAAACCTTGCACAGGCTTGCTGCCACCTGTACATAATCATTATTTGACTTGCTCAATGGATCTCTTCACTTCTCAGTGAGTCTTCTTCATTCACAATTTTTTTTTCATTTCTTTTGTAAAAAGAGGTTAGCCTTAAGAGGAGCTGAATTCCTCCAGCCCACTCTTTAAAGAAAAGGAAACAAAAAAATAAGAGCGAGTAATCATAATAATTGAGTGCACTCCCTGGCATGCACTGAGCTAAGCACTTCATATGAATTAGCCTATTTAGACCACACAAAGCCCCTAATGAGGTGTGTGCTCTTAGTAACCCTGTATTACAGGTGATGGAACAAAGACTTCGGTTATGCTACTTCCCAAAGCACACAGTGACTCAGCTGGGACCAGCTCTGGACTGATGGACCCCTCAGCCTGTGTCCTTGATCCTGCAGCTCCCTGTCTCCCTGTCATTCTTAAAGTATGCCAGGCTCTGTTAAGCTGAAAAATGTTTTTAATGCTCTCCAAGTTTAATTTTTGCATGGATTAATAAGGAAATATGGGGTATGACCATTATTCTCTATAATTCTAGAGGAGGATTCCAAAGTATTTGAACTTTCCTAGTGATTTAAATATCAAGTTCATAACCTGCCACTCACATTTCTTGGCCTACTTACTGGTAACATTTTCTTTAGAAAAATATATGTAAAGAAAAGAAAGAAGGGAGGGATGTGGAGGGAGGGGTTTTGTTGATTGTTTTTGTTAATTACTGTATCCTCGGAACCAAGAACATGTACCTGATATGAAGGGGCATTTAAAAATTCGTGGAAAATGTATAGTATAAAAAAATGATACATGAATGTCAACTTTTTTTTTTATAAAATCAAACTTTACTTGAATTCCATTTTTCCATGAACTTTTTGAAGTCCTCTCATAAATATTAAGTGGCCAGTAAATATTTGTTGATTAAATAAGAGGTTTAAGGAAGAGTTCAAATATCAATGTATTAGTAGTCACATAGGTGCCTATCTATGAGTGTCAAGGTCACAATAAACTATAAAGGCACCAGTAAATGCTGATTCCTAAATTCCCAGAGACAGATTATTCTGAAATCTGGGAATAGTGTTATGTTTAATTAAAGGGCCCCTTATCCCTGGCTGAGAAAAGTCACATGTCTTTGTACTTCTCTGCTAAGTGTTTTTGTGTCTTTGGAATTAATCAGAAGACCTGATAGGGAGGAGCGGAGGAATGAACAGTATAATTTACAGTTGTAACCCTATTAAAGCCATATACTTTAGTCCATGAGGAACTAAAATTTAAATAGCTTCCAAACAGAAAATTTTTTTTTTTTTGAGAGATTTTCACTGTAGGGCGCATGCGCTCGCCAGACAGACAGAGAGAGACATAGAGACAGAAAGCGAGAAATCACCCCCCAGGGGGGATCGTCACGCCGCAATCCCTTCTCCTCCATTCTCCTCTCGGGATCTTGGGCACGCACACACACATGCCCGGCGTGAGTTTTAAGCCACCGGGTCCGGGACACAAACCACGGTCGACTACGTGGGAGTCCAGCGACATAGCCATTACGCTAACTGCTGGTTCCCCAAACAGAAAATTTTTTAAAAGATTTTTTTTATTTAACTTTATTTATTTAGTTTTAATTTGACCAGAGAGAGAGAGAGTGAGAGAGTTGGAGTGAGAAAGCAAGCCCCCAGGTCTAGGACTCTAACCAGGGTTGGCCATGTAGGAGTCCAGCACCCTTAACCACCACGCCACCTACTGGCCCCCCAAACAGAAATTCTAATGAGTTGTGACAGTTCTTAAGCAACATAAATCAGAATGTTATGACAATCATTTGTTTTCTTCTGCAATTTAAGAAATCCCCAAGACCTCTCACACTCTTCCAGAACCATCTCCCTTAGTCTATTCAACCTGTCATCCCTCTTGATTGCCACCTCCTCTCCATTTGCACACTCTACCTTCCTACACCAAGAACTTTCACTAATGACTTCCCCTTGCTTTGGGCTCTCCCTAAGAGAACCTCTGTGTGAGAGACAAAGTACCTCTGTGCTTTCTCTTCTTTCCTTCATCTAGTCTCTTAATTCAGCATTACCTTGGAAGAACCCACCATGTAGGACAGGGAAAAGAAAGGGGAGAAACTCAAACTCTCCTTTGTACATGGGAGAGAGGGGCAAGGCTATGGGTCCTCAGCGCCTGATATTTTTGTCTATTTTACTGGTAAAATAACCACCGCCCACAACTAGGGTGTTTCCTCCAATTCTGCAGCTGTTTAAATTATGCACTGTAATCCTATTTCTTAAAGCATTTATCAATTACCAAAGAACTTTCACTTTCCTAAAAGTAATGACACAAGTCCAATGGCCAGGCTTTGGACAATGTTTTGTCATAGCTCTACACTCCTTACATTATTTTGTAGCTTATTTGCAGATTCCACCAGCACTTAGTTATTTTGTGCAAAATAGATTTAGGATCCATTTTTCTGCTTTTTTCAGCACAGCCCACTTGGTTGGTACTATAATAAACTGTGAATGCTCACTTGCTATAGCCACCCTCCTTGTGCATATCAAAACTTCTCACTGTCGCAATTCTACCCAGATATTAATAAACATGAGTGGGAAGAAGAATAAATGCATGAAATGCTGCTGCTCAGCCTTCCCTAGCCTTCCTTCATCGCTTTGAAGATGGGGTGAAGATTAGGCATGCTAGGAGCCCAGCTGTCTTAGGGAAAATCCCTAAAGGGGATTTGTCAATTGAAACAAAATTTTTGGATACCCAGTATGGAAACCTAGATAGAACCAATTATGACTGGGTACACTGAGATAACAGAAGGCACATGGTTTCAGAAACAATGAAAAATTCAAGGGCACACACATATGGTCACAAATTCCAAACTCTGAGAAAATTTCGACCCTTCCAAGTCTATCTGTTTAATCTCTCCCAAGTAAAAAGGCAAGCCTCTCCAGACCTCTGGCCAAAGGCACCATGTATTCCTTTTTCTAAAAAGATGGCCTGTGTACCTGTGTAGATGCAAACATTTATCAGTTTGGGAGCCAGACTAGGAGATGGTTGCTGCTGGGAAAATAGGCTTCTGGGAATATGTTCCATGTACTGAACCTCTGCCTTTGCCAGCCTTGTATCTGTCTTGGTCTGCATTTCTTTCTACCTTATGGTTCTCGGTACCTCTGAAAACTAAGAAGGAAGAGGAAGACACAGATTTGAGAATGACTCACCAGGAGACAAGTATTCATAGAGGTGACCTAACCCTCAGGCTAAGAGCACACACTACAAATCAGAGGTGACCTCCAGAACATCTGCCAACAGATGTATTTATTGGGTTTTCAACATGTCCAAAGAAACATATTTTAAATGAATAGATGCCAACATTTTAAAATGAGATTTCATAACAAAGACATTCAGATTCATGACTTGAAAAAGGAATCAGAAAAACTGGGCCTATATTCCTGCATAGTCTCAAAGTGCTGGAACTGAGTAGCCATCCCTGAAAACATACTTTGTGCTCTGGCATTTGCCACAGTCCTATCCAGGATCGTTTTACACATTTCTGTTATCTGTCTTGCCTATAAAGTCATGATTCCTTTGTTCTAGGTTCCAGTCCTGACTTGGCCAGGTAGTGAGTCATTGGTCATGTCACTTAAAGTTTTTGAATCTTTATCTGCTTCTTTTTATAATAGAGTTAATACCTCACCACAGTGTCAGGGTGCGTTAAATAAGATAAGGCATGTAGAGAATCAGCAGATGATGTAATGGTTAGGATGCCCATGTAGTCAACTGTGGTTCAAGTCCCACATCTGGCAGCTTAAAACCCACACAGGTGCATGCACATGCATGCCCCAAATCCTAAGGAGAACAGAGGAGAAGTGTCGGGGCCTGTCCAACCCTCCTGGGGGGTGATTTATTGCTTTCTGTCTCTCTTTTTCTCTCTGTATTTTCAGTGAGCACACGCATCCTATAGCAAAAATCTTTCTCTAAAAAAAAAAAAAAAAAAAAGATAAGGCATGTAAAGTGCTTAGCCACATGTCCAGTGTACTAATACTTAATATAGCTTAACCATTATTATAATTAATGTTCTTATCATTGAATAAGTGTCCAAATCTTTCCCCCACTTTCCTTTGTAATGTAAGTGAAGAACTGTGAAACAATGGCCACAGATACAAGCCACCTGTTGCCTGAAGCTTTTGGGTCACTAGATATACTTTGGAACAATTAGATTATGTTATTTGCCTAGCCATGTATAAACTGGGCAGCTGTCTATTTCAATTAATCATCATAAAGAGGCAGAGCTGGAAACTCACAGTTCCATGAATGTCATGATGTGGGGCAAGCTAGCTGTGACACAGAGGTCAATGGCCCCATTTGGCTAGTTAGGGAAAGTTTTTAATCGCCACGGAGAGGCAGTAAGTGCAATGGAAGAACATCCACTGGAAGACAACTGGGTTCCAGTCACATCTTCCCCACCTCTAAGTCTCATTGGTTATACAAACTCTCTGAATTTCATTCAAAATTCATAAAATAAAGATGGCAGCAACCTACGTATCTTTCAGTGTTATTGTGAATGAGAATCTAAATAATGAACAGAAAATGCTTAGAAGGATTGACTTGGTGGCACGGCAGAAATATGCTGCTCAAGGGATGCTGGATTCATATGGAAGATTGAGGGTTTGACTCCCTAGTTGACCTATACACTCTGGGCACACTTACCTATGATCCTGACTGGCTAGGAGAGCTTGGGGGCAAGGGATTGTGGTGTGAGACTGTGTTGAGGGTGCTTGTCTCTTTCTATCTCTCTTTAGCTCTTATCCTCATGAAATAAATTTTAAGAAGATAAAGTAAAATAAAATGCTTAGCACACAGTTTCTATAAATGGTAAGTACAAATAAGAATCAGACTATTTTATAAAAGATTATCTATTGAAATAGCTTAAATATTTATAAAAAATAATTGGCAAGAGGGTAAGAAAACCAGGCAGTGAACTGCTGCAAGATCTGATATATATATATATTTTATATATATATATATGTGAGTGAGTGTGTCTTTTTGAGTCCATCACACTTGTCATTATTTACTAATCAGTCTTTTCATTAATGCCTCATTACTCTCAATGACATTCCCAGTAATGCTCCAAGGGATCTTGTTTGTTGTTTTGTATTTTAAATTTGTGATACATGGTCTCATTCTAACATGAAGGGTATTAAACCTCCTCTTCATTTCAATATGGATGTAAAAATTCTGTTTCAGTCCTCTTTCCTACTTCGGTCTAGTCTTAGATGATTAAAACAAAGAGATACAGATTATTTTTACACGTTATATTAAAAATACTTTGCCACACACTGATGTTTTGAAGTTATTTGGTTCAGTTCAGTGTCTTCTCTTTTGACCAGCCTTACACTGAAAGCTTGCAGAAAAGCAGTCTCTCTCTTTTCAAACTTTTGTGATAAAGGAGGCTTAGGAGAGCCTTTCATCCACCTCCACAACTATGTTTAATCACATGAATTTCTTCTACCCACCAACCTGCAACATATACCAATCTCTCTGTTCCAATAGTAAACTATAATGAGAATTTATATGCCTCCAGACACTATGCTTAGCTGTCTTCATAGTCTCTCTCATTGATTCCACCTACCATCTTTGTGAGACAAGAACTGCTAATGTCATCATCTAATGGAAAGGGAAACTGAGGCATGTAAACACTAATTAATCATCTCAAGGAACTCAGCTAATTAGAGGTTAAGCCAGAGCATAACTCAGATCTCTCTGATTGCTGAGCTAGACTCTTTTTAAAAAAACATTAGGTAATAAAGTTTTTATTTTTCCAAACATACAGTTGGTTGTACCTGTTCATGCATCTTCACCAGCAGCTGGGGCATCTCCACCATTGGTATTTCTGGTGTAAATTACTTGAGCCCTGTGCTTTGAAACTATTAGGTTGCCAGGAAAGTCATGATGTATTCTTTTAATTTTCCTATGTAAAAATGTGTCATGCCTTTCCCGACAACCCAATAGTTTGATAAGTCCTTTACTAAAGAGCTCCTGAAGTGCTGCCTTGGCCAGGGAACACCTCTCAGAGACCACGACTGGGGCTATGAGCTTGTAGTTGGGAACTTCCTTACAGGGTTTGCTATATGCAGCTTTGTCAGACAAGACCATGTTATTAAGCTTGTCCTGAAATTTGCCTTTGGACCACTTCTTTTTGGCCTTGCCCCTGCATTTGTTGACTGGGTCTTTGTCCTTCTTGGTTGGCTTTCCAGAGTCATCTTCTTACTGTCCTTGGGCAGCGGTAGCCATCGCAGCATCACTAATATGTTGGGACAAAAAGGACTGCTGAGCTAGACTCTTGACCACTGAACCAGTGTTTTTCAACCTGGGCCCTAACTGTGTGACCAGCTGCATTACAATCACTTAGGCGATTGCTATAATTAGATTTGAGGTATGCCCTAGATCTACTGAGTGTGAGTATGCATTTTTAACAAATTCTTTGGGAAATTTCTATATTTATTAATATTTGAGAGCCACAAAGAGTTTTTGGATACTAAATCTAAGAAAATGAGGTGTCATGTGAATGTCATTCTTTATAGGAAAAGCAAACTTTCGAGAAAGAAACTAGATAAGGCTCCATACCGCTAAGAGTCACTTTTGAAGGCCGGCAAGTGGCACGGTGGTTAAAGGCGCTGGACTCCCACATGGCCGACCATAGTTCAAGTCTCGGACCTGGGTAGATTGCTTTCTCACTTCCTCTCTCTGATCAAACTGGAAAATAATAATGATAATAATAATAAATAAAGTTAAATAAAATAATTATTTAAAAAAAAAAGAGTCACTTTTGAGAGATACTCTAGGGTTTCACTAGAGAAGTGCTATATAAGTAAAATGTACTTAAACTGTTTTCCTGCAGGTAATCATAAAGAACATGATTTCAAAATACTGTTGTAGGCAGGGTAGTACTGAGTAATTTTCCAGAATTTTGTAAAAAAGCAACTTCCAACTCTAGACTTTCCAAATAAGAAGGTTTGGAGGCAGTAATAATTGGAAGAAGTCTTAGAAACTTAAGTATGTGGGCTGGTTTTGGGAAATTAATGAAGATTAAAACAGCACCCCAAAGCCTTGTATCATGACTGTTGTCAGCTCATACTAAATCATACAGCAACTCACCTGCATCATATGATGGCAGTGGGAAGGTGAATTAACTTAAGCAGGGATGATATTTACAAATTGTGTAGTGGAGGTGGAAGGGGCCAAATTGCATGTGTGATCACTACACAACCAATCAGGTCTGTGATGAAAACACTGCTCCTGGGTGACCTATTTTGTGTATGACTTCCTTTAGTCCTAGGGGAGCTGGATCAATACATTTTGGCTTAGAAAATGGCCAACGTGACCAGCAGGTGGCATAATGATTATATTGCTGGACTCCCACATAGTCGACTGCAGTTTGAGTCCTGATCCAGTGGCATAAAGTCACACCAGGCACGTGTGCATGCATGCTCAAAATCCTGAGAGGAAAGTGGAGGAGAAGAGGTTATGGCATGGCCATCTCCCCTGTTTCTGCCTCTCTTTCTCTATCTCTCTGGCAAGCACATGTGCCTTATAGCAAGAATCTTTCTTCAACACACACACACACACACAAAGAAAGAAAAAAGAAAAAGAAAATGGCCTTGTGCCTCTGGCTTGTTGGTGGTGAGCCACAGGTGTTAGCTTTGGGTATGGAGGTTCATGTTTTCCTTTACTGTGACCATGTTTCATTATGACTAAGAACATTGCTTAAATGCAAATGCTATTATTAAGACAAATATAAAACTGCTTCAACATTGAGGGTAAAATGCAGATTTCTTTAGAGAAATAGAGAAGGAAAGCAATAAAGCAAATTAAACCATGGACCTAAAATAACCAGTACTCTACCATTTCATAAACTGGTTGCTTTGTAAAGCTTTTTTTTTTTTTTTTTTTAAGGTAAAGTTAGCCAAAGCTTAACAACAATGGGGAAAATGTGCCTTTTTAAGCTCTGGCACTTTTTATTATGTTCCTAAAAGATTGAAAAGAATACATTTTAATTGTTTGCTAAAACCAATTTTTCTCCCATATCCATAAAGTTTTATGGGCTTTTTCATTTTGAAGCCCTACAAAGTAAGAGTATTTGCCTTAAAACAGAACTGTGAGCCTTTTATTGCTTCTTTACAAAATAAGAACTTCCAAAAGGCACTAACTTATAGACTTTGGGCTTAGTTCCCTAGTTCCCTAACAGCGAGGCTGCCAGTTGGTTAAACTGATTAGTGGGACCCTTTAAATTGCTTCTCTCCCACCTTCCATTTACTCGTTCTTTTTATTATCCCTTTCCCTTGTTCTTGGTGATGGGACAGCTGGAGAGGTATCTGCACATTTTGCTTGTCTATTATTTCTTCCCTGGGCTCTTAGCAGAACATCTCTTTTCCATTTAGTCATCCATCCATGGACTTTTGGTAAGGCTATTAAGTGGAGGTGAACACATGACCCAAGGCAGCCAATCAGGGTATCCTGGACCCAAGAGCAAGTCCAGCAGTGGACAAATGGGGCCCTTCTACAATGGAAAGAACCTTTCATGCCAGGGGTCATCTCTTCATTTGGAGAGCTAGCTATTCACTAGCTATGTATGCTCTTGAGGTGGCTTGGGAGATGGCTTGCTTCTCACTAGAAATTCTGTGAGAATTATAAACCCTTAGGTGCTGTGATAATATTTACTGGCATGTGGACAGAGTCAAAGATGACAGCGGGAAAGCCTGACATTACTTGAATTTTTGAATACAGCCATGTCTGAAGCCAACCTCTTATCTTAGACTTCCCTGTTTTGGGGACCAACAAAACGTATTCTTACCTTAAGCTAGTTTGATTTGAGTTTCTCTTACTTATAGCCAAAAGAGCTCTCATTCTTTTACTGCTTTCAAAAATTTAATATCTAATGAGGAAATAAATGCAAAGGAAGGTACACTGTGATTTGTGCTTGGAAAGTACCTGCAGAAATTGCTTAGGGAGCATTAAACAAAGTGGATTATTAATTCCATGTGAGGATATTGAGGAACACTGCAATTAGGGAAGAGGTAGCATTGGACTTGGGCATTGGAGAGTAAGTAGTATTTCTGGTGGCAGAGAGGATATAAGCTTGGAAGGTGGTGATAATTAGAAAGGGCATCACATTCATAAGGTACGATGTGGGGGAGAGCAGAGGGCATGGTGGATGAGGCACTGGACTCCCACATTGTTGACCATGGTTTAAGTACAAGACCTGGTGGCTGGCTTTCTCACTTTCCCTCTTTCTGTCACTCTCTGGTGAGCACACATACTCTACAGAATATTTTAAAATAATAATTATAAATAAAATTAAATAATTCTGAAAAATAAAAAAAGCGCAGTGTGAAGCAAGGCATGGACACAGCACCTTCAAGGACTGATGTGTAGTTCAATGTGGCAGGACCTAAAGTATCATGTGTATCTAGATCAGATAGTCAGTGGGAAACTTTTGGAAACCATTCCAAGAAGTAAAGCCATGACTCCAATAGCAGCAGTGAGGGGCCTATGTTTTTTCCTAACAGAAATAACATGACTAGATCTGTATTTTAGAAAGAAAAGCTGGCTCTCTCTGCACTTGGTCATTATTCCATGGATGATGGCCTTCCTATCCCCCTGATTAAATACATTGCTTCTATTATCTGCCCTTGTCATTTCATCCCACTCAAATGGAAAGAGCAAGATCTAGCAATAAGTTTCTGAAACAGTTCTGGGACTCAATCAGAGGATAAGGTTAGCAAAGGCAGCATACCCTGGTCAGCAAGCCCAAGGGCATTGGCACCAGCTGTGCGACCCTGGGTACATTACGGTAGTGGTTCCTGGTGATGCCTTCTAGGTCCCTATACCAGGTAGGCACACCATGCCCCAGCTGACTTTAAAGGTGATGGTATCGATTGATGATGGGCTTCAATTGCTAACAGCTCACAGCTGTCCTTTCCCCAGGGAAGAACCTGAATCCCCAACCCCTGCTGCAGCTGGTAACTGACTGATGGGGGTTCAAATGTCCAATACTCGTGCCTCAATACAATAACCTGTACTATGAGCTCCCAAATGCTCATAGGATCCCCTACTGTTGCTATCTCCTCAACAAATCACTTGCACAAGAAAACCCCTGTGAGGTTCTGCTTTGAAGAGACTGAAAGACACTCAGTCTATTCTATAAAATGGAGTTTCTGTAAGGTTGGGTTGGGTTGAGGTGAGATCCTACATGGCCGACTGCACTGTTTGAGTCCTGACTTGGCAGCTTGGGAAAACATGCTGGGTGCAAGTGTGTGCTTGCCCAAAATCCCAGAAGGAGGGAGAAACGGAGGAAAAGGGATTGCAGCGTGACCATCCCCTATGGGGAGTGCTTTCTCACTTCCTCTTTTCCCTGCCCTGTCTCTCTACCTGAACAAATGCCCTCTGGAAAAATTTTTAAAAATCAGTTCAATAAATAAACAAAATGTAATGGACATTAATAAAAGTAAAACACTTAGTGGGTGTGGATAAAGGTAATATACTTAGGACAGTGCCCACACATAGGAAGTGGTGAATAAGTATTTGTTTTTATTAATGTTATAATGCTATTTTTCAAATATCCTTTTGCTCCTCTCTGATCCACTGCCTTTGCTCTAGGCTAGACCTTCCTCACTGTTATTTCTATTATAATTACAGTCTCTGTATCTAGTCTCCCCTCCCTCCTTACCTTTTCTCCTTCAAATATTTTAATGTCTGTTGTATGTCAGGCACTGTGCGAGGGGTGAATTTGGTTATCTAAGTGAGCTACAATGTCCTCCCTTGTAAAACAGGGCTACTATAAATGCACATAAGGCACCCTGTAACCCCTTCCTTTTCTTTTTAAACTCCTTCTTGCTAATTATTTCTGCATCTAAAATAAACAGCAGAGACATCCATCGGGCTTGTGTTTACTGGTCAGGGTCACCATTGGACAGCTAGGTCATTTTTTCCTGTTTAAAGGCCCTGTAATAGAGACATTTGACCAATGATAACCTTGCTTTTCCTAATAAAAGCATTGCATTCCCTGCTATGTATTAATGTAATGTGCATGCTGAAATGAAAATCCTGTCGAACCACAAGCTGATATGAAGGGCTAGGCTGTGAATTTCCAGCCAGTAGTGGCAAAAGATTCCCCGCTACATCCCCACTCCCATATTTGAGAATGTAGGTCATAATAAAGGCTACCAGCTAAATGTGAGTGGAGACAGCAGGCCATACTCAAGAAGAAAGCAGTTTGAACTCAGTTAAACAGTTTTTTCACTTTCCTTGATCTTTGCGAAGAAACCTTTTTTCATCCTGTCTCTTCTAGTTCAAGTTCAGGGGTTTCACAGTTTCCTGGGCTCCTTTTGAGGTCTACCACAATGTAAATGAATAAAACAGAAAGTAAGCCGGGTCTGGATGTCTGCTTGATTGAAGCAGGCAGAGTGCTGGGTGAGTTTGCCATATGTGAGCTGAGGATCAAGTCTTATTCAAGGTTCTGGGATACTGGAGAGGTGTGTGTGTGTGTGTGTGTGTGTGTGTGTGTGTGTGTGTGAGAGAGAGAGAGAGAGAGAGAGAGAGAGAGAGAGAGAAAGGGAGAGAGAGAGAGAAAGGAACAGAGAGAGTTCACACTGAATTACTTTACATGTTATTTTTGCATTTTTTTTCCTTTTAAGTGTAGTTCACATTTCATTTTTCACTTTGGAAAGCGGCTGTATAGGACTTTTGCTCAGTTGAGAACTTCAACTTCATTCTGTCGAATGTAAGACAGTAAATGAAGTCTAAAATATACTGTTTTCTTTTTCTTTTCCTTTTTTTTCTAATTACCAGAGGATGTGTGTGCTCACCACAGACACAGAAACAGAGAGAGAGAGAGAGAAAGCACCCCTTACACTGTTTTGTTTTGAGTCACGATTTTTCACAATGATTTGCTGAGAAAGCACATATTTCATTTGATTTATGTACTCCCATTTAAGTGCTGTCTATCATCACATTTATTACTGGTATTTAGCTAGGCAGGAGACATATATGTTTTAACCTGAATTTCTTTGTTAATACTTAGCTTCTACAGCTTTTATGATTCTTTCATGTAATTAGGTGGCTTAGGTAAGAAAGGAGTGCCTCTGACAGAATTTAAAAAATAAATACTTTTTTCCTATGTCTATGAGAGAGCAAGTGTACACACACGTGAGAACAAGAGAGAGATAGAAGTACTCGTTACAGAGTCTGGTCATACGGGGATCTTCCCTCCAATCCTTTATTCTAACAGATCTTGGGCATTGACATGCATGCCTGAAGTGTTTCAGGATGAGAGAGCTAGGGACTCGAACCACGGTCACCATTTCTAATCTGGTCTATGAGGGAAGCTTGGGAAGGTTATGGGTTTATGTTGAGAGTCTTCCCTGGTAGGCGGGGCACCTGATCCTGGGCTGGCAGAAGCTGGGGATGAGTCATAGCATAAGACCCTGTTGAGGTGCTGTCTCTATATCTCTTTCTCTTTCTCTTGCTCATGGAAGAAATAAATAAACTTTAAAAATGGCTAAACTGAAGCCTGTAGGGAGCTAGCTGGGTGAAAGAAAAGTTGGGATGCAGGGAAGGAAAGAATTCAGAGTGGAGATGCTGGTTCGTGAATGCTCTCAGTGGGGGTTTGGAAACCTATACATTGGACAGAACCTGTGCATCAGATGTGAGGCAGAGTGGAAGCTATGTAAGGGAGTCGACTTCAGAGAAGAAGAGCCGGGGGACCACTTGTGAGAGTTTTACCTTCATCCTAAGAGTCAGAGAATGTAATATAGGGGTTGATAGCAGGGGAATGTCCTGAAAATATTTGCATTTTAAATGTTCTCTTGAGCTATAATGTGGAGAACAGATTAGGGGCCTGAATCAATGAGGTGGTAATGAAGATGAAGAGAAGAGGCATGGCCTACGGATTAAAAAAAAAAAAAGGAAAGAAGGAAAGATTTCTCTATTTCAGGTATCAGACAAAATTTTAAAAATGTTTTTTAATTGTTTATTTATAATAATAATTATTAATATTATTATTTTGCTATAGGGCACATGCACTCACCAGAACGAGAAAGTGATCAAGAAAGCCATAGTAGGCTATGTGGGAGTCCAGCACCTCAACCACCATGCCACCTGCCAGCCCCTGAAGAAAACTGTGTGATGTTTTCAGGCTAGCTGACTGAAGGACTGCTCACGTTAAGTTTTACTGTTCAGTTTAGTTACTGTTTAGTTAAATTCCTAATTTAGTTTTGAAATGAACTTAACATCTGGATGACCAAATTCATCAATCTGAGTAGCTATTACAGTGCTATATTAACATAAGTACTCTTACACTCTTAACAGATCATTTAAAACTGTTAATGACAATGATTCAAAATGATATGGAATAGAAAGAAAAACTCGAGTAAATAATTAACTGACTGGCAGGTTGACCTGGAAATGTACCTTTGGATCACGGAATTGTATCCCATATTCTGTAATTAAGGAGATTTTGGAATGTTTGACATACATGGCATATTACTGCTACTACTAACTACTGTATATTTAATATAGACACTGAGCTATGTATTTTCTAACCAACTTATTTAATCTTTATATAAACCTTATGATATGAACAGTCTATTACACTGATTTCACCAAACTGAACTAAGGCTTATAAAGAATTAGTCCTTTTTTTTTTTTTTTTTTTTTTTCAGATCACAACAAATAATTGGCAAGGTCAGGATTTGGCCATGGGTTGGTCTAAATCCAGAGTCCGCATGTGCTCGATTACCTCTGTCCTTTTCTCCTATTGAAGACAGGACAGGATCCCACAGATTATTCCATAGCGTCCCCACCAGAAATTTTTCTCAGCAGGGAAGTGGAGCCAATTCTAGGTAGCAGCTACTATTATTTAACTTTTTTAACTATTTCCGTTATACCAGTAAATTTCTTAAGCAATAATTGTTGTAAATTTGCACATTTCTCTTAAGTGAACTGAAATACATCTACATGTATTTGACTTAGATTAAGACTAAAGTGTTTTTATAACCCTTATTGTTTTCATGTCTTGATAGAAACAGAAGAAACTTGAAGATAGTCTTAACCAAACTCAGATTCTTTGACACACTTTAAAATGTATCATATTAATTTAAGAAATGGGGTAAATTTAGAATTTGAGAGAAATGTGTCTGTTCTAGCCCACTATTGTGTTGCTAACAGAAATACTAGAGACTGAGGTATTGAGTGCAATTCCACCCTTGCAACTCCACTATGCTTTGCCCTGATGGGACTCTGACAGCTCTGACCTCACATTTCCTCATGGCACTGCCCCATTAGAGGCTCTTTCTTGGGGATCCACCCTTGTGGCAGGTCTCTACCTGACATCTCTGTCTTTTCCATATAGTTTTTTTTTTTGTTTTTTTTTTAGAGGTTTTTGCTATAGGGCACGTGTGCTTGCCAGAAAGACAGAGAGAGACAGAGAGACAGAAAGCAAGAAATCACCCCCCAGGGTGGATGGCCACACTGCAATCCCTTCTCCTCCATTCTCCTCTTGGGATCTTGGACATGCACATACATGCGCCCGGCATGAGTTTAAGCCACCAGGTCTGGGACTTGAACTGCAGTCGACTACATGGGAGTCCAGCAACGTAGCCATTATTCCATCTGCTGGTCCCTCCATATATCTTTTATTTTTTGAGAGGTTTTTGCTATAGGGCACGTGTGCTTGCCAGAAAGACAGAGAGAGACAGAGAGACAGAAAGCAAGAAATCACCCCCCAGGGTGGATGGCCACACTGCAATCCCTTCTCCTCCATTCTCCTCTTGGGATCTTGGACATGCACATACATGATCCTTCCGTCAGAGGTGAAAGGAGCGGGATATCTGAGAAGGGTGGCACTTAGTGGGAGTAAGGGCAGGTAGGCAGTACGGCCCACAGAGTGGCTTATAACAGGACACATTTTTTTTGGAGAGGTTTTTGCTATAGGGTGCGTGTGCTCGCTAGAGAGAGAGAGAGAGACAGACAGACGGAAAGCGAGAAATCACCCCCTAGGGGGGATGGCCACGTCGCAATCCCTTCTCCATTCTCCTCTCGGGATAATGGGCACACACGCACATGTGACTGGCGTGATGTGATGCGCCGGGTCCAAGGCTTGAACCGTGGTCGACTACATGGGAGTCCAGCTACATAGGCATTACGTTAACTGCTGGTCCTGCTCTCCATATATCTTTTGAAACACACGTTTTTAACTTTAAGTTTTTGTAGTGGTTTGTTTTGTTCTGTTTTGTCTTAGGGCACATGTACCCACCAGAGAGAAAGATGAAGACAGTGAGAGGGAAAGTGAAAAATCACCCCCCATGGGGATGGCCATGCTGCAATCCCTTCTACTCCATTCTTCTTTCAGTATCTTGGGCACACATGCACATGCATGAGGTATGTTTTTCGAGCCACCAGCTCTGGGACTTGAACTGTGTAATTGGCCATATGGGATCCAGCTACCTTAACCACATCATGGGCTGGCCCCAGATTGCTCTGGCTTTTGAAGCTCTATTATTCTGTCTTTCATGATATGTATAATAGGACTAGGTCAGAGTGTACCACATTATAGCTGCTGGTGGTGGTTTTTATTGAAATGCTTTTGTTGTGTCATCAACCTCCAGCTCCACAGATAACTTGACAGTAGTTTCAATAGAACTGAGAAGATAAGAAAACTCTTCTGGCTATTTGGGCCAGAGGAATTCAGTTCTATCCTTGATTCTATAAATCCAGTTTTCCCTTTCATAATCTTTAAAGGTAGCTCAATTTTAGGATTAAAACATTGGATTGTAAAGGAGCATAAAATGCTGAATAATATGGTTGCCTTTTAGCAGTCACAAGATATACATATTAATCACATATGCATATTATGATGCAGTTGTAAAATGTTTAATGCATTTATATATGTTGTGATCCTACGCTCTCTTCATTTTTTTTTGGAGAGGTTTTTGCTACAGGGTGCGTGTGCTCGTTAGAAAGACAGAGAGAGACAGAGAGATAGAAAGCGAGAAATCACCCCCCAGGGGGATTGGCCATGCCACAATCCCTTCTCCTCCATTCTGCTCTTGGGATCTTGGGCACGTGTGCACATGCGCCCAGTGTGAGTTTAAGCCGCCTGGTCCAGGACTTGAACTGCAGTCGACTACATGGGAGTCCAGCGACATAGCCATTACGCTAACTGCTGGTCCCATCCTATGCTCTCTTGATGAAACCACAGAGAAGTTCTAATCCTTACCTTGGAGAAACGTGCCTGAAACAAATTACCCTTGGGCCTCCACTCATATGATGGTCTACAGTGATATTAGCAAACACTGTTTTCAGTAGGATGGATGTGCTCAGGGCCAGGACATGGTTAATGAAGGAAGTGCTTTCAATACCTTATATCATATAGATGATCTGCTGGCCTGTTTTATTAGTTTTCGTGGGCACTTGGGCTTCAAGGGGGAAAAAGAAAAACTTCACCCTATTTTATTTGTTAAGGGTAATTATTCTTATTTGGTAACTATGAAGTAGAAAATATGTTGGATTGGGAAAGTGGAGAGTTGGGTCCCCATTCATCTCTAACAAGCTGTGTGACCTGAGAGAAATCACTTCACCTCCTTGGTGAAGGGTGACAAAATGAAGGAAGCACTGGATGACATTTGAAGTTATTTTCAGTACAAATGAGAAATTTGAACTTGCTACTTTTTTATAAAGCAGATTTTCCTGGCAATCATGCGTGGTTGGATCCTTGCTATGAGTAATAGAGAAAATGTTCACAAAACCTGAATCTCTTTGTTTTTCTCTCCTGCCCAAGGATAGCCTCTGTTACTGTCGGCACAAATACTGATGTAAGTTGCTGTGCACTTAAACTCTCAAGTTCTTAGTCACTTGGACAGCCTGCTTTAAAATCCAACTGTATTTTGTCTAAATTCAAGTGTATCACAAATTATGCTTATCTTCTTTTTATGTAGGAGTTATTGCTAGGTTGTTCAAGCAGCAATTGCAAGCAGAAAGTGAATTTGAAGAGTATTCAGCTAGGGATTAGAAGGGTAAAGCAACAAAAGCTATTCTGTATTATCACTTAAATGAAACTGATGTTTTAAAAGTGATGTAAAAAGCTAATTTAAAATAATTAGTCTGAGAAAACAGGAATTGTGTATACAATTGAAAGCAGAATAAAAGATTTAGGGGATGCTTTTGTTCAGAGTAATCAAGTTTTGAGTGGGGGAAAGAGAAGTCATTCAAATAATTTTAAGAGTGAAGTTAAAAATGGTTTCTTTTCACTGGCAGATCTTTTTCATAACTCAAAAGAACTATTTTGACAAATTACTTCCCAAAATAATTATTTTAATTGTTAATATCTAATAAGTATAGGTTTACTGCTTTCTGATCAGGCTCTATGCTATGCTATTGGTACTAGAATTCTTCTGTACTATATTTCCCAAGCTTAATTATGTCTCAAAAACTAACCTTAGGGGCCAGCAGGTGGTGTGGTGGTTAAAGTGCTGGATTCCCACATGGTCGACTGTGGTTCGAGTCCTGGACCTGGCGGCTTGCTTTCTCACTTTCCCCTTCTCTCTGTCTCTGTGTCTCTGTCTGATCAAGTTAAAAAATAATAATAATAAATAAAAATTAATTAAATAAAATAGTTAAAAAAAAGAAAAAACTAACCTGAAAACACTGTCAATGCAAAGGCCAGTTTTATTCCCTGTATTTCTTAGCACTTGTTTCTGGATTTTAAACTGATTTTTAGCTCAAGTCATGTTTATAAACACTGCATCTATAGACTTAGATTTGGCCAATCCATTTAACTGAGAACATCTTAATAGTTCCTGGTGATCCCAGGCTTTGATAGATTCAGTAATGGATGAACTGGTTGTATGCAATATAAAAGCTGGATCAAATTGTCCTGTCATAAGAATACACTATCAATTCAGCTGACTGACAGATATCAAGTAGGTCTTGGTGGGTGATCGCTTCTAATTTTGCCAATATCGCAAATGATTTGTAGAGAAGAGTCAATATGCTATTCGAGAAGCCTGTAGACACTGTAGTAAAAAAACGTCATCAGTACTGCTGAAGGCAGAGAATGAGATAGAAGATGATTATGAGCTTCTACATGGAAAAAAATAAAAGCTTATGAAATTGTGGGTAAGAACCACAAATGTAAGAATCATTGTTTGAAAAAAGCTAAGAATCACTAGCATTAATATTAACGTTTGAGGATATAAGGAAGAAGCAATTTAACACAAATGGTGATTGCAGCAGGTTGGGAAATAGGGAAGCAAAGAAAAGCCTTTTGGTTGAACCAGCAGAAGAGAATCACAAAAACAAATTTCCTTTCCATGCTTGTCTACCTTTAATCATTTGTAACAGTCAAATGAAGCATTTCCAACTGGTTTATACTGGGAGTCTCTATCCTTGTTGAAGAGACATAAATAAGCACGGGGATATTTCATGGAAAGAATTTTAGCTTTAATACTGTATATGTGTGCATGTAGTCTAAAAGAGTAAACTCTAAAGGATCAGCAGATCACCATGACGATGTTTTTGGTGAGGCAGGGTCCAGGGGTCCTGTTTCCCCTCTGCTCTCAAATAGGTGAAGGGTAGAGTGATGTCAGCCCCAAAAAGGGAGCTTTTCTTACCAGTTCTGAAAACCAAGGCAACCTCTTCTCCCACACTCTAGCTCAGTGGGAGGCTTTTGATGGTCAAGTAGAGTCCAGGGAGCCCTGTTTCCCCTTTGCTTTGGGATAGGTGATGGGTAGAGTGGCATGAGCACCAGAAATACAACTTCCCCTAGCAATTCTGAAGGCCAAAGCAGAGCTGCTTCTTCCACACCCTATCTCATCAGGAGGCTTTTGATGGTGAAGTTGGGTCCAAGTGGCTCTGTGTTTGCCCCTGCTGGTTTTTGAAGGCCGAAGCAGCCGTTCCTTCCAGGTTAACAGAGTATGTTAACAGCACTTTCTGGGAAAAGCAAATGGCATCATGGCTATGTTGCTGGACTCCCACATAGTTGACTGGGGAGGCCTGAGTCCAGTATTTTAAAACTCATGCCAGGCACATGTGCCCAAGAGAGGAGAATGGAGGAGAAAGGATTGGGATGTGGTCATCGCTCCCCACCCGGTTGTTGTTGTGTGTGTGTGTGTGTGAGTGTGTATGTGATTTTTTGCTTTCTGTCTCTCTCTGTTTCTCTGGGGAGCATATGTGCCTTATAGCAAAAATTTCTTTCTCTAACAAAATAACAAAAAACAGCATTCCTGAAATCTTAGCTACTAAGTGAGAATATTAGCATTCTTCTAAAATCTTTTTATTTGATCATTTTAGTCCTAACATCTGTGCTCAATCAATAGATGGTAGACAGAAATCTATCATGAAGGATATCTTCAATCATTTCCTGAAAACATAAATCATTTAGATTAAAAAAATCTCACTTCACTGTGGTGAAGACTCACTTCAATACAAATATTTTTAAAGGAAATTTGTAAAGTGGATTTAATCTCTTTCAGAAATTAACTTTTGGGCCAGCCCTGTAGCCTAGTGGGTAAAGGAGCCAGTTCTCATGTGGTTTACAGCTTGAAAAACACACCAGGTACATGTGTATGTGTGCCCAATCCTAACCTAATGGAGAAATGGAAGAGAATAGATTGTGATCTAACTGAATCCCATAGGCGAGAGTAGTGTTCCCCCCTACTATACCTCCATCATCTCTCTCTGATAAACAAACACCCCCTCTGGTAGTTAAAAAGAACAAAAGAAAGAAAGAAAGAAACTAACTTACAAGTCATATATGGTTTATTTTTCTTCCCCTAAGCATTTGTTTTAATCATGTATAGTCTGTGGTTGCATCCATACATGAGAAGTCAATGGAAGAATTTTAACTATTGAGAACACATGAGAAAAGTTAGAATGTCTAGAATCTTCTATAAATATTTATTGAGTACTCAACTATACATGAGGCTTGATTTCAATGCAAACAGAGATGCAAAGATAAGTTGGTTAATAATATCATAGTGCTTTGCATTAGTCAAATAACATTTGGAAAAATGTATACAACTTTCTTTTTCTTCTTTTAAACATTTGACCAGGGGTAAGAAATATGTTATATGGGGGAAATAAAAATGTTATTTCTACTTTGGATGGGGAATTTAACCACTGCTAGCAATATTTTATAATATTATAATTAAGCTACCTCGACAAGATTTACATAAATTATATCGATACTTTATAAGACATCATATCTGCATATTTATTTTTAATTTTCTTTACAATATATGAGAATAAAAGGTATGGTTGTATACATTTAAAAATCATAGCTTATACACTTAATTTGTGTTTCAGCTGGATTCCATTCTTAATGGTGCAAATGGTTCATTGATAGACTCAAGCACAGAAATCCACCCTCTATACCTAACCATTAATACATGGCGTTAGGATGACTATGCTACATGGGTGGGAACATCCCTTCAAATTCGGCTACTTCAGGAGCCACCACCCCCCTCCTTGAACCGTGACTGACTTTTCAACTTTAACCATCATTTTGGTTTTCCATTACCATCCTATGTAGAAAGCAAGGTAGGCCATGATACTCATTGTGATGCCAGGCCTGGGCAGTGTCTCCTGCGGTTCTGTTGGCCCCTTCTAGAGTACTAAAAAAAATGGTTTGGGGATTTTGCAAGTCAATAAACATAGGTGCGATTGCTAACTGCATCTGGGAAAGTGGCAGGCAGAGATTAAGGAAAGAACTTAGTGAAGGGACCAAATTCTGTGGTCTAAAATCTGGTTGGTTAAGATCAGACAGAATCAAAGGGTTGGGCAGTGGCACAGTGGTGAAATGCAATGCTCTGTGAGATTGACCCACATGGAAAAGTTTAGGGTTCATATCCCAAAACCTCCTTGAGTATGCTAGGCATGTGTGTACCCAAGATTAAGGCTAGCTAAAATCAAATATGCATTGCCATGTCAAGACCCCACTAGGGGGGCTGTTTCTCTCTCTCTCTCTCTCTCTCTCTCTGTGTGTGTGTGTGTGTTTCCTATACTCAAGTAAACAAATAAATAAGCTTTAAAAAATTATGTATATTAAAAGATCAGACAGAATTGACCTTATTTTCATACTCGAAAAAAAGAAACAAATCAGACCAGTTAATAAAATCGTATTTTTAAACCCACGGCAATTAAATATCTACATGTAAATTACAAATATTTCTCTAATAAAAACTTCCTTGAAATAGTTTATGATAGTTTTATATTGTTTAATAAGCTAAGTTAGTGACCTTAATACTTTACTCCATCATGCTTACCTTAGTAACATTTATCACCAGGAGTTCTCAGTTATATGCTTGAATATTTTTCTATTTGAATTTAATGTATAGCAATGCATAGCAGGTTGACTGATATATACTAGGTCGTCAGGAAAGTGATGACACATTTTTCTATGCAAAAATCTGTTAAAACTCGTTGACCCCACTGAAATACTTTAAGTCAACCACATCTGAAGGAAACTGCTGATCTCATAGTGATGATGATAACAACTACCATCGCAAACATTTGAACAACTATTATGTGTTAAGTTATTTTTAGGTACCTCAATAAAATAGATTTTATTCTTATTCTTACCACTGAAATAAAATAAACTGAGATATTGAGCAACTAACATCAGATCAAACGACTGCTAATTGACAGAGGTGGAATTTGAACCTGTATCATCTACAGAATCCTGCTTTTATCTACTGTACTACGATCCCCAACTTTCTCCAGTCAGGGAATGAAAGCACCAAGATGATTTAGCACAGCCTTTGCATTTTATTGAAAAGAGGATCAGACTGAGCTCTAGGGAAAGATTGGTCTAGAAACACACAATGACTCTCAGTGATAGAGAAGTTTTCACCCCTCCTTAAAAAAAAATACTTACATTTAATCATCATACATCTTTACATCATGCAACATGATTTTTCCAAGAAGGCATGCAAGTGCATGTCAATCAAGTCAGAGATATTACCATATATATCATGATCAACAGCTAACTTTTTACTCTTGTGTCTGTTAATTTTTTTTCCCCCCAAAGCTCTCCACGACCCCTATTCCCTATCCCCATCCCTTCCTATACAGTCTTTGGTATCTACATTTGCCTCCCCTGCTATGATGTATACCTTCCACTCTCTTTCAGTTTCCATTATAGCGTGCAGACATTTGGTATAAATTGAGTGGAGATATACACTGTCTGTCTTTCATAGTCTGGCTTGCTTTGCTTAGCATTTCCAGCAGTGCTGAAGTAAATATCAATCTGTGTGTATGTCTATTGGTGTGTAGAGTTTCTATTTTTTGTTCCGTAAGCTGCCAGAAATAATATAAGTAACAAATTGCTAAAAGGGCTAAACTCTGATACAGCTATAAAATGCAATGTCTGTAAGGCAGACCCATATGGCAAGGTTGCTGGTTCATGTCTGGAGACTTCCCTGAATATGATAGGCATGTGTGTGCCCGTGAACCAGGCTGGCTGAATCTGGGAGTAGACACAGTGTGAAGACTCTGCTGGGGATGCTTTATCTCTGTCTCTGTGTCTTCTTCACTCATGGAACAAATAAAAGAACTTTTAAAAAATTCTGGGACTTTTCTTGCAGTTCTTCATCTGATAGTTTCTTTATTCAGAACAAAATAAGATATCTAATAGAGAGATGGAGCTTTTCAACTCATTTCTAAGAGGACATGGCACTTTGCTCCAGTGTAAGCTAAAATGGGACTTAAAAGTTTCTAATTTCATCTTTTGGTACTGGGCATACTATCAAAGAAAAATAATCAAAAATTTTAAAAAAGCTTTCTGTTCAAGGAAAATAAAAATAGAGACCTAGCATGAGTTGGATGGCAACTGATTCTTGTTTAAAAAAATAACATTTTTACTAAAAAACATAAGAAACTGTTAATGTTCCAATTCCATTTGAGAGTGATGTATGTTTTAAGGCACAATTTCTCCTGCTAATCACAAACTCTTAATGTCTTGGGTCTTCATGATAAAGGAGGAGAGAGTTCAAACACCCAGTTGCTTCCCGCAAGATAACGTGTAGCTCTTACCCCATAGGAGGGAAGCCCACAGGGGCACGTGGAATTGTTTTCACTATGTTCAAAATATTTGTGTGGCAAAAAGAATTCTTAAAACTAGTTGGCAAAATAAAATTTGAAGCAAAATGCATGCTCATGTAATATACTTAAAGAGTTTAGATGTCTTTTAAAAATAGTACAGAATCACACCAAGCATTATCCCATGTCAATCTATTAAATCATAGAAAATGACAATGGACTTATCAATCATAAAAAACAACAATTATAATATTCTCACAATTCATTTCTTTAATTTTAAAAGATGAAGGGGTTCTTTTTTTAAAAGAATTGTTTATTTAATTAATCATTATTATTATTTTTTAATTTGCTACAGGACACATGCACTCACCAGAGAGAGATCGAAAGAAAGAAAGAGAAAGGGAGAGAGAGAGAAACAGTGAGAAAGCAGGCCATCAGGTCTGGGACTCGAACTGTGGTAGGCCATGTGGGAGTCCAGTACCTTAAACATCATGCCACCTGCTGGCCCCTGAAGTGTTTCTTAAAAGCCCATTTTATATTCACATTGAGCCTATAAAGAAGAACAAAACAAATATAGTCCCTTCTACCTTCCACCTTACTTCAGCCTAGTGGGAGAAAACAAGTGATTTTAATGACGTGTGATGAGTGTTGTAATGGGGGATGTTCAGTGCTCTGAGAAGGGTTATCTAGCCTTTACGTAAGGTCCTTTTGGAGGCCTTCTGGATCTGGGAAGGAAAGACTTCTGAAACTGGTCATGTCTAAATATAGGGACAGGTCAGGGGTCGGCAGGTGGCATGGTGGTTAAAGGTGTTGGATTCCCACTATGGCTGACTGTGGTTCAAGCCCGGATCTGGCAGCTTACTTTCTCTCTCTCTCACTCTCTCTCTCACTCTGTCCCTCTCTGGTCAAATTGAAATAAATAAAAATAAAATCATTCTTTGAAAAAAAAGAGAGAGAGAATAAATATAGGGGCAGGTCAGATTGGGTAAAAAATGTTTTGGGCAGAGGATTCATGCTTGAAAATCAGAAAGCAATACACAAATTCATTACAGCACAAAAAATGCATAGAGCATATAGGGCTGGCTGTTTGCATTGTACTTAAGGGAGTTGGATCCTACATGGCACAACCACTGTTCAAATTCCAGCCCCAGCAGCTTGAACAACATGCTGGGTGCATATGCATGTATGCCCCAAATCCTGACAGGATGGAGAAATAGAAGGAAAGGACTGTGGAATGACCATCCCACTGAGGGTGCTTTCTCTTTTTATGTCTTTCTATCTCTCTCTGGCAGGTGCACCTGCACTTTGGCAATGAAAAAAAAAAAATGCATGGAGCGTAAGAAATAAGGAGTAATGGGAATGGTGAGAGATCAGGTTGTGGCCACAGAAGGGAAGGATAGGGCAGGATGGGTTTCTGTAAGATCGTGTTGGTTGCAATGTGGAAAACAGAGGCCGTCGCCAATTTTTTAGGTGAGATAATGTTGTTCTGAATTAGGGGTAAGATAATGGAGATGGAGAAAAGAAATGGGATCAATTTTCCAAGTGTTAGCTATGAATCTCATTTATTTGGAAGTAGAGCATCCACTAGTCCTGCACTTGGTTTGTGATCATTCCTTTCTGGAAAAGTAGAGGAAGCACAGAGAGGCATTGTTCCTTTCAAATGAATTCTAACCAACATAGAAGAAATGATTGGTACCATGGCGACTGCTTCTATGGAAAGATCTAGTGACTAAACTCTCCTAAAAGCTAGCTGAGACTTAATTTGTGTGCTTAGAAAGCTATCCAGAAATACAAGATTTTCTCTATTATTAAATAGCTTTGGTCATAGAGGTTTGCGCATTAGGTCTGTTTCTTTTTATTAATGTTTAAAATAACATTATATAAAGCCACTTTTTTGGGGGGAGGTGACATATGTCTTGTGTGACCTTTGTTTTTATGTGAGGTGGGTAATTAATGCCTTATTTGAGTACAGTCATTTAAAAGGGACATTGACTAAGTGGAGTATGCCCAGAATAGGACAACCATGATGATAAAGAAATGCTAAAGCATGCCATCCATTAGGCTATTTTTGAGCAAGATACTATTTTAGGAGAAGACGACATATTGATAAGCAAGACAGACTCAGTCCTGTCCTCAAGGAATTATGTGGAGAATCAGTTAAAGTAGGGCACGGACAAGAGCTGAGCATGTGATTTGGCCTTGATGAGCCAAATGCTGCCATGTGGAATAGGAATCCAATTTATACTGTAAGACTTTCAAACATAGAATAAGAGCCAATGAGTAGATTTTGAATGAGAAGTATTTCAAGTCTCTAGAGGGATGACTTTCTACAAATTATGGCTGTATCATTGTAAGATAAACTAAATCAGGTGGTGTGGTACCAGGTTTTCTGTTTTAAGTACCTTAATGCACATTTGATATGCATTTATTTGCATTTTAAACCACTCCATTAAATAATTATAACCACAAGAGGTTTTCAAAAAGTTCATGTAAAATATGTATTATGAGGGACTAGCAGTAGGCATAATGGCTATGTTGCTAGACTTCCATGTAGTCGACTGTGGTTTGAGTCCTGGACCCGATGGCTTAAACTCACACCGGGCATGTGTGCATGCGTGCCCAAGATCCTGAGAGGAGAATAGAAGAGAAGGGATTGCGGCATGACCATCCCCCCTGGAGGATGATTTCTCGCTTTCTGTCTCTCTGTCTCTCTCTGCCTTTCTGACAAGCACACACACCCTATAGCAAAAACTTCTCCAAAAAAAAAGTATTATGAAAAAACTATGCATAATTTCAGTATTTTTTATTACAAAATTAACTTGTACCTTAATTCTGCTTTTTCATTTATTATTATTATTATTATTTATGCCAGAGTGCTTGAGTGTGTGCCAGAGAGATACAAAGACAGTCAGGAAAACAAAACAAAAACGAAAACAAGGGGCTGGTAGGTGGCATGATGGTTAAGGGCGCTGAACTCCCACATGGCCAACCATGGTTCAAGTCCTGGCCTGGAGACTTGTTTTCTC
>NW_006159601.1:2121191-2192143 GCF_000334495.1 Tupaia belangeri chinensis | reverse complement strand
TCTCTCTCTCTCTCTCTCACTCTCACTCTCACTCTCACTCTGTCTCTCTCAGGTCAAATTAAAATAAGTCAATAAATGAAATTAAGATAAAATAATTAAAAGAAATAACAACAAAAAGCAATGAAGCCTGGTCAGTCCTTTTCCTCCATTTCTCATCCTGTCAGGATTCTGAGCATGTACAAAATGCAGCCAGCCTATTGCTGCTGGGGTATGGATTCAAATTCTGTTCAGCTGTGCAGGATCTGGCTTCCCCTGCACATTGTTCAAAATTCCCCTGCAGAGCTGGTCCTGATGAACTTTTTGAAGTCCCCTATATCAACTTCATCTTATATGAGGCAACTGAGGTTCAGAGATAATGCAGAACTGAGCAGAGCTGTGCTATGACTCACCTTGCCCTTGCCTACCGTCAACTCCACCACCTGCCATAACAAAAAAAACTACATTAATAGTTGTCACAAGGCTTCTCTGGCCCATCCTGGTGGCATATTTGACAGCAAACTGAACTAGAGTGCTAGAGGCCATTTGGTTGACAGTAGGTTCAAATCCCCAGGTCAGCTTGAAAACATGTTGGGCATACGCACACAAGCCTAAGAGCCTAAGAAGCTGGAGGGCCTGAGAAGGAAGACTGCAGCAAAATGAGGGTACCTCTCTCTGTAGGGTACCTCTCTCACTCATGTGAATGCTCATGTCATCATGAATAAAATAAAAATACATTACTCATGTGAATGTTCATGTCATCATGAATAAAATAAAAATACATTTTTTGAAAAGACTAAAATATTTTAAAAAATTATTTCTACAGGGATATAAAGGTTTTCCTCAAGTTCACATTCAACGATGCTACATATTTCTAGAATATGAGAGAAATGCACTAAAAATGCTTCAAACAACAAAGTTATAGAGATGGAGAGCAGGCTAGTCTCTGCCAGGGCTTGGGGCATAGATAGCAGGTGGGTATGCTGGTGACACAGATCTTTGTGATGATGGGACTGTTCTGTATCTTGATTATAGTGGTGGGTACAAGAATATACCCATGTGATAAAATTGATAAACCTAAATACACATACACCCAAGTGCATGTAAAACTGGAGAAATGAAAATAAGGTTGATGGGTGTCAATTTCTGGTTGTCCTAGTTTATAATCATGGAAGCTGTTACTATTGGAGGAGACTACAGAATGGTACATGTGATCTCTCTGTTATTATATTTCTTGACGATACATGTGGATTATGCCAAAAGACCTTATATTGTATGATTCCATTTATATGAAATGCCCAGAATAGGCAAATGTATAGAAATGAAAATACAATCTTAGTGGTTGCCAGGGAATGAGTGTCAATGGGTGAAAGATTTCTTTTTGAGGATGAAAAAATATTATTATTTTATTGTTTGATTAGCTTTTTTGCCATAGACAGAGAGATGGAAAGAAATCACCCCTGAAGAGGAAATGACCACGCCACAATCCCATCTCAGGGTCCAATAGCTGGAAACTGTTTAAAGTATCAACTTTAACTGGGGCCAAATCTTGCCTAATAACGCCCCTACACCCAAATAAGTTTTTCTGATAAAGACAAACTAGAAAACGGTAGTTGGACCCGTGAATAAAACGGAAGCCTCGTAGCTCAAAATATCTCTGAGCTTCCGCAGTGATGCCAGCACTGTGTCAGCTCACCCACCCCTATCAAATATCAACTTCTTACACATACTAAATGTAGGCTGAGGCTTTTTAATCTGTTCCATTAATATATTTGTGTCATTTTTACACTACATGTTAAATCTAGGAGTGTAATCCTCCATGACACTAATTCATTTATTTGAAAAATAACTTGGCATCTGAAAAAAATGGTGTAAGCTTAGTGGAGAAAGTGAAATTTTTTGTTGGTTTGTTTCAAGTTTGTTCTAGGGTATGAGCACTCACCAGGGACAGAGAAAGAAAATGAGAAATCACCCACCCAACTCCGGGGGTGGAGAATGGCCATGCCACAATCCTTTCTCTTTGGGTGGAGAATGGCCATGCCACAGTCCTTTCTCTTCATTTCTCCTCTTGGATGCTGGGCATGCATGCACACACACCTGGTGTGTTTTTCAAGCCATTGGATCTAGAACTTGGACCATGAAGTTGGCCATGTGGGATCCAGCCATCTTACTCCATGCCATCTGCTGGTCCCAAAAGAGGACTTTTAAATACATATAGTAAATGGGTCAGTAGGTACAAACTTAATTTGTGTTGCATCATTACAACTATCAAGGTATTTGGTCACTGAGGGTGATAAGCACAGGACTTTAAATTAGAAGACAACGAAATAATAGGCAAATATAGAAAGAGTTAAACTTATCTTGTTGAATTAGTGGTGCAGACTCTTCTATTTTCAATAAAATTAATTTGAATATGTTAAAGGATGATTTTTTTAAAAAAAGTAAAATCATAAATTTTATACAGATATGGAATAAAGATATGTTACATTTTATTTAACTATTAATTAAGGAACCAGTAAATTATGCAATCAATTCAAAGGGAAATCCATTGAGCAGACATTTATTAAACAGGAAGACTGAAATGGTTTTACAAATTTTACCCACAGTACTGCCTTTGGACAAGGGAAGGGAGAGGAGAGGAGTATTGTCTCTCTATTGGATGGAATTCATGGCATGGAACAAAAATTATTTTCATTATTATGAGTAACAGACTTGTAAAATAGCCCAAAAGCCATAAAAAGCTGGCAGCAGAGAACTTAGAAGGGTATATACAAACAATGTACAGTTTTCCATTGAAGATACCCTATATTCTTTTTTTGCTCATTCCAGATTTATTTGCAAATGTTAAATAATCATGAAATCACTAGGTTTGTCTATTTTCTAATCTTTTGCCCTAACTCCACTGTGGTAAGGACATCACCTTAAATACAAAGAAAAAATGTAAATAAATGTAAGACCATTATTGTGAGGTATCCTTCTAGAACCCACTTAAAAGAATCATTGTAGTTGTAGGGATGATAATATATAATAGATTCTAATATACTGAGACTAAGAACCATATTTGACAGTTAGCACTGACAGTTATATAAGACATTAACAAAAAAGGAGATTGAAAAAGACCATAAATAGGAGAAAGTCACTGTGCAGTCAATGTGTTATAAACTTTGAGTCATGAGTTATTTGTGGGTCATGAAATCAAAGAGAGTTATAACAAATTTTTAAAAAGGCAATACAATTGAAAATATGAAAGCGTAGCATCTATGAGGGAACCTTTAAAAGTTTGTGGAAAAATGGAATAAAAATATAGGTTTATTTTGGTCCAAAAGGATTTAAAAATCTATGCACAGCTTTTTCTTACACTGTTTTGTAAAATTTATTTATTTATGTCTTCCATGTATGTCTGCTAGTGAGAAACAGATAGCACTCACAACACGGTCTTGGTGCTGCAATCCACACACCCCCAGCTCAGTCTCTCCCTGGTCATGGGCATGCAGATGCTGGGTATACTCAGCACAGTCTCCAGACACAAAACCAGAACCTCCCATGTGGGTTAAGCTCAGAGCATTGCAATTTACTGTTGCACCACTGTCTGGCTCCAGCTTTTTCATAATTTACATTTTTTCTGATTTTTTTGAAGACCCCTTGTATGGTAAAGTTAAGAATTGTTTCATAAAACTTCAGTTACTGTTTAAGTATGGGCATTCACATGCATGAACATGCTCTGCGTCATGTAAAATGTTTCCACCATAAGTCAGAGTCAGTGGAAAGTCACTATCGTAGGTTGCACCTAGAATGTTAATGAAGAACATCTATTTAATGCACATGCACCAAGCATGAGTCAGCATTGAACATCTCAGCATTTAAATCTCAGATAGCCTGAGAGGGTCAGTGTTTTGCATTGTGCTGGGATCACCTGGTTTAGGTTAGAAAATTTCTCTCTAGGCTCCAAACGAATCTCACAGATCTGCATGTGTTTTCATTGCCATTTGTCTTGCTAAATGTCCTTGGTAAAGACTAGTCTGGAAGGAGCACTGGTCAAGGTATGTCATCTTTAAAATGAACACAATTTTATAGCTCTGCTAGGAATAATGTCAACAAACTAACAAAGTTAAACAAAATTTGACCTGGTCAACTGTTTTTATCAAATACTTTGCACGTTGTTTAATATCGAATTATTCTCTGGTCATTTCTATTAGCTACTAGTTGATTTTTGTATGTTTTTATAAGGACATGGTTTATAATTATAGTAAAGTCTAAGTAGTTGGGAATGTCTAAGAGAGCCTATTTTCTACCTAATTAGGCAGTGAAAGCTCCTCATGAGCCTTTTTCATAACCTTCATAATTTTCTTCCCCCATTCTAAAAATCATCTATTTTCTCAATCTGTTATAAGTTACCATTTATGCAAACCTATTACGCTAGCTTACAATCAAATTCCAACTTGTCAATAGCTTTCTTCTCCCCATACAGAAATTCTGGAGCTGCCACTCATATTTCTTCAGAATCCCAGTGACTCACTGTAGAATGAGGTCTGCCTTGTCTCAATTTCTGGCATCCTTCAAAATATCTTTTGGATGAGAAATGGTACTGAAATGGATCAACATTCCTTTCCACTATCCCCCTCATGGACAAGGATTTCAAAATCTTTACTCCCAGGCTTTCAAAGGCCAGGCTTGTAACGGCAAATACCTGCAAGATGTTTATTTTGAAGACCTTTGAACTGAGCAAGTCCAAATCTGAATTCTTACTCTGTCCCTTATAACAGCTATTTCATCCTACTGACTTTTCTGTGTCTGTTAGGATCCCGTATTTTTCCCAGATACCAAGATCCAAAGCTTGAAGATCATTTTGGAATCCTTCTTTGATCCTCAGGTTCTCTGTCCGATTCTTTATGACAGCTTGTGTCATTCAACCAAGTTTACATTTTTCTTGCTGGGTTCTAAAGCTATTCCATAGTTTTCATTCTGTCCAAGAAGGTATCATGACAGTGTCTCTTAATGGACTAATTGATGAGACCAAAAATAAATGTAACATGGTAGGATAGTTTTTTATATCTAGCTTAAAATAAATCTAAAACATAATAGTCACTTATTAGAAAGAATAAAGGCTTGGAGCAAGCAGGTGGCTTGGTAGTTAATATTCTGGACTCCCATATGGCTAACCATGGTTTGAGTCACAGACCTGGCTGCTTGAAAATCATGCTGGGTCTATGTGTATGTGTGCTCAAAATCCTGAGAGGAAATGGAAGAGAAGGGGTTGCAGTGTGATCATCTCCCATGGAGGGTGATTTCTCTCTCTCTCTCTCCCCTGCAAGTGCATGCACTCTATGGCAAAACAAAACAAAACAAAAACAATAATAACAAAAAAATCTTTAAAAAAAGAACAATGGCTTTATAATTTTCTATTATTTGTAAACAAAAATAATATTTCTTCTCATCATCCTAACTATAATACCCTTGTAAACATTGAGGAAATATGGTATTGGTGCATAACTGTATCTTCACTTCATGCGTAAGTTCCTTCTATAATCCTGAATGTACGGCAATACTAACTAGAACTAAAGCAGAGTCCATAATTTCATTTCTATTCTTTTTCTAATTTTTCCTTAAATGAGACAATTTTCATCTCTCTTTTTTACAACTAGAAAAACAAGTACATTTTGAGACCAGAAGATCGCGTAATGGTTACATCGCTGGACTCGCCCATTGTGGTCCATGGTTTGAGTCCTAGACCCGGTGGCTTAAAACTCATATTGAGCACAAGCGTGTGTGTGCCCAAATTCCCAAGAGGAGAATAGAGGAGAAGGGATTTTACAGCGTGGCCAACCACCCTGGGGGTGAGGGAGGGATGTGAATTCTAGCTTTCTGTCTCTGTCTCTCTGATAAGCTCATGAGTTCACAAAAACTTCTCAAAAACAAACAAAAAAAAAAGAGAAAAAGAAAGAAAGAAAGGAAGGAAGGAAGGAAGGAAGGAAAAGAAAAGGCAAGGAAAGATAAGAAGGGAAAAGAAAAACATTTATTTTATGTTAATGAGGGAAAGCAGGTTTCAAGTTCCTAGTCTGGAAGAGCTGTGTGTCAGAAAGAGTCCCATGGTCAGTGAGTGAGGCCCGCTGTGGGTTTGAGTAAACAACATAATGGCTGCATATCATCTTGGTTGAAGAAAGAATGAGGACCAACCTTTAAGTAAAGAGTTTGGTATTTACATAGCATTATTTAAATGGTGTGTAATTAAGATATTTGGATCATACATAGCTATTTTGGCAGCCTATCATAAGACTGAAATTCCACAATTAGCAATTTTTGAAGACTCTCACTATTTAACAAGTTTTTGAAGGCTTTCACTATTATTAAAATACTACTTCTGTTTTCCTTATTCTGAGAAAGATGCCTTAACCCATTATCATCAAATATCTAAGGAGGAACTAATCTATTAGACTGCTTTCCAGCCTGGAGTGCAGATAAAGTAAAATGTGGGATTCATTTATTAGAAGGAGAAAGTGAGAACCCAGGACAATGAAACTATGAACTGATAGAGAAGAACTGAAACAGGAATTGGATAGCAGCAAAGATGTTTTGTATTCTTAGCACATAGTGCTCCCACCCCTCCCCCCCACACACACACACACACACACATACAAAAAAACACAAATAAACAAAAACAAACTTAAAAGAATACTAAGAAAAAAGAAAAACTAATGAACCCAATTAAAATCCATTTTAAAAGTCAAATCTCAGTAGGACTGATCCCTAATATTCTCCACAAAGCCTCCAAGTCCCCCTTGCCTCTTACCCCTCTTGATAAGGCATCAGCAGACTAATTGAAGACGGTACAATTTGTTAATTTCCATTCGAGGTAGAAATGACTTTGCATCTGCTGAAAGGAAACAGGGATTTACACCCTTCAGATCATGGTGGTGGCAGCGATAGCAATAACCACAATAGCAACCACCCATGCATGTATATCTCTGCCCTGCTCTGAAATTTAGTCTTCACCCAGTCTGCTTTTATCCCTGATCTTCAGCAAGTATTGAGTAGTCTGCTTCAAGTCACACAATGAGCAAATCACAGAGCCAGAATTTAAGTCCAAGTCTGTCTTAGATAAAAGCTTTTTCCCTCCTCACTCCTTTCCCCATGTTCGCTTCCAGCTTCTTGATGAGTCTTAGTGTAAGTAAGGTCCACATCAGCTCTGGGCACAAGCAAGATAATAATTTACGCATGCAGGAAATATGGGAGAGAGAGTAAAAACTCCATAGCTTGAAAAGTGATTTTTTGTTGTTGTTGTTTATACATAAATGAGACTCTCTGGACTGAAATTCTCTCATGTCCACACTCTGTGCAGATATATAAATTGTTCCAAAATAGGATTCAGGTGACATTTACACAGAAACATTAACCCTGAATCTCTCAGTGGGAGAAATCCTGTAAACTGATGCGAATATTCATGTTGGCACAGGATAATATGGAGAAATCAAAGGAAGCATTTTCTGGTTTGTGTACCTTGTATAAACAGATATTCAAAACTTTATTCTGCCTACATTTACCAAGCATGCAAATGCGAACTAATTAAACTGAAATTCCATGAGAAGCCTTCCAAATCCCTTAGTTTACTCTTTCAGTATAAACACAGTAAATGAGTAAAATATAATGTACTAAACAATTTAAATACAGCCATGGGTCCTTAAATTCAAGTGACAGAACCATTATGATTGCCCCGAATGACCAAAAGTGAATGAAGTGTTATTGTTCCTATTGGAAAAACAGTTAATACAGAAAAGTACATAATAGAAAAACATTCATGTATCCTCACCCCAGAATCAACATCTTGCCAAGTGTGCTTCTAAAAATTGTTTTCAATAAAGTCAACATAAAACATTGCTAACAAAATAAAACATTGCTGAAGTATCTTGGTAACCCTCTTTAGTCCCACATTTCTTTTTCCTCGGTCTCTCCAGAGACAGCTTGTCTTTGGGGCTTGTTGGCTATCTTTCCAATCCATGTTTTTGTATTTTACTGGGTTAGCCAGAAACCAAATCACTGCTTATGATTTTAAATTTTACTCAAATGGTCTATTTTATATTACATATTTTATTATTTGCATTTTTAAACTAATATGTTGTATTCTTTTCTTTTACTAAATGTGGTATCTATCCCATTTTACACACACACACACACACACACACACACACACACTCTTCAACAAGTTCGTGGAAAATGTGCATTATGAAAACTATAAATTAATTTCAAAATTCTTTTACGTCAAAATAAACTCATACTTTAATCCCATTTTCAGTGCTTTTTTTTTTTTTTTGAGGAGCCCTCATATTAACTGCTATGTATTATTCCACTTTATAACTACGTCACTTTATGCATTCTGTTATTAATGACATTTTGTGCTCCCATCTCTACTTTTCTTTTTTCTTTTATAAACATGACTTCTTGCATACATGTGCAGGTGTTTTTCTAGAGTACCTAGGAGTGAATTTGCTGGGTGTAGGCGTTTGCATTTTCAAATTGTTCTCCAATGTGATTATACCATTTTGCACTCCCACCAGGAATGTATTAGAGTTCTTATTTCTAATAGACTTGCAAACACTTCAGGTTGTCTGACTTTTCAATTTAGGAGCTCTTATTTTAATTTCTTATTTTGCCAGCCTTTAGGTTGTATGAAAGGTATGCTACAGAAGCTCTTGATATGTATTTTTATTATAATTAACAAAGAGTACCCATAGGCAGTACTCATATCAAAGTTACATTTGTAGCAGATACTCATTAAATGCAGTTGGTACAAAACAATATAGCAAAACAAAACAAGTTTCTTTTCTTTTTTGTGGAGATTTATTGAATCAAGCAATCAATCAGTAGGCAATACTTATAGACTTGGAAAAGTATAATTCTTTATTTTACATTTGTTTCCTTTCCTTGCAAATACAACTTGTATTTTTTGAATTTTTTATTGTTTTTATTTGTTATTGGGGGATGTATGAGCTCATGGAGGGTGGAAAGAGACAGAGAGGAAGTGAGAAAGCACCCTTTGGAGAGGGGGAGATGGCCATGTTGCAATCCCTTCTTCTCCATTCTCCTCTTGAGATTTGGACATGGACACATAGGCTCCTTGCATGGTTTTCAAGTCACCAAATCTGGGATTCAAACCACATAGTGGCCATGATCCCAGTCATGTGAGATCTGATCACCTTAACCACAACCACTTGTTTTTTAATCAGTGCTTTGCACCATACTGACATTGACTGATTCTCTTTTGTTTTGTTTTGTTTTGGTTTTGGTTGTTTGTTTGTTTGTTTAAATCTTTGACTGGTACAGAAGCATAGTAATTGTTTTATCTCACAACTCCTAAGAGATTGTATTGATGTTATAGTAGTTACCATGAGCAGTCTTTAAAAAGTATTTGGACTAAGGCAAAAATGTCAAGACCAAAGAAGGAAAAGTCAAAGAATGGGATGGGAAAAGGGATATTATAAAATAGATTTGCTCTCTTTAAATGTAGCTTTTGAAATCAATATTGTCCATTAAATCTGGCTGTAACAATAAAATATATAACATCTCATCTGATAGCATCTAAATGGCTGGTCCATAAAATGTACTTTTGTGGTTTGATATTGATTATATTTTTCCTTCTCTTTTAGACATATGAATAGGTCTACAAGTTCAAAAACAGGGAAAGACACAACTGCGTAGTGTTTACTGGTGTTATTCAAAAGACACACAAAAGCTTACAAAAAAAAACATGACCATTTTCTTCTTTCTTTTTTCTTTTTCTGTGAATGTGAGACTGATGGCAAGCCATGAAACCCAAGAATTCATGCACAACAGAATTTTAGAGATCCAGGGGCCATTGGAGAGCATCCAATATAAAGCATTCATTTTATAGTTGGAAAAATTTAGGCATTAAAATAACTTGTCCAAGGGCCAGCAGTAGACATAATGACTATGTCGCTGGACTCCCATGTAGTCAACCGTGGTTTGAGTCCCGGACCTGGACCCGGTGGCTTAAACTCATGCTGGGCACACGTGTGTGCGTGCCCAAGATCCCGAGAAGAGAACAGAGAAGGGATTGCAGCATGGCCATCACCCCTGGGGGATGATTTCTCGCTTTCTGTTACTCTGTCTCTCTCTTTCTTGTGAACGCACGTGCCCTATGACAAACAAACAAACAAAAAAAAAAACAAAAACAAAACAAACACTCTCCAAAAAGAAATAAAATAAAATTACTTTTCCAAGGCACACATTGCCTTTCATCATTCTGGCTCTCCTTGTTTTCTTCATGGAAGGAAGAAATCACTTCTCCAATCATTATGAATCATTTGAACTTAGCTGGCTTCGGTTACCTGATCTTCGGAGCTTCATATTTAAACCCACTACATCAATGTGTCATTAAAATCTTCTTTAAAATAGTAGAGTGACAGAGAAAAGAGAGCATGACCTCCAGGAGAAGCTTTCAATTGTGTATTGGAAATGAACTTAAGTTTTGCACTTAATTTTATGGTGCAACTATGCTTATTTTATTTGAAAAACAAATCTCTGAGTAAGGTTGGTACTCCAGAAGAACATACCATAATTGTCCTTTTGTTTTATTTAACAAATATTTATTGAGAATCTTTTATTTTCTGGGAAAACAACAGAGGTCCCTACTTCTCTTGGCATTGGTAGTAAAAACACAAAACACATAATTACAAACAATTATAGAAAGAGCTACAAGGTATTGTGTTGTGTCTAGAAAGGAGAACTAAACCAGCCCAAAGGATTAGGAAAAGTGATATTTAAGTAAAAAATAGAAGGAAGCTTTAAATACTGCTTGACTCATATTTATTGAAGTGAAAGAACCACAAAATGATTTTTTTAGCTTGATCTTTGCTAAAAGATGAGTTTAATGCTTTTGGAATGAATTAGGTTTTTTTTTTCTGTATATAATCTTAATACAAATAAAAAAATATGTTATTTAAATGCTTTGTTGTTTTGGATTTTTGGTACCCTTTCCTTCCATTAGCATATAAGCTGCTTAAATGTGAGCTCATCAATCCTGGTGTATGCAAATGTTGGGGGTGATTCTTAATTCTAAAATGGGAGGAAGATAACCCAGAAAGAACTTTAGGAATGCCCTTAAAAGATATAATGTAAGTGCCTAATCAACAAACTCAAATCTCTGGAATACTGATCTCTTATTCTAGTTCCACAAGGCTCCTAAAACTCCATACTCCTCCTCCCTTTTTACCTTCTCTGTAAGATGGGAATGGCACAGTGGAGTCAATTAGCAATAATTTTTGTAGGTACAAATTTTGCTGGGCAATTTGTTTTGTTCTATTTAGGTGAAAAGACCATGTTTTCAACTACTGGTGAAGATGTTTTTTGATAAAGGTCCTAGTTTTTATTATTTTAAGAAAATGATTTAGGCATGAAAAACAAACAGGGATGGCAGTTAGTATATTCTACATTGGGTCCTCACATGGAACTGAAGGTCTACTTATGTATTTGTTATAAATTGTACTTGGTACGATAAGTAGAAAAGAATTTGACTTTCTTTGTTTTTGAGAAAAAGAGATTTTTGTTATAGGACGTGTATACTTGCCAGAGAGACAGAGAGCCAGAAAGCAAGAAATCACCCCCAGGGGGGATGGCCATGTCATAATCCCTTCCCCTCTGTTCTCCTCTCAGGATCTTAGGCAAGCATGCACACGTGCCCAGCATGAGGGTTAAGCCACTGTGTCCAGGACTCAAACTGAGGTCAATTATGTGGGAGTCCAGTGACAGAACCATAATGCCATCTACTAGTTCTCAGAGTTTGTTTTTCTTATAAATGATTTTGTAAGAAATATCTTGCTGGAAAAAAAAGAAAGAAAAAAATATCTCCCTAAAACCTCTAAAAGTGTGGGCAAATTTCTTTCATGGATAGAAGAGAGATTTGCATGTAAATTATTTAATACCATAAAGACAAAAATTACACTATCTCAGTTATCTCAAATAAATAATCATTTACTTTTAAATTAGATATTCAGAATGCCTTAATAATATCAACAATAGTAGTTAAGGAATGATAAAAGAAGGGGTGAAGGCATTATAAATTTATTATTTTGTCCCCAGGCAAAACTATGTCCCTGACAATACCACCTCTGGATACGGTTTCCTTTAAAGGAGACAAAAAAATCATTTTTTTTGACATCAGAAAAATAGTGAAGTAAACTTTACAAAAATTTAGAAGGTACCATTTGTCTAGGTTCTGCAAACCTGTCAGAGTTTTTAGTTGCAAACAACAGAATCTACTGTAGCTAACTTAAACAGAAATGATATTTATAAATTATTTGATGCTCAGAAAATTAGGCTAGTTGTAGAAACAGGCACTAAGTTAGTATTCTTGAACACCTCTCAGGGTAACACTTTAGAACTGAAGAGGAGCTGCTGTCATGGGGAATCACACTGCCTCTGTCACTTCCACTGCCAACAGAAAGACTGTCCTGCACGGAGCTACTTCCCTTATGCCATTCTTTTCTATTCGAAGTTTTATGTGCTTGATTTTAATTGGTGATTTCCTAGCTTCAGGGGAAACTGGGAAATATACTTTTAAAAATCCTATTTTGGAAAGGAGGGCTTCGAATGTGTAGAATTATTAAAACGCATAAAAGATGTCCCAAATGTTGAAGTAGCTTCAAATGACCAATGTCCTCTTTAAGAAAATGTTGGGGATGGGTACTCTCACATTATACTGAGAGGAGTATCAACCAGGGAAGAATGTTTTGGAAAGTCAATTTTGTGGTATTGCTGACAATTTAAAATGCATACTCACTATGATCAGCTCTTTTACTCCTATGAATCTATCCTGCAAAAATAATTACACATAATGGGAACCAGCAGTTAGTGTAATGGCTATGTTGCTGGGCTCCCACGTAGTCAACCGCAGTTCACGTCCCGGACCCAGTGGCTTAAAACTCACGCCGGGCGCATGTGCGTGTATGCCCAAAATCCCGAGAGGAGAATGGAGGAGAAGGGATTGCGGCGTGACCATCTCCCCTGGGGGGTGATTTCTCGCTTTCTGTCTCCATGTCTCTCTCTGTCTGTCTGGCGAGTGCACGCGCCCTATAGCGAAAATCTCTCAAAAAAATAATAATAATTACATATAATGTATACACGTATAAAGATATTTGTTTAGGCATTGTTTATAACATTAAAAGTGGTCAGCGTTAATTAAGGGTTAACTGTATGTCAGTATTCTAAGTATTTCACATGTTCTACCATGTTAAGCCACATTCAAACCTATGAGGTAAATAAAATGATCAGTTCTATTTACTGTGGGGAAACAAAGTGTCAGAGAAGTTAAGTAACTGTCTGTGGTCACACAATCAGTGAGTAGAAAGAAGATTTTATTGGTAGGTCTTTGAGGAACCTCCATATTGCTTTCCACAGTTGCAAGTCAAATGATGTATAGCGAGTGAATGTATAAAAGAATTTTTTTTTATAAAAAGGAAAGGAGATTTGAATTGCCCTACAATATGAAAAGGATCAAAACAATGTGGTTTCTCCAAACTAGGGAATGGTTATATTTCATTTTTAAAAGTTGATTTTAGTGTAATTTTTAAATCATACCCCATGGCTTCAGAACTTTTCTAATGTTTGTAAAGAGAAATCTTCAATCAAGCCCTGATGCCTTTGCCCAAAAAACAAGCATCAGCAATGGAATGTTACTTCTTTCCAAGACACCTTGACCTACTTTCTTTGTGAGTTAACCTTGATAAAAGTTTCCCACAACTTCTGCCATTGGGTTGCCTTGGGAAAGAGTCAGCAAGCATGCTGGCCCATAGATGAGAACTGTGTATACCAATATGCAGCATGGATGATCAGAGAGGGTGCCTTGAGAGGATTACTGTCTCCGTATAGTGTCACTCTGATTCACAGAGAAAATGGTCTTCATGAAGTGGGACCATTTGCTCACTCGTGTGTCACCACCTATTGTCTTCAACAAGCCAGTGGAGTATATAAGAATTATCTAGGGAGCTTATTTATAAAACGGATTCCTAGATACTCTTTCAGGAACCCTGTTTCAGTAGGTCTAAGATGAAACTCAGAATATTGCATTATTTAATTTAAACAACACTTTATTGCCAGAAGATGTAGGCACTCACTAGAGAGAAAGAGAGCAAGAGAGAAAGAAGAGAGTGAGAGAGAGATACTCCTCCAGTGGGGCCTGGTCATAGAGCAATCTTTTCTCCTCCATCTCTCCATCCTGTTGAGATTTCTGAGCATGCATGCCCATGTGCGTACACATTTTTCAAGCTACCAAGGCTTTGGATTCTAGCTTCAGCAGGGCATATGAGATCCAGCTCCCTTAACCATTGAGCTTCAGGGCTGGCCCAGATTCTGCCCGACTAGTAGGCTCTTGTTATGTTGTAATGTCTCTTCCGTTCCTCAAAAGGGGTAGGGGGACCCAAATTCTAACTCCTAGAACTTATATATAAGCTATATATTACATGGCAAAAGGAACTTTACATGTGTGATTAAATCAAGGATCTTGAAATGGGAAGATTATCCTGGCTTACCTGGATGGGCTGGTATGATCACAGGTACTCTAAATGTGGATGAGGAAAGCAGAGGGGTGGAAGTAGGAACCGTGCAATGTGAGAAGGACTTGGCCATTGCTGCCTGTGAAGACAGAGGTGCCATAACCAAAGCAAGCTGGCAGCCACTAGGACATAATTCTTTCCTAGGGTCCCCAGAAGGGAACACAGTCCTGTCTGTATCTTAATTTCAGCCCAATGAACTCGATCTAAGACATCTTACCTCTAGAACTGGAGGATTCTACATTTGTGTTGTTTTAAGTCATTAAATTTATGGTAATTTGTTACAGAAGTAATGAGAAACTAACATACACACATTTCTGATAAAGGTCTTTGTTCTCTTCCCTCTGTATATTCATTATTTTCATCATTTCTTCCAATCTCTTGGCTCTAAGTGCTACCTTATGCCAAAGATAATCAAATTTAGACTCTGACCAACTCACCTCTTTGACTGCCTAGTTCCCATCTCCATTTGAAAGTATAACAGACATCTCATGCTTGACCTGTCCCAAATCCAAACTATTAATACACCCCTTCTTCCCCTTCTTTAGGTCCTCTATTTATGGGCCTCCTTCATTCCAGTTGAAGACATCTCTTTCCAGTGTTTTAGGAAAAATCATGGAGGCAGGTTTGATGGCTTCTTTTTTTTTTCCCTATCCTCTCTCACGCCCCATATTTAATCCATTCTCTCATGCCCCATATTTAATCCATTTCCAAATTGCATTGATAGATTGATAGTACTTCTAAGATATCTTGAGAATCCAACCTTTTTTTTTTTTTTTTAATTTGCCAGGGGGCACATGTGCTCACCTGGAGAGAGAGAAAGTGGCTGATCAGTGGGGAGACAGACAGAAAGAGTGGCTGGTATGTGTGTCTGAGTGAGAAAGCACCTCCCATGGAGGATGGTCATGCCACCTTCTCCTCCATTTTTCCTTCTGTCAGGATTTTGGACACATGCACATGCACTTGACATGTTTCTCAAGCTGCAGGGTCCAGGACTCCAACTGTACAGTCAGCCACGTGGGATCCAGCAGCCTTAACCATTACACTGTTGGCTGCCACCTAGCCATTTTTAATTACCCATCTAAAGCCCTAGCTGTCATCATCAACTGGACCACCAGATTATTGTAATAGTCTCTTCACTATTCCTACTCAGAAACTAGAGTCATATAAAACTCATCAGATTTCTCAACTCTGTGCTCAAAACTATTAGCTCCTCGTTTCACTTGGGAGACTTCAAGTCCTAAATGACCTGTCCTTACCCTCCCCTTATGTCCCTGACCTCATTTCCTTTTACTCCCACCTTACTTTCTCTGTCTCAGCCGCACTGCTCCTGCCTTAGGATTGTTCCCGCTCCCTGTCTGGAATGCGTTTCCTAGAGACACCTGCTCCTCTGTCATTTCCTATGTTCACATGCCACATTTTCAATAAAGCCTACCTCCACTAACATAGGACATTGCAGCCCTCACCCCATTCCCCTAGCATCCTTGATCCCTCTTTCCTGCCACATTGTTTATCATAGAGTCTACTCTTCATTGTTATCTATCCCCACTAGACTATCAGCCCCATGAGGGCAGGAGTTTTATCTGTTTGGCTCATTGACATATCTTTTTAAAAAAAAAAAAAAGAATTATTTTATTAGGATCAGCAGTTGGTGTAATGGCTATGTTGTTGGACTCCCATGTAGTCAACCACGGTTCAAGTCCCAAACCCCATGGCTTAAACTCACACTGGGTACGTGTGCATGTGTGCCCAAGATCCCAAGAGGAGAATGGAGGAGAAGGGATTGCAGCATGGCCATCCCACCTGGGGAGTGATTACTCACTTTCTGTTTGTCCATCTCTCTCTTTCTTTCTGGTGATCACACGCACCCTATAGCAAAAACCTTTCAAAAAGATTTTAAAAAGAATTATTTAACTGTATTTATTTATTTATTTCAATTTGATGGGGGGTAGGAGGGGCAGAGAGAAATTGAGAAAGCAAGCTGCCAGGTTGGGGACTTAAATCATGGTAGACCATATGGGAATCCAGTGCCCTTAATTACCACGCCACCTACCAGCCCTTCATCGACATATCTTATGTCTCTGTTCCAGTACCTATAAAGGGCTAAATAAATAGTATTAACTCTGTTGAAATAAGGCACAGGTCATTCTTTGAGAAACAGAATTAAGCAACTTTTGTAAGATATATTCATCACATCATTGTAGTGGCATTATAATACAGTTCACACTAACTGACATTATTGCATGTCAGAGCTGTGTTCTCTGAAGAAATCATTTCTCTTTCATCTGTGGCTTTGGCATCACAAAATATCTACATTTTGTACCAGATATTCTTTCCCACTTAAAGGTTATCTTAATTTTGATGGTTTAATGAAGCATTTTAATGTGTGGCCTACACAGAGTTCTCTCAGGAATCTGTGTCAGTACATTTTGTTTCTTGGGCCCACCCTGACACTAAGTTGTACATATAGGGAAATACTTTGGGCTTTATTTTTTGTATTTTTGAAAACCTGCAATGGTTTGAAGTTTTACAACTTCTGTTTGTACATCTATGTATAGGAAGAAGTCGAGTAGCAAAGTAATTATTGATGACCCAATATTTCTTTCTTTCTTTTTTAAGAGAGATTTATGCTATAGGGTGCATGTGCTTGCTGGAGAGATAGAGAGACAGAAAGTGATAAATCACCCCTCAGAGGCAATGGCCACACTGCAATCCCTTCTCCTCCTATTGGGATTTGGGACATGCACTCACATGCACCTGATGTAAATTTTAAGCTTCTATGTCTGGGACTTGACCTGTGGTTGACTACATGGGAGTCTAGTGATGTAACCATTATGCCATCTGCTGGTCCCACACCCTCTGCTTTAATCCTGTGTTGTAACCATCTGATTTCTTGACTTTTCTCTACTAGGTTACTTCTTTCTGCTCCAGGTCCCTGTTTCTAGCATGGCATATGACACATAGCTCTAAATGAACCTTCTTTAGTTGATGGGTGGATGGATGAACAAAAGGAGAGCATTATTGGGTTGGGCCATCAACAGGTAGAGAAACCTTTATAGCTCTTGATACTTGGACTCTTGGTAAGAAAGAGCTACTCTGATCTCTGTTTGACTTTATAATAACCAGTATATTTTCCCTTTACTGATCTATCCTAAAATGAGGAATAAGAGAAAAATGAGATATGAGACCTTTATTCACAGAAAAACTCACTTTATACACTATCTTTAATGCCTCTATCTTGAAATAGGTGGCTAAACAAGTAAGTGTCCCTTGTAGATAAGTGATACATTTAAATAAGAGTCTACTATGCTGTATATAATTCTTGTTTAGCAAAGGAGTGTAGGTTGTCTGGGGTGTACCACAGAGTTTGTTTTCCACACTTTGGATAAAGGAAAAAAGTCTTAACTTCTGTTTATATTTATCTCTCCTGCAAATGAGAACTACTTCTCCAGAGGAAGCCATCTTTCAAGGAGAGAAATGTTAAAAAAAGAAAAAAAAATCATACCCCCAAAAGCAATGAATTGATTTAAGGACTGAAGAAGAAACACTAGACCATTTTTCTCTTCATTTCCTGGAATGGAATTAATTACTTCTGTCTTCTGTGTGCTTGATGATTTCTTTGGAATAGCCTGACCTGATTGAATAAAATGACAGCCTCAGTCCTTAATCCTAATAGGCAACATCTATTATTCTCTTTATCCATCTATTCAACCAGTATTTACTGAGCACATAGCATGTTTCAGGTCCTATATTAGGTTCTTAAGAAGAAGGAAAATAAATAAAATCCAAGTCACACGAAACTTAGTGAAATGAAGGAGTCCATTATTAAATAATCATACAAACACACGTTAAAAATTGTGACATACAGCTCTGAAGGGAAGGACCAGAATGATATGACACCTTGCAGGAACCTAGACAGGTCTAGGTTAGGGTTCAAGGAGGCTTCATTGGGGTGAAAATTGGAGCTGAGATGTGTGAATGTGGTGACGGGGAGATGATTGCGTGTAGAGAGATGATGTGTGCAAAGTCACAGGGCAGGAGGCAGCATTTAAGTATATCTAAGGAACATGAAGTGTGAAGGGAGAGGGAATCAGGCCCCCTGGACAGGCCTTACAGACTTCATTAAGAAACTTGGTCTTCCCAGAGCCCTGCATGGCTTTGAAAATTTAACATAGGGATTGGAGAAGGAGATAGATATAGATACAGATGATATAGACGTATGTATTCTGGGGCTCTCAAGGACTTTGCCTGTAGGTGGTGGCTATCTCTGGGTTTTAACATGGGGGGAGGGAGCCCTATAGAAGCTTTCTTTCCACTTGATTTAATTCACCCTATCTTTTGAATTTTGGAGGGGCCAAAAGGCAGGGTGTTTTGTTTTGTTTTGTTATTGTTGTTGTTATTATTATTATTACCACATTCAAAGCCCTTGAAATTCTGGAAATAAGATCGGACAACAATAATAGCCAAAATAAAACTAACACTTATTGGAGGCTATCTTAGATTCTGACCAAGGACTGTGTAAAGCATTCTGTATGTGTTATCTTACTGAATCTGCATGACAGACTGACAGTTTGGGAAGCCTTCAAGGCAGCATTGGTGGAGGATTTAGAAAGCTGGAACTGTGGCTGGAAGAAATCAACACACACAAATTTACATTGTGGGAATCTGAGAAGAGCTTTTAAAGTGTTTGACCAGTTGCTGCAGAAGCACGGAGAGATGGTTGGCTGTTGATGTCAATTATGCAGGTAGAAAGGGTTTTCTGAAGCTGTTAGGAACATCCACCCACAGGCCTTTTTCTTTTTGATGTCAGGGGCAGGTTCTATCCTACTCAGGGTGCATATACAGCCTGCGCATCAGGTATAATCATAATGCTCAGCATTTGTACAGAACAGGTTGTTTCCAAATGGCTTTGCATTCAATGGTGAGGTCATCTCCATGGCCTTCCTCTCCTGGGCAGCATGATTCGCTGCTTCTCTACCATTAGTCAGGCCTCTTGATTCAAAGATAGAAAACCAGCTCAAGCAGGCAAGGAGAAAAGGGGCATGATTAGCTTACATAACTTGAAATCATAGGAGTAGTTAGGCTCCAGGTTCAGCCTATTCCCAGCTTCTCTCTCTAGTCTCATTCTCCATCATTCTCCTCTGTCTCTGTGGTCCAGCTGAATTTGTTCTCTTCTGGTTCTTCCCAAAACACTAACTTGTACTTGCCTTCCATTCCTCAATGATGGTGCTTATATGATGATGTCTCTCCTTCCATTTTAACTGGCTGATTCTTACTTATCCCCCTTTTTACTCTTATTGAGCTCCTAGAGGGATGGCTAGTCCATATAGGTGACTCCCGAGTAAACTGCAGCTCCTGATGGTCATATCTTACATAGTCCTCGCCTATGCTGAGCCTGGGCTGGCCCGGTATGTGCCTTAGAACAGAAGGCAGCACTAGTGGCTCCATTTCAGGGTCATACCTATGTTTTATAAAGGCATGGCACCTTCCATTTTTGCAAATTAGGGAGACTTTAGTCTTCACATAAAAAGTCTAATACCCTGCTACAAAGGCCATACGATCAGAAAGAGCCCCTGGAACTACATGGAAAGAGAGAGAGGCCCTATCTGAATAAGCCACCGCTGAAAGCAAGAGCTTGAGCCATCTTTTATACCAGACTAGCTGACTGCAAGACCAAGATCAGTGTTCCACCTTAATCCTCTATACTCACAAAACTATTCTCCTCTTTTATCTGCCTCCATAACAGCTAGGCTCCTGTAGGTGTAAGAGGTGGGGGGAAACGTGCTAGTGAGTTAACATCTGTTGAAAGATATTCCTACCCACCTGAGCCCTTGGATGACTACATCCTAACTCAACAGCAAGTGGAGCAGAATAACCCTCAAAGGATTCCAACCAGCCCAAAGAATCATTAGAAATAATAAAGTATATAATTTCAGGTTACTATCTTTGGAAGTGAATTGTTACACAGCAATGATTATTGAAATTCTTATTATCAGAACCAGCAGATGACATAATGGTTACATCACTGAACTCTGCGGTTCAAGTCCCGGACCCGGTGGCTTAAAACTTACACTGGGCATGTGTGCATGCATGCCCAATATCTCAAGAGGAGAATGGAGGAGAAGGGATTGCTGCGTGGCCATCCTCTCTGGGGGGTGATTTCTCATTTTCTGTTTCTCTGTCTCTCTTTGTCTCTCTGGTGAGTGCATGTGCCCTACAGCAAAATCTCCCAAAGAAACAAACAAAAACTGTTATTATCTCCCAGGTCTTGTGCTAGTTCTGGGTTTATAATTACAAATATAATAGTCATGATCTAAGTCTCTGTATCTACTCATGCTTTCATCCTTCTGCTAAAGGATATTTCCTGACCTTGCTTACTAAAGGAGTTTCCCCTCTACTAAGACCTAGTAACATTTTTACATCCCCATCATAGGTCATAGCCTTGGACAGTCTCAGAAGTAACTAATTTAGTTAATTTTAAACAGGTGTTTCCTTTGTAAACGGTAAGTCCTCAAGGGCAGGGCCCATGAATTTCTCCCTTATCATGTCTCCTCTCACCCCATGTGCTGCCTGGGACAGGATAGACCTCCATTAGTATATGCTGATGAATTGACAGTTTCCTCCCTCTGGTCTGCTATTTTCATATTGGAGAAGATGTTAAGATGATGACTCCTTCCCTTTCTATGGGACATTTGAAAGAAAACAAGTCACTCTTCAACAAGTTTAGAACTCTGAAGTCCTGGAAAAATGGTTTGAAGATGTTCCACTTATAACAAATCTTTTTCTTATTTTCATTTGCAAATTTGATGCATAGTAGTTGTCTGTTTGGTTTGCTTTTTAGATTACTTCCATCAATTTCTCTCAATAGATATTAACCTACTGGCACATTTCCCCCCACCCCTTACACCTTCAGAAGCCTAGCTATGATGGAGGTGGATTAAAGAGGAGAATTATTTTGTGGTATAGAGGATTAAGAAGATGGAATGTTTGGTTTTTAAAGAAACAGATTATGGTTCCTGCAGTCAGCTGGTCTGGCATAAAACAAGGCTTAAGCCCTTGCTTTCAGTTGTGGGAACCAGATTCTTCTCTGTGGTAAGTCAGCAAATGCCTCCAGGGTTGGATGAACTTCTTGTTGGTTGGCTCTGGATCAGCCATTCCTCTACCCAGACTTGTCTCTTCTTTGATTGGAAGACTTACTGCAACTTTGCAAAAGCAGTTCTAGCAGTATGCTTAAGAAACAGCATTATCAGCCAACCACATTTACATGCCGTTTGAGATTAATATATGTGATGAATTTAAAATATTTTTTTTCTTTACCGGTTGATGAGTCATTAAGCCCTATACTGTTTGCTAAAAGCTAACGCCTATTTCTGCAAAAATTTCTAACTGCAGTGGCAGCTAAGGCATTCACAAACTACATGACATAATACAGTATCATAGAGCAAGGGCAATTACATTAACAACCCTGCACATAATGGCAATGTAAAAGGTCTTACATAATGTAATGAAAAAATAAGCAAGGTAGTAATGCAGACAGAGTACGGGGATCCATCAGTGTTGTTTTATCCTAGCTGCATGATCTGGAGCAAGTGACTTCTTTTTGAACCTTAATTTCCTCATCTGCAAAATAAAGGGAATGATCTATATCTTATGAAGTTTTTTTAAGAATAAGAGAACACTTTTTTTTTTTCATTTGTTGCCCAACCATTCTTTGATAAATTCATCAAACTATTGTGTAACGAGATCCCTACTCTAGGGACCAGGAGATGATGTAACTGTTATATTTTTGGATTCCCACATGGTCTACTGGTTTGAGTCCTGGATCCAGTGGCTTCAACTCATGTCAGGCATGTGTGCATGTATGCCCAAGATCCTGTGGGAGGCTGCGCACCAGTGAGTCTTCTGAGGTCACTAGGTTTTGGTTTCTCAGAAAGCAAACAATTACACAATGCCAAAGGCCACAATTGGCTCCCCTTCAAAACCTCACCTTCAAAACCATACTCTGATTGGCCACTTCCCACAGCAAATTGGTAAGCTTAGAATCCCTCAGATTTGCATATCCGGCACCTCATGATTGGTCCATAAAAGCAACGAATCATAACCCACCTTTTACGATCCTTCATTCAACCAATCACTGCCCACCAACATGTATATAACCATGATCCCTGGTCCACAATCGCCAGACAACCCTGAAGACCCTGAAGACCTGTAACACTGTGTCGTCTCCGTGCTGCCCACAATAAACGGACAGCCCTGAAGAGTTGTAATACTGCACTGTTCATCCCATCTCTCACTCCTTCCCTCAGGAAACCTGCTTGACTGTCCTCCTCACCCCCCCAGCCCAGGACACATGGCACCCGAACAGGGACCTTGAGTACGAAGGATCCAGTGAAGAGCACCAGAGAAGGGGATGGCAGAGAATCGTCCTAAGCACCGAGATAAAGAGAAAGGCCGCGGCGGAGAATAGGAAAGGACGGCAGAGAATTGTCCAGGAGGGGACGCCAGAGAATCGTCCCGAGAAAGGCCGCAAGGAAGATGGCAGAGAATCATCCCGGTAAGTAACAAAAGTCACTTACTCATAAGTAATAAGGGTAATAAAGGGACAAGAGCTTAGTCAGCACGAACAAGAGCTTAGTCAGCACAAACCGTTTGTTCAGGGCTGAAAAGAAGCCCTTGGCACTATGGTCGATCTAACCAAGGATTCTAAAATTGAAAAAGAACAGGGAGAGGATCTTATTTCCCTAGATAGTGAAGAAGAAGTTAAAAGCCCCGAAGGCGAGACAAAACCCAAAAAATCCAAAAGACTAAAAAAGAAAAACAACCGTAAGGCTCTACAAGAGCCAAAGAAAAATGAGTCATCAACTAGTTCACAGGAGGAAATCCTAGAGGCTGAGGCTGAATGGTGACCCTTCAAAAAACGGCCGCCACCCTATAACACTACCGCCTCAGCACCGCCTCTTATTGACCCAAAACAAAAAATAATTGATGAAATAAAACAATTAAAAGAACAAATTCGATTAGAAAAAGAACACCAGGAATTAATACTTTGGAATCAAGGAGCAGGACTTTTAGCTGCTTTTTTAATTGCAATTGTACCAGGTTATCATGAAGGCATTGCTATTTTTGCAGTTCAGTTCACATACTACTTGTGGGTAAAATCAGTAAAAACTGAGTCAGATTTTTGGACAATGTGCTACTGTTTATCATATTTCTATATGGTCTCTGCTTGGAGTGGTTATGTGTTTATCATCAACCTTATTCCACTGCATGTGTGTGTGTTGTTACTGATGCAGAGATATAGCAAAAGAGTCTACATAGCATATAGCACTTTCTACATTCTGAGTTTAATATTATCCATGCAGATATCTTTTGTATCACAATTAGAGAAACTAAAAACCAATACAGACAAAGAAACAAAACTAGTTCAGGGATCACATATGACAGACTTTGAGACATTCCCTGTTACGGAAACTACAGATTCCCAAGGATAGGTTTGGCGCCGTCACAGCGGGTTTGACTTTAAAATGGTAAAAGAAATTAAGGCGGCAGTCACCCAATATGGAGCTACTGCTCCGTATACCTTAGCTATAGTTGAAGCTATCGCCGAGGGCTGTCTCACACCGTCTGATTGGCAAACATTAGCCCGAGCTACACTTTCAGGAGGAGACTACCTGCTTTGGAAATCAGAATATGTAGAGGCTTGTAGGGAACCGCCCACCGCAATGCCCAAGCCAATAATGGCTAAAGTAACATTAGTCAAGGGCCTACTGAGGGTCTTATCTCAGACCAACTAGATTCCCCGGCTTAGGTGGTTCTTCAAAATAGACAAGGTTTAAATCTCCTCCTGGCAGAACAGGGGGGTCTCTGTCTTGCTTTACAGGAATGCTGCTGCTTTTACGCCAACAAGTCCGGCATCGTTCGTGACAACATACATCAACTCCAAGAATCTCTCCAACAATGTAGAAAACAACTCGCTGATGGTCTGCTTGGAACGGTCTCCTCCCTTTCCTGCTCCCCTTCCTTGGCCCATTCATTGACCTTTTAATTGTTTGCTCACTAAGACCTGTTATATTTAATGGACTCATGTCATTCCTCAAGCAACAAATTGACTCACTTACTATGCGGTCTATCCAGGTCCACTATACTAGATTGGAGATGGAAAACCAACACCCCTATACTGGTCTCACCTGAGGCATTGAATCAGTTAGCCAAAGACAGGTAAGAGAGTCTGATGAACCCAATAACTCTTCAGTCCTTCCACCTAAGACAGGAGGCCCATCATAGCTATGGGACTCTCCAATGATGGGTAAGAATGGACGTATGGTTCCATAAATGACTCCAACCTAAAACAGACATGATTCCCCCAGGCCTTTTCCTCACCTCTCAAATTAAAACAGAAAAGGGGGACATGTGGGAGGCTGTGCACCAGCTAGTCTGCCGAGGTCAGTAGGTTTCAGTTTCTCAGAAAGCAAACAATTACACAATGCCAAAGACCACAATTGGCTCCCCTTCAAAACCTCACCTTCAAAGCCATACTCTGATTGGCCACTTCCCATAAAAGCCACAATTGGCTCCCCTTCAAAACCTCACCTTCAAAACCATACTCTGATTGGCCACTTCCCACAGCAAATCAGTGAGCTTAGAATCCCTCAGATTTTGCATATCCAGCACCTCATGATTGGTCTACAAAAGCAACCTATCATAACCCACCTTTTATAATCCTTCATTCAACCAATCACTGCCCACCAACATGTATATAACCACAATCCCTGGCCCACAATCACCAGACAACCCTGAAGACCCCAAAGACCTGTAACACCGTGTCGTCTCTGTGCTGCCCACAATAAACGGATGACCCTGAAGAGTTGTAATACTGCATCATCTCCGTGTTGTAACACTGCGTCATTTGTCTCGTCTCTCACTCCTTCCCTCAGGAAACCTGTTTGACTGTCCCCTGGACCAGGACAAGATCCCAAGAGGAGAAAGGAGGAGGAGGGATTGTGGCATGGCTATGCCCCCTGAGCAGGGGTGATTTCTTACTTTCTGTCTCTCTATCTCTTGATAAACATGCATGCTCTATAGCAAAAAATCTCTCTGGAAAAAAAAAAATCCCCACTCTTCAAGAACTAATGCCTTTTTCTCTCTCCTTCTGTTTGTGTGTGTATAGAGGAGGAAATGGACAATAAACAAATAAATAAATTGAGGTCTCTGTAGGAAACAGAAGGCTCAGTCATGATGAGTAATATATGGGAGCAAGTTTAATTGAGGGATTATTATTTTTTCATTGAATTATGCAATAGCTTTCATATTGTCAATGAGACTAAAGGAAACCAACAAAGTATGTTGAAGATCCTTGGGGCTAGCAATGACAGAACCATTACCACCTTAGGCCTCAAAGATTGGGGAAGGGAACAGGTACTAGAACCTAGTAAGACACTTGTAGCTCTGGGAGCTGGGAGTGTTCTGTCCTGTAGGAGATGCATCATGAGAGAAAAAAGCAAAGATACCACCAAAGAGTAGCATGGCAGGAAGGCAGATGGGGTGCTAGTACTCTAACCTTGCAACCTTCTCATGCTTTAGTCTCCTACGAGTAACCACACAGGCCAAACCCAACACAGTACAAAGGGCCAGAGGACCAGAATGCCTATGTGTTATAGTTCATACAAATGAGCCTCCCAGGGACGGGGGTGGAGAAGAGGAGAGTAGATTGGAGGAGGAAAAAAAAAAAACAAAACAGCAAAGCAGATAAATAGGTAATATGTCAGATAATGAGAAGTACCATGGAGAAAAATAAAACAGGGTAAAGGGGATAGAAGATGTGGAGCAGACAGGATATTACTATTCTATATAGTGTTGTCAGAGACCTCCTTCTCTTTTTTTTCTTTTTGAGAGAGATTTTTGCATGTGTCCTTGCTAGAGAGAGAGGGAGAGACAGAGAGACTGAAAGTGAGGAGCCACCCCCCACAAGGGATGGCCATGTTGTAATCACTTCTCCTCCATTCTTCTCTCGGGAGACGCATACATATCTGGTGTGAGTTTCAAGCTACTGGGTCCGGGACTTGAACCACAGTTGGCCATGTGCAAGTCCAGTCCATAACCACCACGCCACTTGCTGACCCCATACCTCCTTAATGAGGTAGCAATTGATCTGAGATCTGAAAGAAGAGGGAGACTAAGCCATATGTCGAACAAAGGAAGAACTTTTCAGACTGAGATGCTCTCAGCTGGGAGAGTGCACAATATATTCAAGGAATTATAAGGAGGCTAGGGTGGCTGGAGCACAGAAAAGAAAGGGTGGGAGAAAATGTCCTTATCCAGCCAGATCATATATGGATTTCAGGCTTTTATGTGATTTTGTGGGGAAACCATTAGAAAGTTATGAGCAGAGAAATGAAATCCAGACTCCACACAGAGCCATAAATAATACATGGTATAGTCAAAGAGACAAATGACCCCTTGCTTACAGGTTATTATCGAAGAAGGAGACGTTGGGTATCATTACTAAGCCCTTCTTTAAATGAGGCCTTGACTCAAATGATGAAAGTAAAAGAGCAACAGCGCATGATGCTGAGTTACACTGGCGGTACATACCAAAGGTCCCTGGATGTCAGGCTGAGGATGGTGATGGTAGGCAGGTGATGAGACATCCTGAGGAACTAAATTCTGAATGAGGACATCAATATTGTCTTGTAATAATACTACATATAATGGATCTGGGTTAGGGCAGAGAAGATGACCTGGAATCAAAGGGAGTCTGTAGTAGTAGCTCATATGGGGTCCTACATTGTTGGCACAAAATTTTGCATAGATGCATAGATACTTGGAAAGTGACTATCGAGAAGAGAAAGCACCTTTATGCCTAAAACATGAATGTCCCAAATGGAGCGTGCTCTAAGATATTCTACAAAGTCCAATATTATGTAATTCAATGTGAAAGCTATAAAATTATAACTTCTTTTTGCCATGCCAAACATATAGTAAACACCAGCCCTTTCTCTCTATTTGAGAATCATGCTGAACATACACTGGTCCTGGAGGCTGTAGCTATGAAATCTTGCCCTACAGAGTTCAGTGTTCCCTGAGATTTAACACTCTTATTGTAAATTAGTCTTCAGGCCTTGATGCTGTTTACACTAATTGGAGATTGCCTCCAACGTGAATCGGTGCTTAGACTGCCTCTTGTACTACGTGCACCACAAATGGAAAGTAAATGTTGCTGCAAGTCATTTTTATTTACAAAAAGCTGCAGTCTGTTTTTTTTTTTTTAAATAAAAAATGGAGTAGACAATTCACAAGATGGGAAAGCTTAGAAACTGAAATTTTACTTATCATCTAGTTCTCTTTAATGTCAAATTGCTTAAGAACATGGAGTATGTTTTCTCTGAAAAAAATGAGAAGGAAAGAATAAAGGAAGGAAAATTATATTGATTTGAAAAGGAAGAGAAGGAAAATATGAACATAGACTGATGCTTTAGAACTCTCATTTTGGATTTAATAGTTGCCATTATTGGCTTTCTATAGGCTAATTTCACACAGCTAGCTTCCTGCCATAGTGCAAGGACAGTGCATTTGTAACATAGCAACGTATCTTTAGAAACAGACGGCCTCCCACTATAGGCAGAGACCAAATGTGCCCTGACTGAAGAGCATGTTTTTTCAGTGACTCTTGAGAATGACTACAAAGATTGATTACTTCGGAAATAGAAGTATGGATGTTTAGGTCATGGTAAATAAACAATTTCAAGCTTAAGGATTTGTAGCAAGGACATAAGAAAAAAAATATGTCAAACATTTACGAAGAGACCTTCGATAGAAGAAAATCCAAATTTGTTCTGCCTTAAGAAGAATTTCTTCCTAAGCAGAATATTTTTATTTTGCATTAATGTTGGCATTCATAGTTATGTTTACCTTAATGACAAATGAGATCAAACTGTTGGATATGTGCATATTGTTCCCAAATGTGCTCAATTTGGGGAAGTAATTTAGTGAGCATTCAACTTTCATTCAAAACAGACCCAATTCCATACAGCAGTTAAGATAAACTCACATTTCAAAGCTTTATTATTTTTAGGCATACAAATACAATATAATATATAGCTCTTCTTCTGAATCTAAGTCTCTGTAAACAGATCTATATATTGGGCTGTTGGAAAAGTCATGACACGTTTTTGCATAGAAAAACAGAAAAAATACATCATGACTTTTCTGACAACCCAATAGATAAGGACAGAAATTATTGAGGGGCCGGCAGATGGTGTGGTGCTTAAGGGTGCTGAACTCCCACATGGCCGACTGCGGTTTGAATCCTGGACCTGTCAGCTTGCTTTCTCGCTCGCTCGCTCTCTCTCTCTCTCTCTCACTCTGTTCCTCTCTGGTCAAATTAAAACAAATAAATAAAATAAATAAAGTTAAATAATTCTTAAAAAAAAAAATGATTGAGAGACCTAAACTGGAAGCCAGAGAGTGATCCCCTTAGCCTAACATATACTCGGTCATTGGCGCCTACCATTTGACTTCTAAAGCAGACTGGTTTTGGCCTTTTTTCTTTCTTGCTAAGAAAACTCCACTTTTGTTCAAATACTGAGTAGCCATGTGCATTAGGAGAGATTGAATGAGTCTTGATTAGTCAGCCCCAAATGGCCTTCCCATTTCCCTTGCCGGTCCCAGACTGGGCATGTGATACAATTCTAGCCATCGTCTATTGATAAGAAATATGTGGAATTATGAAGACCAGCAGTTGGCATAATGGCTATGTCACTGGACTCCCATGTGGTTGACTGCGGTTTGAGTCCCAGACCAGGTAGCTTAAACTCATGCTGGGCACATGTGCATTTGTGCCCAAGATCCCAAGAGGAGAATGAAAGAGAAGGATTGTGGCATGGCGTCCCCCATGGTGGATGATTTCTTGCTTTCTGTCTTTCTGTCTCTCTCTGTCTTTCTGGTGAACGCATGTACCCTATAGAAAACAGTTCTCACAAAAAATTTTAAAAAAAAAAAAAAAAAAAAAAAAAAAGACAGAGAGAGAAAAGAAAAAAAATATGTAGAATTAAATAGTTCTTTTACTTGTTTGCTTGTTTATTTATTGCCTTATTTTAATTGCCCGGAGACGTACGCACTTGCCAGAGAGAGAGCAAGAGAAAAAGATAGAGAGGGAGAAGGAGAAAGTACTCTTCCATGGAGTGTGGTCACTCCGCCATCCCTCCTCCATTTCTCTATCCTGTTGGAATTTGATGCACACATACCTGGTGTCGTTTTTAAGCCATAGGGCCAGGATTTTAATTGAGGTTGACCATGCAGGATCCAGTTCCCTTAACTACTAGGCGGTGGGGATGGCCCAACAGTTCCTTTTCTGTGTCTCAACGTCACTGAGACTGCATGTGATAACTGCACCCACAGTAGTGCAGCATGCATCAAGACCAGTAGGAAATCAGTACAAAGGGGGAAATATTAATAAGGTAACTGGGCTACTAATTTTTTTAGAGGTTTTGCCATAGGGCACGCGCACTTGCTGGAGACAGAGACAGTTAGAGGGAAAGTAAGAGATCACCCCCCAGGGGGAATGGCCACACTGCAATCCCTTTTTCTCTATTCTCTTCTTGGGACCTTGGACACACACACACACACACACACACACACAGGGCTGACATGAACACCCACACACACCCACGGGGCTGACATGATTTACAAGCCACTGGGCCCAGAACTTGAACTGTAGTCGGCCATGTGGGAGTCTAGCGACTATGCCATCTGCTATTTCCTTGAGCTACTAATTTAACCTACCCAAGAATTTCTATGCCTCATGAATTTTTCTTATTGTTTAAGCCATTTTGATCAGATCTTCTCTTATTGATGGGAAAACGTTTTAAGAGTTTGACTTTTCCCTTAGTCTTCATTTTCTCTTATACTGCCTTATTTCATCTCTCCTCTTTTGGATGTCTATAATAGCCTCCTTATCTTCCTGCCTCCAAATGGTTCTTCTTTGTATCTCTTTCTCCACACCCCTGCCAGAGTGATTATTTTCACAGGTAACGCCTATGTTTTTGCTCTAGATTTCAAACTCACACAAATTCTCCCTTTCCCCTGATCATCCTCTCACTAGTAGACTTATTCATTGCTTCTTTTGTGCTATTTTTCTACACTGAACCACCATTGTAATGATCACTTACTTACTTATTTATGTGTCTCTCCACTTGTCTATGACCTCCTGGTTGGAATCCCTAGTACCTAGTATAGATCTTGGCCAGTTTCTCAATATATGATTACTGGAACCAGCGGATGGTATAATGGTTACTTCACTGGACTCCCACTGTTTGAGTCCTGGACCTGGTGGCTAAAAAGTCATGTGGGCACGTGTGCATGTGTGCCCAAGATCCCAAGAGAAAAGAGGAAAAGGGATTGTGGCATGGCTATCTTCTTTGGGGGGTGATTTCTCACCTTCAGTCTCTCTCTGTCTCTCTTGTGAGTGCATGACCTCTATAGCAAAAATCTCTCTTTAAATATATATATATATATATATACACACACACATGTATGTATATACACACATACATATATATGTTATTAAATGAAGGAAAAAAGAAAGGCAAGCAGGTAGGCAGGAAAGAGAAAGGAAGGAAAGAAAGAAGGAATAAAAACGGATTCATATATGAAGACTGCTATTAAGTGAATAAATTCTGAGTACGAGAATACACTTGTGAGCTGGTTCTATCATTAAGAAATAATAAAATGGTAACATCAGTAGCAAAGTTCAACAGTTAACACTTACTGAGTATTTTACAAGAGCAATGCTGAATATTTTATAGGATTGGTTTCATTTAAGTTTTATAACAACATAGTAAAGATATTATTATTATTATCCTTCTATTATAGACAAAGCAACTGAGGCTTAAAGATATTCCTATTTCAGAGTAAGTAAACAGAGACAGGATTCAAACTTGTGTCTAACTCTAGAACTCTTAACCTAAATACTCTATTAGCTATCTGTAAAAATGCTATCTCCTCCATGTTTGTTTTAGGAACATGTTGTTCAACTGTTAAGAAGAAATATCTGGGCCTTTGGCTGGTGGTATCTATGTGACTGACTATCTCCATTAAAATCTCCCTCAGAGAGAATTGGGATTTCTGAAAGACTAGGTACTACACAGTCGTTTTGCATAGCAGCAATATTTTCTGGTTCTCGATGTTAAATTCCTAGTCTGGAGTCAGCTAAGCTAATAAACCCAGGAGTCCCCTATACATATACTTTTCTACCACTCAGGTAGTAAACAGTGTGGGTGCAGATGATTGTAAGGCTGCGCAAGATAAACAGCAGACTGGGTTGACCAACCACTATTCAATTCTAGAACTCTCCTTGAGATGGAGTGCAACAGTCCTGAAAGACTTACTTAGAAAGACATGCCAGAAAGACATCAACTTCCTAGGAGAAGGTAGCATCATTACTTCTTCTTCTCTTTTTTCTGTTTTTTTTTTTTTTTTCTTTTTTGGAGAGGTTTTTGCTATTGGGCACATGTGCTTGCCAGACAGAGAGAGACAGAAAGTGAGAAATCATCCCCTAAGGGTGATAGCCACGCTGCAATCCCTTCTCCTCCACTCTCCTCTTGGGATCTTGGGCATGCACGCACATGCACCCGGTGTGAGTTTAAGCCACTGTATCCAGGACTTGAACCGTGGTTGACTACATGGGAGTCCAGTAACATAGCCCTTACACCAACTGCTAGTCCCAGTAGCACCACTACTTCTACTTGAGGATTTCTCTAATACCCTCAGGCTTCTAATGAACCTAACTTCTATAGAACCTAACCCCATCCTGAGACAGAATGTGAAAGTCTAGTTACCCTACAGTGAGCACCAAGTCCTTCTTATAGACTCTAGTTCATCAGTTCTGAGTCATGCTCCATACCACATGGAAATCTTATGGAGAGCTAACACTGACAATGTGGTCCCTGCCTGAAGGAGCTGGCAGCCTGGAATATACTTGTAATTTTCTAAAGGTGGAGAAAGTGTGATTGAAACATTGTTAGCAGTTCTCACTCACTAGACTTGGAAACACTTATGCAACTCGTTTTGCTTTGGGGAAGCTATCATAATAGGTATTTACCTGAACGCTAAAAAATTCCATGTTCTTGTAAAAACCTGCAAAGTTGTCACTGACCTGAATGCAGATGCTTCGAACTAATATATTGACTTGTCTACTTATTGAGGTAAACTGGATCTGTTATAATAAATGCACACTAAATTAAAGAAATAGGTAAGTTTCTCGTAAATGTAAATTTTTATTAACCTGTCCCTGATCATTTTATAAATTATTCCTGGGAAATAAAAGGGTTAAAAAGATAACTGGTAAATAGACAAAAATATAGTCAGTAATTTTTAACAGGGACATTTATAATTCTATGGAAATTGAAGAAACAGCTTCTAGCTAATAGAGCCAATTGTAGAACAATAATGCATGGAGAAATTGATGGTTGGACAAGATATCTGATATATACCAGCTAGGGAAAATCATGTGGGTAAAGGTATATCAATATGTAGGCATAAACATGTTTAGATAATGTCATAAGAGTTCTAATTTAGCTTGAGTATCAGAACCCTGAAAAGGAGGTGAAAGGGAAAGTTTCTACCCAAGTCTGTTTGGCCAGTAATCATTTGCCATGACCATAAATTCAATCCACTCTACAAGTCAGCAGTGAAAGAGAAAATGGCTACAGTAGCTAGGTTTTTATTTAGCACCATGTGGCTTTCTTTCTGGGTCAGGATTTCACGCAATTGCTCAAGATTCATGATTTCACAATATTCATAAACACTATTGTTACTGTTTATGAATTTACTGCAAACTCCAGTTACCAAGTCATTTTCTGACCTTAAAAATGTTCTCATCAGGACCAGCAGATGGTGTAATGCTTATGTCTCTGGACTCTCACATAGTGGACCATGGTTTGAGTTCCGAATGGAGTGGCTTAAACTCATGATGGGCATGTGTGTGTGTGTGTGTGTATGTGTGTGTGTGCATGCCCAAAATCCTGAGAGGAGAATGGAGGAGAAAAGACTGTGGTGTGGCCATACCCCTCGGGGGGTGATTTCTCATTTTCTATCTCTCTATCTCTCCAGCAAGCACATGTGCCCTATAACACAAATCCCTCTACAAAAAAAGAAAATTCTCTGGTCATCCTCACTTTTCAAATAAATAAGAGTTTAGAGCACATACTTTATGTCTCACTCAGTGGAAATTTGAATACATTGAGACTGAGAGGAGGGTCCTGACAAGAGCAGAAAAAGTCAAGCATCCTTTGATATAGTTCTTACGCAGTATGGTTTTTTGGGAAAAAAAAAATCTACTCCACTCTTCTCTACTAGTCATTTTCCATTAGCCATTTTAGTTGTGTAAAAGCATCAGTGTTTCTCCTTTTAAAGTGCTTTCAAGGTACTCAGCAACTCCTCCCCTCCTCCTGAGTACTTCAGTTTCCCTTGTGGATGTAACTCTTTTCCATTGGGCTTTATGGTAACATGGGAAGTCTATGGACCTGCCATAAACTAAGGAAGCCAAAAAGATTCCTGAAACTCTCTCCATGGAATTCTTTCTCTCAGTACCCTGGTTGGACCAAAAAACAGACAAGCAACCAATAAGACACAGCCTTCCAAAACCAACTCTTATGTTCTCATGTAAGGATTAAAGGAAAGTGTTGGAGACCATTGACTGAAGGTGATAGATACTGGCCAAATTTTTACTCTCTGTCAGAAGACAATTTCTAGGCTGGCCCTGTGGCCTAGTGGTTAAGGGAGCCACATCTTACATAGCCAATCATGGATCAAATCCTGACTCTGACAGCTGGACAAACACACCTGGAACATGTGCATGTATGCCTAAAATCCCAATAGGATGGAGAAATGGAGGAGAAGAAATTGTACATAATCACACCCTGTTAAGAGGTGCTTTTACCTCTCCTTTTTTCTCTTCCTGTCTGTCTGGTGAGTGCACATGCTCTGGCAATTAAAGAAAAAATCAATCCTGTGTTTCTTGCTTCCTTCACATTTCCAAGGATTACTCCTTAACGTCCCATCTACAGTTTAACATTTAACAAATTATCTGAAGTTGAATTTTGTGTTGGAGGAGAGAACAGTGCCTCAGGTGATACACAATTTGAAAATATCTCACCTCTGGGACCAGCAAATGGCATAATGATTACGTTGCTGGACTCCCATGTAGTCAACCATGGTTCGAGTCCCAGACTTGGTATCTTAAAACTCAGGCCAGGTGTGTGGGCATGCGTGGCCAAAATACTGACAATAGAATGAAAGAGAAGGTATTGTGGCATGGTCATGCCCCCTGGGAGGTGATTACACACTTTCTGTCTCTCCAGTGAGCACATGCTCCTGGTAGCAAAAATATTTCTTAAAAGAGAGAGAGAGAGAGAGATCATCTCTCCCCAAGTTTACATGTTGATTTTGAAGTACATTATTGATTTATGTGCCCAGTTATTTCTGGAATATACTTTTCTGAAATCAGGACTAATATCTGAGGAATAGATCCAGAGGGAAACCATTCTGGGGTTAAAATCTACCATTGAGGATTTACTCAGCAGTTAATCAAGATGAACTATACTCACCTATAAAGATACCCCCCCCCAAAAAAAAAGAATATAGAAAAGAAGGTTATAAGTAACTCTCAGTACAGATACTGGAAAACTGTGAGATTCAACTCCAACCACTTTGTCAACTTGATTCTTGTGAATACCTCTATTTGCTTGTACCAATAGGTAGGCCATGATGACACTCTTTTGAGAACTTAATTGTACCAGGAACATAGTGAATCTCTAATATGAAATACCAAGACATTTTTTTTTCTTTCCTAATCAGAGGTGACGCTACCCTTTTTCTGATGAATCTACCATGTTTATTTCCAATTGATCAATAGTGACACCTGCTGGCTCAGTAAGAGAGACACTCATTTATCTAATATGACTATAAGATCAAGAAGAGTGGATAGAGTCAGCTCATCAATCCTAAAAAACAAACTAGGACAACCTCAAAACCAAGCCAATTACTGTGTGGAAATTCTCAAGACAATCACAGAAAGGAGTCATTATTATGATGTAGACTTGATAGTCATGCAGAAACATGGCCCCAGACTTGAGTGTTCTTTGGAGGGAAGCCAAAGATATCCTACTCTACCCAATCCTCCTTACCTTTCTCCTGGATTTGGATAGCGCTTTCTAACCCTTGTCCCTGCTTTTAGTTTTGTTTTGCTTCAATCCACTCTACAAAGTACCTAGAGTAATGTAGTATGTCACATTCATGCTCCAAAACCTAAAAATGACTTATGGGGGGAGAGGAAGCTATTTGGTACAAAGTCTCACTGCTGTAATACCCATTCACATCCAGTGGCTTACCACCAGATATGCTCTGACAGGCAGAGACGCAAGTGCCTACAGTATGAAATGACAAGCTTCATAGATTCCTGGAAGGTGGCCTGTGGACTAGGCGTAGTCCCTCCAACCCCTTGTTCCAGTCTTCTTATCCATGTTCATTGTTGCTTCCTGGTGTCCCCTGCCTGCTTGATCTCCCAGGCTGTGCAGATGCCCCTGATCCCCTGGACTCCACCACCTTGGTCTGTTATTCTTGTAAAGGAGAAGCCCATCCTCTGAAATTAATCTTCTCAACTACTCCCATTTCCCTGTCTTTTGGTACCTATTCTTGATTAATTCTCTTGGGGGAAAAAAAAAAGTGATATCAAAGCTAAGCTAAGAGGTCCATAAGTCCTAAGCAAATTTTAACTTTTTTAAGAGAATTTTTTGCTATAGGGTGTGTGTACTCACCAAAGAGACATGAGAGAGACAGAGAGAGAGAAAGAGTGAAATCACCCCCCAGGGTAAATGGCCACACCACAATCCCTTCTTCTCTATTCTCCTCTGGAGACTTTAGGAACACATGTACATGAGCCCAGTATGAGTTTCAATCCTCCGAGTTCAGGATTCAAACCATAGTTGGCCATGTGGGAGTCCAGCACCTTAACTACTACAGAACCTGCTGGTCCAGTCAATTTTAAGTTTTAAAGAGAATATTTTGGCCAAGAATATACTAAGCTCAAAGTTTTAATGCCCTAATGTGCCAAGGAAAAAAAGAGATGTTTTGAGCAGAGGTTGGGGGTGGGCATTGAGGATGCACTGGAAATTAAAACATAAATTGAGACTAGTAACAAATACTTCTTAATATTTTGGAGGCACTCACATATATGAGATGTAGTACTTAAACATTTGACTTCTATTACCTTCTAGAAGCCTCATGACAAGTTTAACAGGTAGAAATTATTATGCTTAGTTTATAGATGAAGATACAAATTTTCTGAAAATTTGAGTAACTTGTTCAAGGTTACCCCTGAATAAGTGGGGGAACTGGAATTTTAACCTGAACATTTTTGACACAAGAGTCCATGTGCTTGACCACTCATCCTTTACTGCACTTTTCCACAAAGGCTGGCATGCATCATCAATGACACCTCCCTTCTTAGACAGGGGGCAGGAGCATGGTTTCTGCAACTAATGGCCTGAAGAAAAAGTGTGCAAACTGCCACATTGTATAGCTGCTGATTATTATCATAAGTGGGAAACTGTGGCATAAAGTTTGAGCTTCTCTATAATTCTATAGGACAAATGGAGTGAGAGAGAAGTTGAGCATGACAGGGAGATAAGAAAAGATCATCTCAACAAATATGGCAGCTATCTTTTTTGGAAGCATGTTCACATGAACATAAAGTAGCCAGGCTGGTTTTGGCTCGCTGAACATACTTGCCCTATGACTCCATTTGTGGTCAGTCAATTGCATTTACTGAGTCCCAGCACTGTATTAGATCCTGCATACAAACACAGCCTATAGTCCTTTTGTAAAACAACAACAAAAAATTGAATAGGTACCTGATTCAAATATCAAACAAAAATGATATAGAAGGTCATATGCTGAGAACTTCACTCCTATACCGTTTCCATTATCCCTGTTCACTTCACCTTTCTGGGAAGCCATTTTATTAAGTGTTTATTCTTTACTAGTTGCTTATCCTCTACTAGTTCTACATGCAGCTATAAGCAAGTGTGATTATACGTTTTTATTTTCCCACTGAAAGTACCATATATACTGTTCTTCAGGCCACCATTTTTCACTTAAGTTCAATTTAGATCTCTCTCTCTCTCTCATTCTATCATTGATCAACTGCATAGTATTCTCAATTATTTTTTCATTTGAATTTATTTGGGTAGCATACTAAAAATAAAAGACTGGTATCTATTTTTGAGTATTATGAATGATTACATAAATATGAGAAATTTTAGAGAATGAAGAGATCAAGGATGAGATGGGCATCAATAATATGTCTTGGGGTGTAGGTGACAGGGGAGGGTAAATTACGTCTTGAAAACAGAGGTAGTTAAGCCATCTTTAACCCATAAGCAGGTGAGTTTCTTGTTAACTCAGTGCAGACTCTTTTTACATTTTTTTTCCCAGTTAGCTTCCTCCAGTTTCCATTTAGATTCAAGCAAAGAAGCAAACACTGTGTTAATTGGTGCATTTTCCTGTACAAATAATTATAGCCCCATGCTGTCAAAACAAGGCAAATTGTTAATGATACTTTATCTGACAAAATGAAAATAAAACTATTTTGTGACAAAGGAAGATGCTGGGATTATGTCACTAAAGGCATTTTAGTCACAATTATAAAAATGAAGAGAACTGTTGGAGAGGACTCATTCTGGGTCCCTCCTGCCTCACTAGTTCTCAGATGCTGGGAGATGGGAGCAATGAAGGAGTATCTTTCCTTGGCTCGGGCTTCAATATTCCAGGGATAAGATCACTGAAAACTCCCATTCCTATAGCATGTGGTCCACTCTGGACTCCTCTGTTTCTGTAGATCTACATGCAGTCATCCCGTAAGCTGTATCATTCATTTGTTTAGCAAATATTCACTGAGTGCTTACTACATGCCAGGCACTGTTCTAGGTGCTGAGATCATGGTAGAAGGTAAAACAGAATTAACAACAACTACAATGAAACAAACAAAACAACTTTGTCCTATAGAATTACATTCTATTGAAGAATACAGGCAGTAAGTAAAATAAAGAAAACTCAAGGGGGTTCCTTCAAAACGTTCATGGGAAATGTATGTTATAAAAACCATACATGGGACCAGCAGTTAGTGTGATGGCTATGTTGCTGGACTCCCATGTAGTCAACCGCAATTCAAGTTCCGGACCTGGTGGCTTAAAACACGTCGGGCACGTGTGCATGTGTGCCCAAGATCCCAAGAGGAGAACAGAGGAGAAGGGATTGCGGCATGGCCATCCCCCCTGGGGGTTGATTTCTCGCTTTCTGTCTTTCTGTCTCTGTCTGTCTGGCGAGTGCATGTGCCCTATAGCACAAACCTCTCCAAAAAGAGAAAAAAAAAAAACATGATTTTGGATTTTTTTTTTCTTTGCAGTACAATAAATTTATACTTAAATTCCATTTGGCTGCAATTTTTTTGTGTGTGGCCCCCTCATATGTATTTCAGGTGGCAGTAAGTTTCATAGACAAAGAGGAGGAGAAGAGTGAAATGAAGGTGGAGGTACTGAACAGGCTGGTTGGAATGGAACTCACCAACAAGGTGGCATTTGGTAAAGACTTAAAGGAAGAAAGGGAAACCCTGTGGATTTTTAGGAAAGGAGAAAGCTTAGGAGAACTGAAGCTGACATTCATCCAGTTAAGACAAACTGAGCACCTCTCCAAAAAAAAAAAAAAAGGCAAACTGAGTTGTTAAAATATTAAAGTGTGGGGGCCAGTATGTGGTGTGGTGATTGAGGTGCTGGACTCCCACAAAGGTGACCATGATTTGGATCCCAGACCTGACAGCTTTCTTTCTCACTTTCCCTGTCTCTGTCTGTCTCTCTCTCTTTCTCTTCCTGGTCAAATTAAAATAATAATAATGATAATAAATGAAATTAAATTAATTCTTAAAAATAAAAACTGACAAACAAATTGAAATATGTCTCTACCACAGCCAATTCCCTGGGAAGCAGACATCTACAGGATGGGCTCTTCACACAGTAAAAGGCTTCCAGGACTCATTCTGATTGGCTTGTGCCTGAGTTGTACTGGTGGTTAAATACTAAAATATTACTTCTGGACCAAGGAACAGCATGTGCAAATGGCCTGAGGTAAAGTAGCTAGATGCTTGAAGCAAGAGGCAGGAAGCAGGTAACTGCAGCAGAGTGAATGACAGAAAGTAACAGAAGCAGAAATGGAGAGGGTACAGGGGAAATGGCAGAATCTATGGTGCCTCACTTTGGAATGACTAGTTTTTGTTCTGATTGAGATAAGAAGCCATTAGAAGGCTTTCAATTGAGAAGGGACATGATCTTATTACACTGCATTTTGGAAACAGGTTCTCTGGGTACTATGCTAAGAATATACTTACAAAATAGAGGTGGAGACAGAACATCCATCAATAGTTAGGCTGCTATTACATTTATCCAGAAGCAGGACAATGATGGTTGCATTGGCATCTAAGGGCTATAGATGTGTTCAATATATTTTGAAGATATAACTAATAAAATTCTTTGAAAGGTTTGATGTCAAGTAGAAAAGAAAAGAGAAATTAATGTTGATTTTCGAGTTTTTGTTCCTGGCACCTGGAAGGACGGAATTCCTACCAGCTAAAAGGAGAAAGCATGGTGAATAGGTTTAGGGAAAAGACCAGGGGCTCAAATTTGAATAAATGAAGTTGTAATGCCATTGAATGAACATGAACCAAAAGTCATGGTGCCTAGTTTCTCTAATTTACTTATTCACACGTAACCTGCACTCTCCTACGCTGTACCTAGGTTTACTGATCTTCAAAGTGGGCAATAAAAACACTTCCTGCTTCCTTTATGAACACTCAGGATGATCAAAAACTGCTGTGTTGTTCACAAGCCTTGTTTCACTAGAATTATTAGTCATTTCTTCCCTTTACCTCACCAGCTAGGCCTCCTGAAAATTCTTTAATCTTTCACTAGAAGGAAGTAAATAGGAAAAAAAATTAAGTAAGTGTTAAATGAGGCAAACATAACAAAATAGACAAAGTTGTTTCCAACATCAGAACTGCATTATAGCTAAGAACTGCTTAAGAAAACACATGCTATTTCCAGTAACATACAAATATAGATGCTCAGGGTGCCAACTTATATTCTCCTGTAGGGAACAACACCATTGCTAAGAAAAGGAAATTTCTTAAACTGAGTGAGAAGCAGAAAGAGAACTTCATAGCCAATAGATACATTCGAGCCCACACCTGATTCCTGAACTGTAATTGTTTGATTAATGGTGGGTAAAAGATCCATGGATTGAGGTTTTCCAACAGAGTAACTACAAAAGAATGCATGTGTGCCTCTCCATTACATGGGCAAATCAGACGTGGTCTTTGGGCTCCTTCTGATATAGTCTGCTTCTCAGAATTAGGTACAAGTTTTGTGGTTATTACATTGCTTTGGAATTTGTCTTTGATAAATGTTTGTTGGATGAATTAAGTAGTTCATTTGAGTACTGCATTTTATTTGAATCTCGAATAAAGCATTACCATGGTCTGCCTTCCATTTCTACCTAGATCAGAAAGGCAGCAGACAAGGCTATCATTTTGGAATCTCAAGTACCCTACCTGTAGTAGAAACTCTATGCATACTTTTGCAATTGCATTAGAGGAAATGGCTTTTAAACACCTTCAGAATGACCATAGTGGGAGCTGACATCCAACCTTTTCTTTCATCATCACAAATATTCTATAACGAGCCTCTCTCTGTTCATCAATCATTGCTCATCCGGACATTTCTAGAGCACTGTTCTTTGCAAGGCAAACTAATAGAAATGTAGAAGAGCCAGGCATGGTGGCTGCTCTCAAGGAATGCACTGCCTAGTGGAAAGGAGATGAGACACTGAGAGATAAAGAAAAAATGGAGCAAAATGCTAAGAGGAAAAAGCAAGAGCTAAAGGAATCTGTTATACCAAGGCAATTTGGCATTTTCAAAAACGCATTTATATTGAACTTTATAAAGATAAACAGAAGAGATCATCACTTGTGAAAGGAATACAGTCTTCAGTCCCTAATGCAACTTATCCTGACTCTCTATTTTAGTAACTAAGAAGACAGACAAAGACTAAAACTAGCTAAACTGAAATGAATACTGAAAGAAAGACCATAGTTGGAATCTAGATTCATTTTCCAATGTATTCAAGATCAATGGAACTATTTTGGAAGAAACTCAACTAGGGACATAGATGTCAATATTTTACCTCTTGAAGCAGCCTTCACAAGTACAGAAAAAAAAAAATAGTGGAAAGGACCATTCTTCCATCCCTGCCTGCCAGCTAGTTCAAAGATCCAGAATGTTCACCAAACAGAAAACTGGTCTTTTTTATTATTTTTTTCTTTTCTACTTTTATTCTTTCACAGATGTACAATCGGACTTTACATGCTATAAATGTTGAAGATACTCTTTTCTACCATGTTATTCTATCCATTTGTAAACAATCTCCTAACAACAGGCTAGAAAGGGATGATCATGTTACATCCTGGGAAAGAAGATTCCAACAAAGATAGAATAATGCTAAAAATAATGCATGATATTAATGTTTTTTTTTCAAATATTGCATTAGTTCAGAATATCAAAGAATCAGGCAGTACATATGCTTCCATCGAACAGCCACACTAGATACACGGCTATCTGACCCTGGGAACTGAGCTGCAAGTTAGAAACAATCATCAGAAGAATTTAGAAGAATCCTCTTGGATGATGATGATAAAGACAAGAGAAGACTATAAAACCTATTTATGAATAGATACCAGGTTCCAAATAATCTCCCTGGTTTGAAGTTTTTTTCATAGGTCCCACAAATTTTATGTAGTAATAATGCATAGTTTAAAATCAGGAAAAGAAACATTCATTGTAAAAGGTCAAAAGCTAATACCATTCTTATTAAGGAGAGGGCCAGTGAGGATAAGAATCCTTAACTCAGAGGGCTTAATGTAAGTCCCGGCTCTGCCCTCATTAGCTGAAGACATTTATCTAGTCCTCAACCTGTATGGAGCTGCCACATCTGAAAAATGTTTTCTACTTCTGTGAAAATGGAGACTACTGTATTTATCACTTTTCCCCCCAAAGAATCCAATGAAAATAAGATGGAACTTGTTTGCAATTTGTCAGCTCTACACAGCAAATCACTGTCTTTAGGAGATATTTGTCATTATTTGGGATACTGAAGCACCCTCTGAATGCTCTGCCTGTGTCTGAAGGACTTCCTACCTTTTTCTGCACCTCTCCGAGGCAGGCAAGTACAGTTTCTAGACTCTTGCAGAGGACCACAGGCAAGTGACCTAGGTTTGGGCCATCAGATGCTCCTACAGAAGACATGGATTAGAAGAAGCTAGTGACACAAATAACCAGGCACAGAGAGAAATTCCTCCTGGTGAAGACAGATGGAACAGAAGTCTGGCTTCCAAGGACAGCAGAGATGGAGGCTCCAAGTAAGGCCTGTTAGCAAAACAGGCTGCTGAGAATGTGTCCAGTATTTATAACGGGGGTATGCTCACAGCAGCTGTCACAGGTTTAATTGAGATACTTTCTGCCTGTGTAGTCTCTGTGTCTATGAGTTACCTGACAGCCTTAAATAAATTTTCTATTTAAACTAGCTAAAGTGGCTTGTGTCATTCATAGTTAAAAACCTGACTCATGTAGGCCTTTCCCCATCAAATCTGGATTAGCATTTCTGCTGTTAGTTATCAACCATCACATGCTCTCTTTAGGCCCCTGTTTTTACATATAGTAATCTCGTTTAATGACCAAAATAACCCTATGGGATTGGGGCTGTGTTCTCCAAAAACCCCATTCATACTCCTCTAAGGCCATTCAAATGCTTCTCTTCATTCTCAAGTTAAAGTCACAATCATCATTTTTTAAAGTATTTATTTATTTAATTTATTTGCTATTATTATTTTTTAAATTGACCAGAGAGAAAGGGAAAGTGAGAAAGCAAGCTGCCAAGTCTAGGACTCAAACGGCAGTTGGCCATGTGGAACTCCATTGCCCTTAACCGCCAAGCCACCTGCTGGTCCCCGCAATCATGACCTTATCTCCCTCTCACCTTCTATTTGCAGAGGTGGGTGAGTATGTACCACAACAGTTACAGAGAATTAGAATCCTAGAATTTGGGGGCTAAGACACATGCAAAAGATCTGTTAGCTCAACCCTCCTCTGAGATATGGGAAGTCAACACTGGGAATTATACGTGGACAATATATTTCCAATACATCCAAACAACTGAACTTTTCCTTGGACAGCATAGTATTCCAAATATGGAACAAAATGTGAAATTAACCAGTTGTTTTGTCTACATGTCACCTAGTCTGAGTACTCCTTTGACAAATGGACTGAAGTGATTAGCACATCCCAAGCACCCTTTCCAGAATATAGTAGACATAACAATCTTATTGGTCTGTTTCCCAAGAAAAGCTGGGCTGGTACTTCACTTTTGCTCTTGACTGACAAGGTGATATCTAACAGTTTGAACAAAATTCGTGGGAGAGCCAAGCTTGGTGATAATACAAACTTTGCAATATTCAAATTGTTCCAAATTGAATCTTTAGGCAGTTACTCCAAAGTGAGTTATTGACCAAGTTGTTCAGAGTCTAGAAAGTTTCTACACAACTTTTTCTTTGTATATTTCTAAGTATACACTTTTCTCTGAATTGTCCTTTGGCTTGGTTGTATTGCATACTCATCATAACACAGAGGCCCTATCCCTTGGCGTACTCAAGAATTTTTACTGTGGGCTCTAATTTTCTGGTCGAAGGCTCCCAGTCAGTGACCACATTTTGCTTTTCTGAGGGTCATGATTTTTTTCTTATTTTATGAATGTGGACTGACACAGATGCCACTTGGCACCATGCAAAGATGCTGAGGGCAAAGAAAAGTCTTTGCAAACAAAAGTCACAAGCTGGGCTCAGGCAGAGAAACCTTCCAATGTCCAGCTTTCAGCAGCTGAGGGTGGCCGTACCTCCATTTTTACATCTTAGAGTATGTCTACAATAGAGCTTTGAGACAGGTTCTAGAGACAAGATTTGTAAGTGCTGATCTGCTGGTCCTCAGAAGTGTACTAAAAAGTAGACAAGCTTCCCTTCAATGACACCTTCCTCTTCCTTCTGCATTGACTTGACCCTATATGGTGCTATAACCCTGCTCAGAGGGCTTTCATACTCTACTCTTACTTGTTAAGACAAACCCTCCTCTTAGTATTGAAAAGTCATGTGCATTTGAACACTCAGACTTAATAATCTTCAACTCCCCCGATAGCTATTGGCCTCTCGTCACTCATTCTTATTCACCAGTGACCTAAGCACCTGCTTTATCTCTCTTTTCAAACACTACTTTTGTGTTCATGACTGGAGACCAACACTTACTTGATGACTGATCTGCCATTTTGCTTCTCAATGCCTTAGCTCAAATGGTCATCTTGGGTCTTTCTTTCTCTCTTTTTCTTTTCCTTCCTTCCTTCCTTCCTTCCTTCTTTCCCTCCCTCCCTTCTTTCTCTCTTTCTCTCTCTCTCTCTCTCTCTCTCTTTCTTTCCTTTTAATTACCAGAGGATGCATGAACTCACTAAAGAACAACAGAAAGAGAGAGGAAGAGGAAGAAAGCACTTCTCAATGGGGCATCATTTTGCTGCAACTCCTTCTCCTCCAACTCTCCATCCCAAGGAGGCTTTGAACATACATGTACATGTACCCAGAGCTGCAGGGGCCAGGATTTGAACTGCAAGGTTGGTCATGTGGAATGCAGTTCCCCTAATCACCAGGCCATGAGGCTAGCCCCTCAAATGATCATTTCTTCACTTCACTTTAGGCAGTTATTCACTTGGACACTTCCATATTTTTCTATTACCAGATATAGTACCACTTCTAAAATGTTCATTTAGTACTTTGAACTTGCAGGGCCAGCAGGTGGCATGGCAGTTAAGGTGTTGAACTCCCACATTGTAGATGGTGGTTCACGTCCTGGACCTGGTGGCTTGCTTTCTCACTCTTTCTCTCTCTCTTTCTCTCTCTCTCTCTCTTTCTGGTGAGTGCCTGTATCCTATAACAAAAATTTTAAATAATAATAATAAATAAAATTAAATATTTAAATAATACTTAAAATAAAAAATAAAAAGAAAATGAACTTGCTGTTCTTCCCTCCAGTTCTTTCATGTTAATACTCCCTATTCAGCAATTCTTTGACTCTTCTCATTCTTATTATTAGCTATTGTTCTTTTTTAGGAACTATGAACCCTTTATATCCTAACTTTCCTCTTTACCCAGCCCAAATCCCATGACACATCACTAGAATCATCTCCTTTAAAACAACTTCACTTCTTTGATTCACTCTCCTGTCATACTTTTGTGCCAAACTGCAATCATAATTACACCCAAAGACTTTCCAATTTACACTGGATCCTGTATGGATAAATTTCACAGGAGAAAATTAAACAGCCATGTTAACTGGATTTGCTTCAAACTTATGATAGCAAATCTCAAATGGGCACTTAATATGGCAAATCCATTCTATACACTTCTCTAGTAAATTTGCTTTCTCACTCTTCAAGAGAGCTATTTCACACTTTTTTTCTTTAAATCTCCACCAATCCTTCCCTCCTACTCTCTGGTGGCTTTGCCATGGATTTCACTGGGGGCAAAAGAAGTCATAAAATCAGAACAGTCGCATCCTCCTCCAGTTCTTCCAACTGACCTACCTCATAGATTCCATATTCCTACCAGTGAAAATGGAAGCAACTTCTATGCATCTATCAAAGAAAACACCATGGGCACTGGGTACTATCACATCTTTTCATGTATTTTGTAGCAAATATCTTCTTATCTGGTATGACTGAGAACCACAGTTGGCCTATAAATCAAAAATGCTAATGAAAGCTAGGAATCATTAAAGTAATTTTTTGAGAGAGGTTTTTTTTTTTCTGTTTGTTTGTTTGTTTTATTTGTCATAGGGTAAGTGCACTTGCTGGAGAGACAGAGATAAAGAGACAGAAAACGAGAAATCTCCCTCCAGGGGAGATGGTCACACCACAATCCCTGCTTTTCCATTCTCCTCTAGGGATTTTGAGCATACACACACATGTACCTGGTGTGAGTTTCAAGCCTCCAGCTCCGGGACTTGAACCACAGTCAGCCATGTAGGAAGCTAGTGATGTAACCATTTAGACATCTGCTGATCCCTCATTAAATAATTTTAAGTTGCATATACATAGTCATTCATTTGCAAATCAATTTTTTATCGGACAAGGATCCAGGTTCTGGTTCCTCTTTTGCACACACTGTGTCATTTATGAATTTTAGTTCGAGTTTCTTTAAGATACAATGAGAGCTTAAAAATCCTTAAAGATAATCTGAGGGCAGAGTCCTTGGTTTTACAAATTTTCTTAATATTCTAGTTATTTTGTCCATAATAATGGAACTGTTAACTTTTTAAGGAATTCACTAAAACAGTCTTCCCATAGCATTGCTGAACATTTATTTAAAAGAAAAACTCCTGGGAACCAGCAGTTAGCGTAATGGCTATGTCGCTAGACTCCCACATAGTCGACCATGGTTCGCGTCCCGGACCTGGTGGCTTAAAACTCACGCCAGGCGTGTGTGCGTGCGTGCCCAAGATCCTGAGAGGAGAATGGAGGAGAAGGGATTGCGGTGTGACCATCCCCTCTGGGGGGTGATTTCTCACTTTCTGTCTCTATGTCTCTCTCTGTCTGTCTGGCGAGCACATGCACCCTGTAGCGAAAACCTCTCAAAAAAAAAAAAAAAGAAAGAAAGAAAGAAAGAAAAAAAGAAAAACTCCTTTATAACAGGCTATATTAGCCTGATTGGGGGGGGGCATAATAACCCCAGAAATTGATTTCCTACCATTCTGGAGGTTAGTGTTCAATAGCAAGGTGTTGGCAGGCTTGGTTTCTTGCAGGGCCTCTCTCTTTTGGCTGGTGAATGCTTGTCTTCTTGTGTGTCCTCATCTGTGTGTGTGTGTGTGTGTGTGTGTGTGTGTGTTTCTCTGTGTACATACTCATGGTATATTTTTCTCTTCTTGTAAGGACACCATCCTATTAGATTAGAGTCCTACCCTTGTGACCTCATTTAACCTTAATTACCTCGTCAAAGTCCCTATCTCCATATGTAGTCACATGGGAGGTTAGGTTTTCAACATTTGCGTTGGGGGAGGAGGACACACAGTTCAGTCTATAACATAGGCACTAGCAGGTTAGGGTATGGACCTAACTGCCATTTTGTAAACAACAGGTAAAACAAGTGAACACAGAGGTGGGTAGCATTTCAGACTGTAGAACACCGGTCATGGGAGTCATTAGCATCCTTTCCAAAAGAAATGAAGAAGGGCAGTTAATCTAGTCTCAAGTTATTAGAGGAGGTTGGGTAAGGAAATTTCAATTGCAGTTAGTTTATGTGCAATGTCTCTGTTTCCACTAAGTAAGCTGCATCTCTAAACATGTCTTAAAGTAATAGCAGATGGCATAATGGTTACATGGCTGGACTCCCATGTAGTCAAGCACAGTTCAAGTCCCAGACATGGTGGCTTAAAACTCATGCCAGGCGCATGTGTGCGCATGCCCAAAATCCTGAGAGAAGAATGTAGGAGAATAGAGAAGAGATTGCGGGGAATCCCTCTGGGGAATGATTGATTGCTCACTTTCTGTCTCTTTGTCTCTCTGTCTCTCTGGTGAGTATACACACACCCTATAGCAAAAACTCTAAAAATATTAAATATTGAAAAAAATTTTTTCTCTGAAGACTTCTTTGTCTCTGTATGCTTCCTTATCTACTACTTTATTTCTCTATTCTCCACTTCCTAAAATAAAATGAAATGAAATAAGCACTGTCCACATGCATGGTGTGAACTCCCATCTGTACTGCTTGTTCTTTGCTGTTCACTCAGCATTCTTCTCTTCCCACCTACAACCAGACTGTACATAAATGATCCCTCTCAAGGGTATTAGTCACTTTCAGCTTGTCAAATCCTATGGTCACTTTGTCTGTTCTACTTGAATTCTCATAGGATATAATTCAATTATTCACCCTTTAAAATGTTTAAAAACCATTTCATTTCTAGTTCTGTGACATCTCTTTTGTTCTGTCCCCTACTGTTAAATTCGACTTCTAATTTTGGAGTGTCCATAGTTCTATCCTGCTTTCTTTCCCTGTCTTTGTTTACATTCTCTTCTTAAGGTGATTCTTATGCCGTCCTATGGCTTCAAACCCCACGTCGACATTAATGATCCTCTCGTATCTCCATGCTGCTTTTTTCATGAAAAGACTCACAAATCTAAACACCTACCTGGTATCTCCACTTAGATGTCTAAGTCTCCTCAAATGTAAAGGATCAAAACCAATTCTTGCTCAACACTCCCATTCCCAACACCATGAAACCTTCTGTTTTTGCATCCTTCCCATGATCAGTAATGGGGCTGCCATCTAGCCAGTTGCTCTGGCTGATCATATGGAGCCACTCATGTTTGATGTTTTTCTGTAATATTCCAGATGCAATGCATCAGGCAGTACTGTCAGTTCTTTTCCAGACTCTACCCTGAACCCCTCCACTTCTTACCATTTCCACTGCTGCCATGCTTGTTGAAACTACCAGTCTCCCTATCCTGGGTCACTTTCATGGCCTCTAACTTGTCTCTTTGCCTCCATTCCACTGCATGTCCCCTACCTCCATCCTCTACATGTAGGTAGATTTTTCTTTCAGAAATGTAAATTGAATCACGTCATTTCCCTCCTATAAAATTCTCTAATGGTTTCCTATTATTTTTGAATAAAAAAAATTTTAAGAGAGACTTTTGGTATAGGGTGTGTGCACTCACCAGAGAGACAGAGAGACAGAAAGCAAGAAATCATCCCCTGCGACCAGCAGTTAGCGTTAATGGCTATGTCGCTGGACTCCCACGTAGTCAACCGTGGTTCGAGTCCCGGACCCGGTGGCTTAAACTCATGCCAGGCGCATGTGCGTGCATGCCCAAGATCCCAAGAGGAGAATGGAGGAGAAGGGATTGCAGTGTGTCCATCCCCTCTGGGGGGTGATTTCTCGCTTTCTATCTCTCTGTCTCTGTCTGTCTGGCGAGCACACACACCCTATAGCAAAAACCTCTCCAAAAAAAGAAAAAACAAATCATCCCCTAGTGGGGATGGCCATGATGCAATCCTTTCTCCTCCATTCTCCTCTCAGGATCTTGGGCACAGATGCACACATGACTGGCTTGACTTTTAAGTCGCTGGATCTGGGACTCGAACTACAGGTGACTACTTGGGAGTCCAGCAACGTAACCATTATGCCATCTGCTGGGTCCCTTTTTTTTAACACAATTTTAATTTCTTCTCTAGCAGTTGGCCTTCAGCCTAGTAATTAAGAAAGCTGATCCCATATGACCAACTGCTGTTCGAATCCTGGCCCCAGTGGTTTGAAAAGCACATCAGGTGCATGTGTGTGCATCCCCCAAACCCTGACTGTATAGAAAAATGTAGAAGGAGGGAATTGAAGCATGATCATGGACCATTAGGGGTTGCTATCTCCCTCTTCCTCTCTCTGTCTCTCCCTGATAATCATATGTGCCCTCTACCAAATACATACATACGTACATACATACATACATACATACATACATGCCTCTTCTGGACTCCAGGGAATCTGACTCTGACTGACTTTTCGGTGTCATGTTTCTTTATTTTACCCATTGTTCACTAGTTTTTGGTTCAATTGGCCCTGTCCTTGTCCCCCAAATACAAAAGAAAAAAAAAAAAACCTAGTGTTTTTCTCTGATGATTTATATTTGTTATGTCATCTTCTTGGAGCGCTCCTTCTCCAAATCTTTGCATCATTGTCTTTTCTTCACTCAGCTGTCAGCTCACAGGCATTCTTCTCAGTCTGGCCACCTCTAGCTAAAGCAGCCTGCTCAGTCTCTACCCACTATTTTCTCTTTTAAGTAACTTATATCTGTAACACTCATTTATGAGTTTTATTTTCTATCTCCCCACTAGAATATAATCTCCTTAAGTACAAGGCCTCAGTATGCCTTACTCCCCAATATATCTATTATACAAAGAAGAGTGAATTGCTATGAGAGGTAAACAATAAATATTTCTCTCCTGATTTAATAAATGACTATTATCACTAATTATATCATATGTGTAATTTCTAAGAGCAGGCAAACGCTTAGGCCAGAGGAATGTAGTTCTATACACAGAATTTAAGGTATGTTGAGTAGGAGAGAAAGGGAGAGGTGGGAGCTTTCCACGCTGGGATGAACCATGTGCACGTTTCTTGTTTGCTTGCTTCTTAGCCTCACTTTTCTTCTTATAGTTTAGTCCTGTAAGTTTATGACTTAGATCTCACATCTCCATAATTCCCTATAGTCTCTTAGGAGGCCTTTCTTCTTCCCCTGAGCCTCCTTTCTCCTCAGCCCCCAGCTACATAATTTGTCAGCTAAAATGAAAATACTTTTGTTCATAATTACTAAGAATTGCTAGATGGTGACAGTAGGGCATAAAATCAAGGTCCTGGGTGACTGCATGAGACACATGTCCATGAAGTCAATCCTTTAGGTCCTTCTTCCCAGGCTAGATGACTATTTTCCCATGTATCCTCCAACAGGACCCAAGTATCCCCTCAATCCTGCCTTCTCTCTGCTGATTTCTATCCCAAATGCAACAGTAAACCCATTTGGAGTGGAAGGAATAAAGGGTAGACTGAGTGATCTGAAAGACTGAAACTTAGGGAACTAAGGATAGAACCAAAGAAGTCTGGCTGGCAGCAACCACACTAGCTCATCGTGTGGTGGATAACCATCACCTAGGACTTAAAAATTCCTAACTTTGGATGGGACCGGCAGTTAGCGTAATGGCTATGTTGCTGGACTCCCACATAGTTGAACGTGATCCGAGTCCCGGACCTGGTGGCTTAAACTCACACCGGGTGCATGTGCATGCATGTCCAAGATCCCGAGAGGAGAACAGAGGAGAAGGGATTGCGGTGTGGCCATCCCCTCTGGGGGGTGATTTTTCGCTTTCTATCTCTCTTTCTCTCTCTGTCTGTCTGGCGAGCTCATGCGCCCTATAACAAAAACCTCTCCAAAAAAAAAAAAAAAATTCCTGAACTTTGGGGCCAGTAGGTGGCATGGTGGTTAAGGCACTGGAATTCCCACATGGCCAACCACTGTTCAAGTCCTGGACCTAGCGGCTTGCTTTCTCACTTTCCCTCTCTCTCTGTCTTTCTCTGGCAAAACTCATGTGAAGTAATAATAATAAATAAATAAAATAATTCTTTATAAAAATAAAATTCCTGAACTTTTATAGTGTCTTTCCCATTCTTCCAATTAGTTTTGTTCAAAGCGGTAGTACACACAGAGGGAAAAGTGGTGCTTTGTAGTAATTAGTTTGACATTTATTATGGTGATAAATTTTATCTTTTTAAAAATACTACCTCAGAGGAAAATCTACCTTTAATCCAAACTCACTAAATCCAGCTTCCATTTATCTGTGTAAGAACTGAGCTGTACACATTTTGCCTGTTTCTTTCCACTGGAGAGCTTCATTCCAAAGCTGAGTTCATACAAGAAGAATGAAGCACAGCTTGTTGCCAGCAGGCTTGGAATTTGGCTCTTTTCAGTTCATCCTGGACTTGAGTGAAGCTTAGTGGAAATTAAGGAACTAACGTGAACTAGGAGAGTACTTCAAAAAATTAGGGGGAAAAATGGAATTAAAGTACAAGTTTGTTTTGGTGTAACCAAAAAAGGGGGGGGGCAGGCATGTTGTTTCTCATAACACATATTTTCCATGACTGTTTTGAAGACTCCCTCAAAAGGGGGACAACCAGAGGAAACTGTCTAAACGTAGAGATCTTTCATGTCAGTGTTTGTTTTTCAGTAGCCACCATGTCTGCTTAGTCAACTGTAGTTAGCTCACCTTCCCTTCTGGCATTTCTTCAAATGACTCACGTCGCCAATGGGAAGTAGTCAGGTCACTGGCAATAATGTTTTTAATTTTTCAAAGTTTGTAGTCAATCACATTTTCATTTGAAAATAATGAAAGGCTTCTCGTGTCTTTATTTTCAGAACATCACAGCTGCCTCACTTCTTTTCCTCTAATTTCTTCCCTGTGATTTTAGTTGTTTTGTTTTATAAACAAAAAAGAGAGAGAGAGAGAAAGAGAGAAATTTAGTCTGTTTCTGACCTATTTTGGTGATTTAAATTACCATGGAGATGCCTGTATTCCTAACTTAAAATATCTTCTGCCCAACTGTAACCCAACTGTAACTACTGCTTTACTGTAACTGTGAAAGCTGACACTAGGACTTTTTTTTTTTTGAGAAGCCAAAAAGCTAGAATGAAAATTGCATGAGGTGACATTGAGATGCCGCAACTGTATCTTGGCACCATGTGTTTTTCAAGAAACCTTAGTTCTAAAGTGGAGGGAACTCTTTCATCTCATTCACAACAGTGACCTGTGTGCCTCTTATTCCTCCTATGGCTGGTTAGATCCTGAAACTAATTTCAAACTGACATTGGGCATGTGAGCTCCTTTTCCAACATAATCTGTTGGAGTGTTAATTGGCAGGTCCACAGGTGGCTCAAAACCATGAGATGTAGTTTGTTGTGAGAAGAAGTATGATGTTGCCTCGGTCAATTTGGACTCCATTTGTTTTACAAAAAAAGACGTTTTAGTTATAAATCAGCAAATAACAGAAGCCATTCAAACTAGGTAGAAAAGAAAGAAAAAGAAGTCTTAGTTATGAATCGGTGAACAACAGGAGTCATTCAAACTTGAAGGGCTGTAAGAGTGTCTCATCGAGCCTCTGGTAAGAACTGGACTTTATAAGCTAGGCAGTCAGACCTCACCTCCCTTTTCTCTATTCCTCCCCCATTCCTTTCTCTCACTCATTTACTTACTCAATGGCAGTACAACAGTAAGACTGTGGGTCCTAGAGATAGACTTCCTGGGTTGGAATCTTAATCATTCTGTGCCTCATTTTTCTCATCTGTGAAATGGTACATAATTATAGTACATACCTCATGGCGTTGCTTTGAGAATTAAATAATACATGCAAAGTATTTCATCTATTAAGCTCCTCTCAAACTAACCTTTTTCTGATTGCTGGTGTAACCAAAAAAGGGGGGGGGCAGGCATGTTGTTTCTCATAACACATATTTTCCATGACTGTTTTGAAGACTCCCTCAAAAGGGGGACAACCAGAGGAAACTGTCTAAACGTAGAGATCTTTCATGTCAGTGTTTGTTTTTCAGTAGCCACCATGTCTGCTTAGTCAACTGTAGTTAGCTCACCTTCCCTTCTGGCATTTCTTCAAATGACTCACGTCGCCAATGGGAAGTAGTCAGGTCACTGGCAATAATGTTTTTAATTTTTCAAAGTTTGTAGTCAATCACATTTTCATTTGAAAATAATGAAAGGCTTCTCGTGTCTTTATTTTCAGAACATCACAGCTGCCTCACTTCTTTTCCTCTAATTTCTTCCCTGTGATTTTAGTTGTTTTGTTTTATAAACAAAAAAGAGAGAGAGAGAGAAAGAGAGAAATTTAGTCTGTTTCTGACCTATTTTGGTGATTTAAATTACCATGGAGATGCCTGTATTCCTAACTTAAAATATCTTCTGCCCAACTGTAACCCAACTGTAACTACTGCTTTACTGTAACTGTGAAAGCTGACACTAGGACTTTTTTTTTTTTGAGAAGCCAAAAAGCTAGAATGAAAATTGCATGAGGTGACATTGAGATGCCGCAACTGTATCTTGGCACCATGTGTTTTTCAAGAAACCTTAGTTCTAAAGTGGAGGGAACTCTTTCATCTCATTCACAACAGTGACCTGTGTGCCTCTTATTCCTCCTATGGCTGGTTAGATCCTGAAACTAATTTCAAACTGACATTGGGCATGTGAGCTCCTTTTCCAACATAATCTGTTGGAGTGTTAATTGGCAGGTCCACAGGTGGCTCAAAACCATGAGATGTAGTTTGTTGTGAGAAGAAGTATGATGTTGCCTCGGTCAATTTGGACTCCATTTGTTTTACAAAAAAAGACGTTTTAGTTATAAATCAGCAAATAACAGAAGCCATTCAAACTAGGTAGAAAAGAAAGAAAAAGAAGTCTTAGTTATGAATCGGTGAACAACAGGAGTCATTCAAACTTGAAGGGCTGTAAGAGTGTCTCATCGAGCCTCTGGTAAGAACTGGACTTTATAAGCTAGGCAGTCAGACCTCACCTCCCTTTTCTCTATTCCTCCCCCATTCCTTTCTCTCACTCATTTACTTACTCAATGGCAGTACAACAGTAAGACTGTGGGTCCTAGAGATAGACTTCCTGGGTTGGAATCTTAATCATTCTGTGCCTCATTTTTCTCATCTGTGAAATGGTACATAATTATAGTACATACCTCATGGCGTTGCTTTGAGAATTAAATAATACATGCAAAGTATTTCATCTATTAAGCTCCTCTCAAACTAACCTTTTTCTGATTGCTTATCAGTGCCCATGACTCAAATGTGGTGAATTCTGTTCTGATTTTTATAAGCTATTGCAGGTCTAGAGCTCTCTGTTAATTGATTCTGATATACTGTGTACCAGTTCCACATTTGTGGGGTGGTAGCTGCTCCTGGTCCAATCATTTGTGGTAAAAGGGAGCAGTGTTGAGTTCATATTATCAGGAGCTTTATATTAATTGTAGACTGGAGGTATGCTGAGCCTTGCATGTACAGAACTTGTGGTCATCCAGTTTTGAAGACGGCAGTTTAGTGTCTGTATAAACTGATACTAAGTTCGGCTATGACCTGAAACCCCATGAAACAGAACTATTTGACTGTAAGTCTCCATGGTCTTCCAGTGGGTAGCTAGAATCAAAGTGAGACTCAATATTACTGAGTCACATTCATGGAATTTGAATTTTGCTAAACTCTTAAATATAATTATCTTTAGGCATTTGTTGGATTTTCCTAAATACATATGCATGCACTTATATTAATGTGTGTATGCATATGTGTATATATATATATATATAAAACTATGCATATATAATTTAACAATGTAAATGCCTTATGCTATGAGTTGTATTACTGTGTATATTACCTTGGGAACTCTTAGACTCAAGAAACACATAGGTCAAACGTAAAAGTTCTAAGTTCTTGACTCAAATTACAGTAAGGATAAAAAATAAAATAACCTTCTAGTCATAGAGTTACAGTCTGATTTTCTGCTTTAGAATTATCCACCGGCCCTGATAAGAATAGAAAGAGATCTTTGACTTTTTATAGAGTGACACATTTCTCTTTTCCTTTCTGGATCCTTAGCCATCTTTATTTTCTTCTCTCCAAAAAAAGAAATCTCATTATAATTCCTTTCCCTGCACTTCTTACCCACAACTAGCATCAAACATATCTGCCACTTCTGAAGTGCTGCTTTGTTACAGACACAAATCTCAGTGCACTAAGAACCAAATACTAAAAAATTATCTGCAGCTTTTCCATTTCCTAAGGGAAGACAAGCCCTTAGAAATGCAATTCAGTCATCACAAAACATCCCAAGGATTTAATGACTGAGAAGGAACCTTATTCAGGAAAGTGTTTTAAATCCTTCCGTTCTCTAAGTAAGATTCCCATGTCCTAAAAGGGTTCAGATTAACTAGTTCTAAAAATATTTGACTGCCACCATGTTCAAACTATGTTCTGTATAGAAGGAGGACTTAATACAATCAAATTTTAAATTTGCTCTTGAAAATCTTAAAATTTAAAAGGGAAAGTAAGATCACCAACTATACTTCAAGGGAGAAAATGTTAAGGTTAAACCAATTATTCTCATCCTTTTTTTTGTTACAGCACATATTTGAAAATCAAAAAATTTTAATGGCTTAGTGAAAATAGTCGAAACAACACTAAAAATAAGCCAGCAGTAATTACAGTAATATAGAAAGCAGGGGAAATTGTTGATCAGTGCATGGAGATACATTTATAAGACTATCACTACTCCATGGTCAACACCAGCTCTTGCTGCTTTGACCTCATTGTTTTGTATACTTAGGGACACGGTCCTCTGAGGGACCATCTTTCTTTTTGTGCCTAGACTTTGTTCTACCTTTCTTGACTCTGTTCTACCCTCTTGCTTCTTACATCAAATTGTGCTGGTTCTTGCCACATGTCACACGAGGCACCCAGTTCAACATTTCCTCAATGCACCGCACATGTATGCATGCATACATATTTAGGAAAATTCAACAAATGCCTAAAGATAATTATATTTAAGAGTTTAGCAAAATTCAAATTCCATGAATGTGACTCAGTAATATTGAGTCTCACTTTGATTCTAGCTATCCACTGAAAGACCATGGAGACTTACAGTCAAATAGTTCTGTTTCTTGGGGTTTCAGGTCATAGCAGAACTTAGTATTAGTTTATACAGACACTAAACTGCCTTCTTCAAAACTGAATGACACAAGTTCTGTACACGCAAGGCTTAACATGCCTCCAGTCTACAATTAATATAAAGCTCCTGATAATATGACCCCAATCATAAGGAGCTATATCATCCATTTGCCTCAGGTAGGACTCCTTTTTATACTGTGGATGGAGTGAGCATCTGTCCCAGTTTACTCAGGAATTGAGATTCTTGAGATGTAGGACTTAAGATGTTAAAATGGAAGAGTCCCTCATGAAAGATAGAAAACCCAATCTCTAAACTGCCTCAATTTAAAAGGAAAATCATTAGTTCATGTATGCGGAAGTCAGGGAACTTTAGGCATGTCTGCATCCAGAGGCTAGATCATCTTAATGCATCTCTTTACACTCTGGGTTCTATTTTCTCCCTCCTCCACCCCATGCTGTCTTTAACATCAAGCCTCATATACTGACTAAAGCCTCCCAGATTCAAATGTAGAAAAAAGGAGAAAGCAGCTTTCTTCTATTCCCAACAGTTTAACACAGTCCTGGTGCTACCGACTCAAGCTGGGTTGCGCGTCCAGTCCTGAACCAACCTACCCAAGCCATGTGCCTACTCTCTGAGCTAAACGGAGAGAAATGTGGCTTAGGTTGGGCCTAGGTCACATGCTTACTTATGCACTAAGATTGGGATCAGGCTCACTTAAATGATGAGAACTGAGAGGGCAGGAGGTTTTCTGAAGGAGACTCAAAAATAGAAAAAGTAAGTCCTGAGAGGTGCATTCCTTCTTCACAAAATTTATATAATAAAGTTTGGTAGCCCCCTTGTGAAATGTTACACATCACCAGTGAGTTGCATAAATCTGCTAAGAGGCATTAATTTTAGAAAAGGCTTTTACTAGGCTAGTAGGTGGCATAATGGTTAAGGCGCTGGACTCCCATGTAGTCAACTGCAGTTCTAGTCCTGGACCTGGTGGCTTAGAACTCATGCTGGGTACATGTGTGTGCCCAAAATCCCAAGAGGAGAATAGAGAAGGGATTGTGGCATGGCCATCCTCCCAGCAGGGGGTAGGGGGGTAGGGGTGATTTCTTACTTTCTGTCTCTCTGTTCTTTCTGTCTCTCTGTCTTTCTCTGTCTCTCTGGCAAGCACACCCACCCTAAAGCAAAAATCTCTCTTAAAAAAAAGACTTGTACTTGGGAGAGAGACTATTGATTGGCACGGGCTGGTTACTTAAAGGAGATGTTAACACAGATGAGCCACAAGGATGGTGAGTTCATTTCAATAATTAATTAGCACTAAAGTTATTAATTTGCTGGTAATGTTTTAAAGATACATATTTTTACCATGCTTCATAGTAAAATTTTAAAAGCATGAATTCTGTTACTGCCTGTCCTTGTCCCTAAGCAAGGGCATTGTGCTATACCCAAGCCACAGCCAAAGAGAAGGGAGAAGCTACATGGGATATTAGAGGAAGCTTGGATTTGGTTACTTTTAGGCTCCTATCTACACTGAATTTTGTTCGAATTGCCGCATCTGGTTTGTGACTGAAGTTATGAGAACAGAAATTTAGCTTTTTCGTAGCTATAAAATTCACCTTATTCTGGTCTTAAAGCCAACTGAGGCCAGAAATTCAGCAACTTTTAATAAGAATAAATGATTGATTAAAAATAAGAGAAATAAAAAAAATAAGAGAAATCATTTACAATCATATTCTTTAGCTGACTTCATGGATTCTTCAGGGAGTTAATCACTCAATTTTATTAAAAAAAAAGAAATCAAATGTGTTTATAATGATATACCTTATTTACCTCATAGATGGGGAAGAATATTGAAATAATCTTAAAATTCCTAGGTCCTCCTCAGAAGGAAACAACAGCCAAGTCTCAGTGTTACACAAGTGGCCTATTCGTCTTAAGGTTTGGGAATAAGTAACATTTTATATTTCTAGTATACTTTTGCTTTCACATAAAATGTCCTTATTCAATTCTCACAATAAACCTGTGAGGCTGACAGAGAATGTGTTCCCCTCTGTAGACTGAAAAATTTGTCATGCAATGTGGTTAAATAACTTGGCCAGGGCTACACTGGTTCATGAATTTAGCACCACATTTGTAGGAGTTGTGAGTTTTTGTTATAACCACCAATACCATCCCCAGTAAGCTGAGTAAGGTGGTAACTCTGCTTCTCTAGAGCGATACATAGTACAGAGTAATTCATTAATTCATTAATTCATTGAATGCAATTCTGGTTTAAGGGTTCCACGGGGGGGGGGGGGGGGAGGGGTGGAGATACAGAGATGAATAAACCATTTGTTCCTCCTGTGCCTAATGAACTCTCAGACTAATATCATTTCCTTTCCTTATTTGTTACTGGAGACAAGTTAAATATAAATGGTATTTGGATTGTGCATCATTGTTTTTGCATATATACTTCTATTATAATTATTATAAATTTTGACAGCAAACATAACTATAATAAATAGTTACATTTACTATGTTGCAGTAACTGTGCCAGGCACAGATTTAATCACCTTTCAAACCAGATGTGCAGAGCCATATAGCTTATCCAGTTTGGCTACAAATTATCAAGGCCCAGTACTTTGATTAGGAAGTGAAAAATAATGACTTTTGTTTCAGTTCCATTTAGAACTTAGTTCAATCCATCCATTGGGTTGTCAGAAAAGTCATGACATATTTTCTGTTTCTCTATGCAAAAATGCATCATGATTTCTCTGGAAACCCAATAATAATTTAAAAATTCCTGAGTAGTGTTCAAGCAACATCCAGGAAGATAGTCAAATCTTTCTAAATAATCCTATTTTGAATGTCAGATGCTAATTATCACCACCCCTTGATGTTCTTTGTGAGTTGTTTTTTTTTCCCCTGAGACAAACTCTAATATTTGCTTCCCCAGTTCTAGCCCTTCTTACTAATGCTTCTCAATATGGATGTCCTAGAAACACCTACTGTCTGAGCTGGAGGGTCCTTGGAGATTCATCTACTTGTAAACTGTTATTTTATAGATGGAGAAACTGGAGCACAGGGACACAGAACTGACGATGATCAAGCCCCCTAGTTCCTCCCTATGCCCAAGGCTCTCAAGGATGCCTGAACCCTGCCAAAAGTAGCAATGAGTGATTGGCAGATGATCTCTGTTGTTTGCATTTCCAGAAATGCTCAGCGAGAGCCCTCCTACTGAACTGGAAGATGGCCTCAGAGGCTAGAAAGCAAAGTTTCTGCAAATTCCCCAGTGCTTCCTTTCAGGGGATACGTTAACACCCAAAACCAGGCCAAATTCTGAGTTTCCACTCATACATAGTATCTAGTAACAAGATAAAGTAACTCCAATTTGTTACGCTCTATTGTAATGTATCTGTGTATGTGATAATGGTTAGCGTTACTGGGCATGAGAGCTCTGCTTATATCACTGTTCAATGACCATAGCAACTACCTAGGTTAGGTTTGATTAATGTTATTATCCACATTTTACAGCTGAGAGACTGAGGCTCAGAAAAGGTAGGTCACTTTCATAATATCATAGCATCTGATATGGGAACCCATTTTTGTCAAAATGTGCACTTTTAAGAAGATAACTGTTGTTTTATAATCCCAGAGTTCCTTATTCATTAACGAGTCAACTCAAGCCACCCAGCTGGGTTCTTGGCAAGGATTAAATATGGACATCTTGCCTTTATAACTTTAAGGGGCCACAAACCACACTGGAAAATGAGCAGTGAACATTTCTATTGATGTTAGAGTCAGGAGAGCCCAGTGTGATGGCTCCTCTGACAAGGTCAGAGTGTGGGATGAGAGGCCGTGTGGACTCATGATGAGGAGTTGCAGGGCCCCGGATTCTATTCCAGGCTCTATTCCTTCTTAGTTCTGAGGCCTTTACAAGCAAACTGTGTGTGCCTTCTACCCCTCATCCGTTATGGTTATTGTACAGAGACGCTGGAAGGACTCAATGAGGTAGTCCTGTAAACTGCTGAGTCCTATGCCTGGTACACTGTAAAGACTCAATATATAGGGACCGGCACATGGTATGATGGTTATATCGCTGGACTCCCATGTAGTTGACTGTAGTTCAAGTCCTGGACCTGGCAGCTTAAAACTCATGCCAGGTATGTGTGCATGCATGCCCGAAATCCCAAGAGGAGAATGGAGGAGAAATGATTGTAGCACAGCCATCTCCCGCAGGGCGAGGGGGTGATTTCTCGCTTTCTGTCTCTGTCTCTCTCTTTCTATGGTGAGTGCCCAGCACCATAGAAAAAAGTTCTCTTAAAAAAAAAAAAAAAAAGATTTAACATGTGTCACCTAAATAAATGAAAAGGAGAAAAAGGAGCAAGAATAGAGTAGGGGCAGCCATGAGACTTTCCGAGGCAAGATCCGAAGGTTAGAGAAAAATGGGATATTCGAGACATCCTGCTGATTTTTCACGGTTCTCTGTTCTTTCCTCAGGCCTGTTCACCCTGATACATATTCTCTGTTAACCCTGACTGTCCAGTATCCAAAATGTACTGGGTACCTATGTACCAAGCACTGTGTGTGCTAAATATAAATTTTGCTAATCTACTGAACAATTCTCCCAGGTAGCTGTTACTTGATTCGCATTATACAGATGAGGAAACGAAGCACCGTGACACTGAGTCTCTGGCTCACTCAAGCAGAAGGTGGGCTGGGATTTGAACTCAGCTGGATGTCTCCTGAGCCTTTGCTCTTAACTTCCGGATGCCTCTTAATGCTGCTTTGAATGACCACCACCACCACCACCATTATCATTATCCTCATCGTCATCCCTCAATTTTATCAAGCTGAGCACTCACAATATCGCAGGATTTTTCTCAGTAACTGTTTTTTAATTTTAAATTTTATTTCTTGCATAAATGAGAGAGAGAGACAGACAAACAACAATCCTGATAGTGTCTTGACACCATGATCCACCCCTCATCCCTCATGGACATGTGTGTGCCCCATGTACTCAGGGAGTTCTTCAAACACCAACCAGGAACCTTCCAATGTAGGTCAGTCTCCCAGAGCTTTGAGCCTTGCTATTGTACCACCGGCTGGTCCCTTTTTAATATTGTTTAAAGATCTGTGCACATATTAACTTGTTTAATTTTCACGGTTTTGTGACAGTCATATACCTACTATTCCCATCTATGGATGAAGATATGCAGTGCCTTTCTCAAGGCCATGCTGCCGGGCGTGGCAGAGCCACAGATTGATCTGGGAGTTTGACTCCAGAGCCCATTGATTTTATTCTCTGCCAGTATATAATCTTGCAATGGCTTCATGTATTGCCCTTTGTGAAAAATATTGGGACCAGCCAGTAGCGTAATGGCTAAGGCACCTTGAAAAAAGTTTGGGGCCCAGCCAGTAGCGTAATGGCTAGGTCACTGGACTCCCATGTAGTCGACCACGGTTTGAATCCCAGACCCGGTGGCTTAAATCTTACGCTGGGCACATGTGCGTGCGTGCCCAAGATCCCGAGAGGAGAATGGAGGAGAAGGGATTGCGGCATGGCCATCCCCCCTGGGGGATGATTTCTCTCTGTCTGTCTCTGTTTCTCTCTCTGTCTTGTGAGCGCACGCCCCTATAGCAAAAACCTCTTAAAAATAAATAAATAAATAAACAAATATCTACATGGTCTGTTTTGTACCTTCCTACTCTATTTTCAGGTATAGGATAGTCTCTTTATCTAGTGGAGAAGGAAACTGAGGCTCAGGGCTATGACGTGTCCAAGGTCAGTCGTGAAGCCAGAACTAAGGCAGCTCAGTCTGACTTTGAGTCCAGCTCTCTTTCTATCACACCACAATTGCCAGAAATGGCCAGGCTCCATCCCATCCTATTTCCCTCCCTTCTTCACAACAGATAGCTCATGTATGCTTTTCATGACATATTCCCCTCCACAGTATGTTTCTATTGAAAACATCTCCACTATGATCTCATTCCAACCTCACAGTCATCTGGGTTTTAATTAGAAATCAACCTGCAAAACCGCTTTATATGAAGATGTTAAGTATCAACCTCCTCAAAAGAAGAGGTGGGCAGGCATAGGGTCTGTGAACCGTGAAAGAGGAGGGGAGTTTTCTCTCTTCCTTCCACGTTCCATAGCTCTGCCTCCTAGAGGACAGCAAAACAGCTGAGCTGTTTGGACATACCATCTCAGGCTAGGGAGAAGAACAACCACTAATTGTTCCTTAAAATGGAGAGAATACTGGGACCAGTAGATGGTGTAATGGTTACATCGCTGGACTCCCACTTAGTCGACTGCAGTTCAAGTCCCAGACTCAGTGGCTGAAACTCACAACAGGCGCATGTGTGTGCATGCCCAAGATCCAGAGAGGAGAAGGGAGGAAAATGGATTGAGGCATGGCCATGCCCACTGGGGGTGATTTCTCTTTTTGTCTCTCTGTCTTTCCGGTGAGTGCATACACTCTATAGCAAAAGCTTCTCCAAAAAAGAAAAAAGAAAAAGAAATGGAGAGAATACCTAGACCTCAAGACAAGATGCCTGAGGACTTAACATCTTAAATCTCCATACAAACAACAGTCATGATAAAACCAACAAGGTGGAAGAAATAAAAACAAAACAAACAAAAAACTAATCATTCACCTGACTGCTAATACAAATATGTACCTACAGATTAAATTTGTAGAAAGTATGCACTGTTATTTTGGTCATCATCAGCAAGTATTTTAACTAGATAATGAGATTTCTTTGGAAAAATAGACTATATATTACTTGTTTTCTCATCTATTCAGTGTCTAGGAAGTAGGATAAAGATTCAAGAAAATATCTGAGTATATCAAATCATTGATTCAATATTGTTACATTATTACATGGATCCTAAACTTGCTAAATTAAACCTCTACTGTCATTTTCATTTTGCTAACTTGCAAATGTTTACTAAGTATTCATGCATACCAAGTACTAGGAAACGCATTTAAACACACACAGGGTTGCAGATTTTTGGATGCATTAGAATTTAATAAATTGCTACAAACCTGGGGTGGGGGAAAGATTGCCAATGAACAGTTATGAATGAGGCAAGTTATGTAAAAAGGAAGCCAGGCTGTTTTAAGAGTTAAGGTTAGGCACGTTCAACTTGTTCAAGGCCACTTAGAGTATCTTCTCTAAGCAAAGGAGGGTCAATTTCAGATCTGAGTAGGACTTAATGAGTCAGAGAGGAAAGGAAAGTAGGATCTAGGAATGTGCTAAGGTTTAGATTCCAGAGAGGAAATACTACTTTAGAGGAGAAAAAAGAAAGCAAGTATAGTAAAAGAAAAAAGGAGACCAGTAATATGATCTTAGATGCCTTGTAAGCCTTATTACAGATTTTAGACCTTTTCCTGAGGGATTTTAAGAATCTCTGGCTACACCAAAGGCAGTCAAACAACCAAGAGTCCACTGTACTATACATAAGCAAAAACACAGAAGGCAACTTTATTCACCAGCAAATAAGTTGCTCACATCACAACATAGAAACTCAGGCTACCACCAAGCCATTTTTGTAGGATTCTCTTCAGAAATCCTCAGAATTTGTAAAGGAGAATAATAAAAGCCTAGGGACTAGACAACAGCATCAGATGCAGAAGATAGGTAGGAAGAATTAAATGATTAGTCAGTGTGTGAATGCCCAGTGCCTTCTCAGTGACCATGAATATTCAGGTAAATGTGTCTGGCTGGAAGATTACTGAAACAGCAGGCACCCAGTGGACAAAATGTACTCAAGTAAATCTCTAATTAACAGACTACGTGGTGCTGACTGACGCCCTGTTAGGTTCTAAGCCTGGGTGTACAGATGGCAGCCAACATTCAGGCAAAAGATTAAATATTCAGTAGCCATCTGGATAGGCCTTGCCATCACACCAGACGTCTGGATTGCTGGAAACATCTGGAATATTGATCTGACCTCTTTTTCTATAAAAGACCACAGCACTGCAAATCCACCCATAGGGGCTTAGAAGGATTACAATTATCCACTGCCCATGACAGGAGCCAAGGGAAATGTATGTTCAGATAATTTGGGTAGATTTCAGTGCCTAGGCTTGATGCATTCATGGCCAAAAATCTAGTTTTTTTTTTTTTTTTTAAGAGACTTGAACTTAAAACATTGCTAAAATGTTGATGCCTCTTTACATCAATTGTCTCTCTCTCTTTTTTTTTGAGAGGTTTTTGCTATAGGGTGTGTGCGCTCACCAGAAAGAGAGAGAGACAAAGAGACAGAAAGTGAGAAATCACCCCCCACGGGGGTTGGCCATGCCACAATCCCTTCCCCTCCATTCTCCTTTAGGGATCTTGGGCACGCACGCACACACCCCTGGCATGAGTTTAAGCTACCGGGTCTGGTACTTGAACTGTGTTTGGGTGCATGGGAATCCAGCGACATAGCCATTATGCCAACTGCTGGTCCCTACATCAATTGTCTGTCTAGAGTACTCTTCAATTCCCGTCTCTTCAAACATGGTGACTAAACCCACTATCTCACCATGTGAAATGTGATTCTTCAATCACTCCTCTTTCGACTGATATAGCTAAGGCAGGAAACATCTGGCTTAGCTAAAGTCAGGACTTCCCACAGGACCCTGAAGAGGAGCTTTACTTGGTTATTTCCTCCTAGATGCCACAAACCAATATTACCTGCCAGGTCTCCTTTAGTTTGAAGATAGAATCAGCACTCAAATTTTAGGGAATGGCAGCTGGTGTAGTGGTTGAGGCACTGGACTCCCACATGACTGACCACAGTTCAAGTCCCAGGTCTGGCAGCTTGCTTTCTCTCTCTCTCTCTGTTTCTCTCTCTCTCTCATCAAATTAAATAATAAAAATAATAAAATAAATAGAAAAATGAAGTTTTTAAAAAGAACTAGAACTTTAAAGGCAATAACTGACATGTGTCAAGAATCTTTCTAGTGGCACTGAAAACTGATTTGAAGGAGAGCTGTGAAGACAAAAAATAAAAAACCAAGAAAACAAAAACCAAGAAATCTCAGAGTCTTGGAGTCAGCACCACCTCCATCAATGTGCTGAATACATGTGCAGGGCAATGTAGTTCTGTTTTGTGAAGTGGAGTGAGAAAGAAAATTATAACAATTAACAGAAAGAACACATTTGCTCTTTTCTAGCAATTCTTTCCCAATTAAATTATTTCACTGCTCAGTTTGTTAAACACTAGACTCTGCTTTAACTTAAAGTATGACATCTTCATCAAAATACTTTGGGAAAGCACCCTGTATTGTATTTGTTTTAGATTTTGGAAGACAGGAGTTTAAGTCCTGGCTCTACCACTTCCTAGGTGTTCAATTTTTTTTTTTTTAAGATTTTTTCTATAGGACACATACGCTCTCCAGAGAGACAGAGAGAAACAAAGAGAGAAATCACTTCCCGGGAGGATGGCTACACTGCAATCCCTTCTCCTCCATTGTCCTCTTGGGCATATACACACACATGCCCAGCATGAGTTTTAAGCCCTCTGGGCCAGGACTTGAACCATGGTCAACTACATGGAAGTCCAGTGACATAAACATTATGCCATCTACCAGTCCCAGCTGTTTAATCTTTTATGACTAAATTTCCTTGTCTATAAAATGGAACTAACAGAGGATGTATCTCATAGGATATGTTTAAGGATTAAATGTGATCATTTCCACAACAACTAGCTATTATTTATCACTCGAGGAAAATTAATTGGTAAATTTTATTTATGTAATGCTAGGGTATTCATGTATGAATCAGAGATGAGAGAGAGAGAAAAGGAGAGAGCGAGAGAACCTTCCAACAGGGTCTGGTCATGCAGCAATCCTTTCTCCTACTATTTTTCACCCCATCAGGATACATCCAAGCCCAGTGAATTTTCAGGATGCCAGTACTAGGACTCAAATCCTGGTCAGCCACGTGGTATCTGACTTTCTCTACTCAATGCCCATTGCTGTGCTGTGGAGTCAGCCCATGCTTATGTATTTTTAAAGTATAATTTTTAATTTTATTTCTTCCATAAGAGACAGAGGGAGGAAGAGAGAGACAACCCGAACAGGGGCTTCACACTACAATCTATTCCCCTATCTCAGCCATCCTGAATCTTGAGCATGTCTGTACAGGACTGGTGTGTACAAGAAGAACCTCAGAGGTGAATCTAGGACCTTCCCATGTAGGTTCAGTATCACAGAGCTTTGAATTACTGCTGCACCACTGCTGCCAGCCCTGAACTGCTAAATTTCAAATAAAAGAAAAACCCAAGTTCAAACCTTGTGAAAGTAAAATATCACCTCTAAGTTATTTGTATAAATTTTTAAATATTTACATATAAAAATTTAATGGGGTCACATATTCTATATTCTATGTAACGTTGCTGCGTTCTTTTCTAATTTTTTAAAAATCTTATTTCCTATGATAGCAATCTAGAGTACTGTTATCATTCTATTTCTTTTTTAGAATTATTTAATTTTATTTATTATGATTATGATTTTTTTTTTTTTTAGTTTGCTATAGACTACATGCACTCACCAGAGAGACTGTGAGAAAGCAAGCCACCAGTTCCAGGACTCAAACTATGGTCAACCATATGGGAGTCGAGAGTCTCGACCACCATGCCTCCTACTCCCTCCTCATTCTGTTACTTTCAAGAAGGATCTTTAACAAGATAACCAAATATTTGACCAATAATTTGATAAAGTTAGTTTAATCAAAAGAATATTTAAAAAGCTAGTCATGTAGATGTAACCTCTTAGAGATTTATTCCTGATTTAAAAAGTAATATATGAGCATTGTAAAGGATTAAGAAAAATATAGAAGATGTAAATAATACAATTATATGTAATCACTTCACTAAAATAGGAAGTTGTATTTTCTTTCATTTTTTCCCCTTTCTCTATTTGCATATATGCTTGACTATGAGACTATTAATACTTGACTGAAAACTAGGATTATCAAATATTGTTTTGCATTCTGACTTTTTGAATTAAAATATTTTCTGTATACTTTATTATTTTAAGTAAATTTGAGTTTTAAAGACTGCCTAAGAGTTCACTCTTCAGTTTCACCATAATTTATTTAAGCATAACAATTTATCCATTATCAAACTTCGGTGTACTCAAGGACCACCTGATACATGCTTATATATGTATATATACACATATATATACATGTGTACGTGAGACTAGAAATGGAAAATTATTGATGGTAACATACATACATGATTAAGCCACTATACAGTATATTCTGGATGGGAAACCACTTTTTGTATGCTGTGACAATGATTAGGGGATGAATGTACATTAATTAATTTAAAAAAAAAGGTTTCAGGGAAAAAATGCATATTTGATGACTGCAGTGAGCTATATAGACCCAGCTAAGTGCTACTTTATAGTGTGTTCATTCTACTCACTGAAATTTATGCCTAAAGTCAGACTTGTGTTCATGGATATGTATATACCAGCTGTGCTTGCTAGTGGAAATATTTAGATTAATTTAGTTCATTGGAAAATCAATAAAATGGGGGGGGGGAGGCATAGAAAGCAACCATGGATACCAGAGAGAGTGTGGGAGGAGGGTAGGACATGGCAGAGGGTGAGAGATAGAGAATCAAGGATGGCAAAAAAAAAAAAAAAAAGGCAAAATATACAGGAAACAAGAAATGGAAAATCTTTGTTGATGATAACATGCATGACGATCTGCTTTATTGAGGCAATACACAGTGTATACTGAATGGGAAATCTCATTTTGTATGCTGTAATGGTGTATAGTGAATGAATAAAATTTAAAAAAATAAATAAATATATATATATATAGGTTCCCAGTCCTATCCAGAGATCTTGACTCAGTAAGTCTAATGGAAAGCCTGGAAATCTGAATTCCAGCAAGGTCCCTAGTTATGCCTGAGAAAGCAAAAGCCGTAGAAGTATTGGTGGATTGACCACATAAATATAGAATTCTCTCCACTTACTTAAGTTCTATGAAATCGAAACCAAAACTTAACACTTAATTTCTTGTTCCATAGCTGGTTACTTTACTTTAGTTTGTTGTTCCTTTTTTTGTGGGGTGGGCGAGACAGTGAAAGATAATTTTAGAAAAGGAAACTAAGATTTTTGGCTTAAATCAAAATTTCTGTGAAACTTTTTCCAAGACCTCCATGTACCCTAAATAAGTAACAACACTCCCCATGTCTTAACATCTAGCCACGTTAGATACTTTCCAATTTCCATGTTGTGCTGGATGTCTTTCTTCAAAATCATTTTTTCTCCTTTCTTCACTCGGCAAAGCCTTCTTCCTCCTGCAAAACCAGGTTCAAATGCTGCCCTGGGACACCTTCCATGAGTCCCTACAGAATTAATGATTTGTTCATTCATTCATTTAATCATTTACTGGCTTGACTTGTGTACTGAGAACATACTAAATTCATTAGCTTAACTTATGTACTGAGAACTGGCTGTGCCAGGCACTTGGAATTGCTTGAGAGAGATGAGATGACAGTTCTTGCCATCAAGTTTAAGTCACTTTTTTTCACAGCTTACTTTTCACAGCTGGTAGTTGGAGTTACATTTACTAAATAGTTTTACCCAGGCCTGCGCTAAGCACTCCATATGCATTGGAAGTTATTATTTAATATACAGTCTTTCATTAATCTCATTTTATAGATAAATATATGGAGGCACAGAGAGGCTTAACAATAGCCCAAGACCTCTCTGACACATTCCTTTATTTTTAGAGATTTTTGCTATAGGGCACATATGCTCACTTGAGAGTCAGAGAGAGACAGAGAATCAGAAAGTGAGAAATCACCCCACAGGAGGGATGGCCACACTGCAATCCTTGCTCCTCCATTCTCCTCTTGGAATTTTGGGCATGCACATGCACGCACCCTGGGTGAGTTTTAAGCTGCCAGCTCTGGGACTCAAATTGCAGTCAATTATGTTGGAGTCTAGCAATGGAACCATTACACCATCTGCTGGTCCACTTCAGTGCCAAGTTCTATTAATGGCAGGACTGGAGTTTGAATCAGTTAGACTGAATCCATATGAGTCCCTCCTATATATCTTTACCTCACTTTTATTGTACAGTATTATATTTAGTGATTCACATGTCTGCTACTCTCTTTACACTGTGAACAATTCCAGAGGAAGTACAGAGATAGAATCAATTTTATATTACACAGTATCTGGTATGTAAAATGCATACTTAAAACCTAATTATCAAATCATAGAAATTGGAATATTTATTACCAAAGGCAAGTGAAGCATGACTAGACTGATCTGTTATATATGTTTGAAATCAGAGGTGTAATTTAGAATTTGGATGATATCCAGGTTTAATATTGTACTACTTTGCCAGATTCATACAAACTAATGAAAACATTTTCTTTTATTTTAGGTTATATATATAGATAGATAGACAGAGAGAGAGAGAGAGAGAGAGAGAGAGAGAGAGAGAGATAGGAAGTTGTATTTTCTTTCATTTTTTCCCCTTTCTCTATTTGCATATATGCTTGACTATGAGACTATTAATACTTGACTGAAAACTAGGATTATCAAATATTGTTTTGCATTCTGACTTTTTGAATTAAAATATTTTCTGTATACTTTATTATTTTAAGTAAATTTGAGTTTTAAAGACTGCCTAAGAGTTCACTCTTCAGTTTCACCATAATTTATTTAAGCATAACAATTTATCCATTATCAAACTTCGGTGTACTCAAGGACCACCTGATACATGCTTATATATGTATATATACACATATATATACATGTGTACGTGAGACTAGAAATGGAAAATTATTGATGGTAACATACATACATGATTAAGCCACTATACAGTATATTCTGGATGGGAAACCACTTTTTGTATGCTGTGACAATGATTAGGGGATGAATGTACATTAATTAATTTAAAAAAAAAGGTTTCAGGGAAAAAATGCATATTTGATGACTGCAGTGAGCTATATAGACCAAGCTAGGTGC
>NW_006159601.1:2081691-2120966 GCF_000334495.1 Tupaia belangeri chinensis | reverse complement strand
CAAAAAAAAAAAAAAAAAAGGCAAAATATACAGGAAACAAGAAATGGAAAATCTTTGTTGATGATAACATGCATGACGATCTGCTTTATTGAGGCAATACACAGTGTATACTGAATGGGAAATCTCATTTTGTATGCTGTAATGGTGTATAGTGAATGAATAAAATTTAAAAAAATAAATAAATATATATATATATAGGTTCCCAGTCCTATCCAGAGATCTTGACTCAGTAAGTCTAATGGAAAGCCTGGAAATCTGAATTCCAGCAAGGTCCCTAGTTATGCCTGAGAAAGCAAAAGCCGTAGAAGTATTGGTGGATTGACCACATAAATATAGAATTCTCTCCACTTACTTAAGTTCTATGAAATCGAAACCAAAACTTAACACTTAATTTCTTGTTCCATAGCTGGTTACTTTACTTTAGTTTGTTGTTCCTTTTTTTGTGGGGTGGGCGAGACAGTGAAAGATAATTTTAGAAAAGGAAACTAAGATTTTTGGCTTAAATCAAAATTTCTGTGAAACTTTTTCCAAGACCTCCATGTACCCTAAATAAGTAACAACACTCCCCATGTCTTAACATCTAGCCACGTTAGATACTTTCCAATTTCCATGTTGTGCTGGATGTCTTTCTTCAAAATCATTTTTTCTCCTTTCTTCACTCGGCAAAGCCTTCTTCCTCCTGCAAAACCAGGTTCAAATGCTGCCCTGGGACACCTTCCATGAGTCCCTACAGAATTAATGATTTGTTCATTCATTCATTTAATCATTTACTGGCTTGACTTGTGTACTGAGAACATACTAAATTCATTAGCTTAACTTATGTACTGAGAACTGGCTGTGCCAGGCACTTGGAATTGCTTGAGAGAGATGAGATGACAGTTCTTGCCATCAAGTTTAAGTCACTTTTTTTCACAGCTTACTTTTCACAGCTGGTAGTTGGAGTTACATTTACTAAATAGTTTTACCCAGGCCTGCGCTAAGCACTCCATATGCATTGGAAGTTATTATTTAATATACAGTCTTTCATTAATCTCATTTTATAGATAAATATATGGAGGCACAGAGAGGCTTAACAATAGCCCAAGACCTCTCTGACACATTCCTTTATTTTTAGAGATTTTTGCTATAGGGCACATATGCTCACTTGAGAGTCAGAGAGAGACAGAGAATCAGAAAGTGAGAAATCACCCCACAGGAGGGATGGCCACACTGCAATCCTTGCTCCTCCATTCTCCTCTTGGAATTTTGGGCATGCACATGCACGCACCCTGGGTGAGTTTTAAGCTGCCAGCTCTGGGACTCAAATTGCAGTCAATTATGTTGGAGTCTAGCAATGGAACCATTACACCATCTGCTGGTCCACTTCAGTGCCAAGTTCTATTAATGGCAGGACTGGAGTTTGAATCAGTTAGACTGAATCCATATGAGTCCCTCCTATATATCTTTACCTCACTTTTATTGTACAGTATTATATTTAGTGATTCACATGTCTGCTACTCTCTTTACACTGTGAACAATTCCAGAGGAAGTACAGAGATAGAATCAATTTTATATTACACAGTATCTGGTATGTAAAATGCATACTTAAAACCTAATTATCAAATCATAGAAATTGGAATATTTATTACCAAAGGCAAGTGAAGCATGACTAGATTGATCTGTTATATATGTTTGAAATCAGAGGTATAATTTAGAATTTGGATGATATCCAGGTTTAATATTGTACTACTTTGCCAGATTCATACAAACTAATGAAAACATTTTCTTTTATTTTAGGTTATATATATAGATAGATAGACAGAGAGAGAGAGAGAGAGAGAGAGAGAGAGAGAGAGAGAGGTACAGGGGTCAAATCTATTGCCTAGTAGTTAAAGGATCTAGATCCCACATGGCTGACCAAAGATCAAACCCTGGCCCCTACAGCTTAAAAACCACTCTGGGCATGTGTGTATACACCAAAATCCAGATAGGATGGAAAAATAAAAGAGAAGGGATAGTGGTGTGACCACACTCCACTGTGGGTGCTTTCTCTCTCTCTTCTTGTCTCTCTGGTAAGTGTGCATGCAATTAAAAATAAATAAATAACCAAGAAATTCAGTTTAGTAAAATATTTATTTTTATTATACATTAATATGAACAAGATTTTAAATATAATGTAAACATATAAAAGCTAAATTTTACTAAATATACTATGCTAGATATTTTGCCAAACACTATATGCACATCTCCTTAAATTTTCCCAAGAGATATTTTACACACGAAGTAGATTTACTCCCAATTTGGACTTTTGGTTTCAGCTCCAAGATGTAAAGAATTTACTTTTGTCAACAACGAAAGTTGTTTCATTTGTAAAACAACAACAGAAAGCTAGACAATGCAAAGATCAAAAACTTTTCCAAGAGCCAACAGAGACCTCAGGTTGAAGAACATTCACCCTGAAATATAGAGAGATATGTACAAGGAGAAAGACACAGCCAAACTCTCTTATTTGGAGCCACAAGAACCACAATCTGGTAGGAACATGTAATGGTAATTTTAATGAATTGATGAAGATTGTTTACTGAAGTAAAAAAACTTCTTTGGAGCCATAACAGTTGAGAGGACAAAAGAATGGGGGTGAAGGGGAAGACTACAACATCCAAGAACTATGGGATAATTTCAAAATGTATAAAACACATTTAATTGGAATATAAGAAAAAAAAAGAGAAATGGAACATAAGAAATATTTGAATAATGGCTGAGAATTTTTAAAATTAATCAGATTCAGAAAACTCAAATATACCAAGCAGGATGAATACTAATCTAAACCAAAAAAAATTATCATGTTCAAACTTCAGAAAACCAACTACAAAGAGAAAACCTTGGACAAATCTGGTGAGGGAGAGGGAAAGAAATGATTTACCTATAGAAGAGCAAAAAATAAGAATTATAGGAAACTTTCAACAGAAATTATGTGAGCCAGAAAAGAGTGGAGAGAAATTGTTAAGGTGCTGAAGAAAATACTTTGAACCTGGATTCCATACCCAGCCAAAATGTCATTCCAAAGTGTTGGAAAATTGATATTGGGGAGGCTGTGCACATACAGAGTCAGGGAGTATTGTGATATGAGAGAAAAACTACTCTTAAAAAGCCTGTTTTTAAGGGACGTGCAGTTAGCGTAATGGCTATGTCGCTAGACTCCCATGTAGGCGACCGCGGTTTGCGTCCCGGACCTGGTGGCTTAAAACTCACGCCGGGGGCGTGTGCGTGCGTGCCCAAGATCCCGAGAGGAGAATGAAGGAGAAGAGATTGCGGCATGGCCATCCCCCCTGGGGGGTGATTTCTCGCTTTCTGTCTCTCTGTCTCTCTCTGTCTGGCGAGCACACGTACCTTGTAGCAGAAACATCTCAAAAAAAAAAAAAAAGAAAAAGAAAAAGAAAAGAAAAAGAAAAGCCAAAAAAAAGCCTGTTTTTAAGTGAATGAGAAATATCCCCAATTTAAGGATGAAGAAATTAGGCTTACAGGGGTCTAATTTATAATAGGTGGAGCAAGAGTCAAACCTCGCTCTAACTTAAAATCTCATTGTCTCTAGACCGTTAACAGTAAAGTGAGTATAAGCCTCCAGAATTTCTCATTCTAGTTACAGTTATGTTCCTGAAGCATCAACATCCTCCAAAGAAATCATAACAAGAACTTTCTTTCCGAAGGAAGAATCTAAGCTGTATATACAAAGAATGCATTACCGAACAAACAAAAAACAGGTGACTATAATCCTGATTATTCAAGCTTGAGCAATTTTTACCAGAGGTATTTTAAAAAATGAGGCAAGGGTAAGTTTTGGATAAATGTGTTTAAAGAGTTACCTGAAATCCTTATTGTCTTTACTAATATCTGATAGAATAGACAATGCCAATAAAATCCTGCTAATCCTGGGACCAGCAGTTAGCATAATGGCTACGTCACTGAACTCCCAGGGAGTCGACTGTAGTTCGAGTCTTGGACCCAGTGGCTCAAACTCACGCCAGGCATGTGTGTGTGTGTGCCCAAAATCCCGAGAGGAGAATGGAGGAGAAGAGATTGTGGCGTGGCCAGCCCCCCAGGGGTTAATTTCTTGCTTTCTGTCTCTCTGTCTCTCTGGTGAGCACACGTGCCCTACAGCAAAAACCTCTCAAAAAAAAATAATAATAATCCTGCTGATCTCTTGGTTAAATCACTACTATTAGGGCCCATGAACTAAACTTGTAACCTTGATTATGTCATTTAGTTGTTACAGTCCAAACAGTACCAGAAATGACAACTGATGGAAGGAAATACATCAAGACTTGTCTCCTCCACTGGTAGGTTTTCTCACTTTCATATGACATCTATCCACAGGTACACTGAGCTCAGGTTTAGTGCCAAGCTGACTGAAGTCTCTCGAACACAGTATAAAAAGGAATCTTGTGTTTGTATACTTCACTGCATGAAAAAGTCTCCTTCCTTCCTTTTAATTCTTCCTTCAATATACAGATTGGATGTCCCTTCCCCTGCAAAACTTTCCTGAGTTTCTAACTTTGGCCTTCTTCAGAACTATCATGGTAGTATCCCCGTTTTGCCACTTTGTATAGTAACTTACTCTTCATTTGTCTATTTTCTTTACTGACCTGAGAGCTCCTTGAAAATAGGATGCCACCTCATTGTGTCCATGCCTGGTGCGTGGAAAGTGCTCCTTGGATATTCCAGTGAAGCACAGTGATGGTAATGTCATAGGCAGTTATACAAATATGAGAGAAGTCCCAAGACTCCAATGGAAAGGGCATCTGACACATCACTGTCATTGTCAAGGGTTGCAGTCAGACTCTGAGTGCCAGTAATGGAAAGGTTATCTGATTTTGGTGCCTAAAACTGTCATTAGAGGACCTAGAGAATGTACCTTTCTTCCTCTCCTGCAACAATGCATGAATACACAGACATCCTCTTGGCTGTTAGACCAATATTTAACTTTCCTCTGGAGATGCTCATCCAGTGTGGGCAAAATGGTACCTATGTATATGCTCCTCCCTTCAAAGTCCACACTGGACCTACATACAACTTCTCCCTACTAGCACTTGAGTTCCCCTTACCAGGTAAGAAGTGTGCAAGTGGAAGGAAAGCCTGGACACATAAACAATAAGCCAGCAACAGTGACAGATCCTCCCTTCTAAATATTTATGATGAGATTGCACAATAAAAATAAAACCTAACCCATTCCCAGTATAGCTGCCACCTGGTGACTGGCCCACTTGAACTTCTCTTGAGTGCACTATTAAACCTTCGTTTTTTCCATACTTTTGTTATTGCCGTGGCTTTACATATCAGGACAGGTCTAATCTTAGAGATCTCAGCCCAAGAACTGAGCATCCCATCACAATGCTTTCCCTCTGAAAACAATAATAGTAATAATGGAAGCAATACACACTTCATTCTATGCCAAGTTCTTTGCTAAGAACATGCATTATCTTCTGGAATGTTCACAACATTTTTATAAGGTAAGTATTGTTATAATTGCTGTTCGTATTACTGCCCATGTGATTACCTACAGGGTAGCAGTTGAACTTTGATGACTTTCTCCAGAACCTCAGTTCTTGATCATTTTCCACTGTCCTATTAAGAATGTCCTACCACTAAGAGGCAGACATAACTTCTGAAGTGTTTATCCTTAGTTAGTATGGAATGATGCACTACTAGAGTTGTTTTCCTATTCTAGAAGAAATGTCTCCGAAAGTTTCCTTAGAAACATTTAGCAAATTGCCTTCATGAAATTCTTTTTTTTTTTTTTTTGAGACATTAACGCAGAATGTCTTTGAGAAGTAGGTGTGTTATCAGGATGAACAGGTGGCTCCCCTGCCAAGTAAAGTGAGCTGCATTAGATCTTTTGTGTTTGGAAGCATAAAAGGAGATTCTGCTCGGTTTCCTAGGAAGGGACTGAGGGTAAAGTAAATGATCAGGGCTCTCGGTTCATAAGATGTAGGAATCCTGAATTAGTCTGCCTCAACACAATATATAGGAGTTAGCTGGTGGGTTGATAAACAAAAGCTATTCTAAATGCTGGAAATGAACCTAAATTGGTGCCTGTGGAAAGAGCCAGCATAGAGGACATACAGTGCCACCACCATGTAGAAGACACATTCCTCTGACAGGCTGAGTGTCCCCTTCACTCCACTACTGGGGTAGGAGACAGGCTTGGCATATAGAGTAAAGGGCCTAGATGGAGTCACAATAGCCAAGCTTTCACTGGAAATTGCTTGCACACAGAGCGCAGCTTGCAGCCATGCTTACCTAATCACAATCTGCAGTTTGACCTAAAGCGATTACATTACAGAACCAAGATTATGGTCTACCACTCAGGGACACAAACCAAAGTCCTCAGTAATAATTTGCTACAAAACTATCAGTTAAGAAAAGGAATGCTGACTTCATAGATATCTGAAGCCCACTTCCTGATCAGAGAGCCAGCCCATTATTGGGACTGCTAGATAAAAATGCCTAGCAAAAGACCAGCAGGTGGTGTGATAGTTAAGACATTGGATTCCCACATGGTTGACTGTTCAAGTCCTGGACCTGGCAGCTTTCTTTCTTAAGTTGGGGAACAATAGGAATGCCATGCTTCCAGAACAGCTTGGATTTATGAACTCTGAATGAAAGACTCTTGGGCAAGTGGCAAAAATGTCTGACTTCTTGTCTTCCTGCTTGAAAACGACATGAGGCCATTAGGTGGGTGTGTAATCTGATAAATGTGTTCTCCAAATTCCAAGGTGTTCTGTCCAGCATCTGGGGTCATTTAGCCATACCCCATTTATCGATACTGAAACCAACCTCTTCCAAGAATTATCTTTATCTTTCTAATCCTCTAAGAAGCAACTTTCTCTGAAAATAACTTTCCTTCCTCCTTTGCCCTAATAAATACAGAGGATGAGACTGAGCAGGTGCATCCCTGGTCTGACTTCTCCCTCTTGACTCAGATCTAGGTCTGGAGCAGTACTTCCATCCGCTTCAGGTGACTCTCTATGGGACAGAAGAGTCACAAGTGGTGACCTCAGTGTGACCCCACAGAATCTGAACCCCAGAAGAGAGCCAACTCGTCAGCCAACTCATTTGGAGAATTCTACCTGGTAAGGGACAGTCCCTACTCGATCTTTGACAAAGAGACTGATGTTTATAGTTTCTAAGAGGTATTTCTAACATGGGGCAAGAACTAACCAAGCCCCACAAGATTTATTTAAAGAACTTACAGCAACTTCTTACAGCTGCTCAATGCTCTTTAGAAACTACAGCTTTACATCTCCTGTTACCAACAGTTCGCCAATATTGTCCTTGGTTTCCTGATGAAGGAATTTTAGGTTCTGAGATTTGGGAACAAGTAGGGTACGAAAAAGAAGACATGATCAAGGACCTCCTATTACCATCTCTGTCTTTATGTCCTGGAGGTTTTTTAAAACAGCCTTGGCTTATTTACATACAATGGACGCTTCCCCATCCAAGCAGGAATCTCCAACAAATACAGCTGCTTCCATCAAATTTGATACAAAAGAGACAAAGAAGCATCTACCTTTCTCTCCTTCTAGATTGGAAACTATCCCTTAGATTCTGACTCCCCACTGGTGCACATCCTCTCTTTATCTGGAATGTTTGACCCTCAAACTGTTAAAAGAGGAGAAAGCTTATTTTCCTTTGCAACATGCTTGGCCTCAATATAAGTTGAAACCAAGGGAAACTTGGCCTAAAAATGACCAAGTAAATAAAACTCTAAAAATTCTAGGGCACACCATAACGAACCATTTTTCTAACTATATTATAATCTGCTCTTTTAAACTTTCCAGTCCTTATGCTAATCACAAAAATCTGTGGTCATTATTAACTCATTTAAGACCTACAATTATAGGGTTAAAATATAAAACATTCTCAGTTCATCAGGATCAGTTAGCCAGTATCTCTAAGGATATTCAAATTTTCTAGCTAAGACTGAGAGAGAGACAAACAGCTAAAGATTAACCACTCAAACTTTAAAAAAAAAGAGACAAGGAACTTTTCAGAAAAACATGACATTTTTGGTTTGCATGTGTACGTGTGTGTGGATACATGTTATGTATTATATGTTGTGTGTCTATGTGGTAAAAGGTTTTAAGGAATTCCATTCAATTTGATTTATAAAAAGCGCTCATGCAAATTAATTTAAGTGCTTTTCAAGTTCCTGTCACTTAAAATCTTTAACAAATAAACTGACTTCAAATATGGTTATAAAAAAGTGTACGGTTAAGTATTGAAGCTTTTCACGGTCTTTGACAAAGTTTCCCCCAAAAAATCAAATTCTCAATTAAGTTCTTTGATCTCAAAGTAACTTTTTGGATATTTTGATTATCATGGCTTTGTAATATATTTTGGGGGTCAGGGAGTAAAATGCCTCCTACTCCACTTTTCTTGTACAGGATAGCTTTTGCAATACGGGGTCTTTTATGATTCCAGACAAATTCTATGATCATCTTTTCTATATTTGATGCCTTTCTGAAAGCTTTTTATAAATGACTGTAATCCTAAAGTGTTCTATCTTTAAGGAAATTCATAAAGAAGATGGAAAGAGGATCTTCTCTTAGAAATACAGGTTTCTGATAATCTAATCATTAAATTGGGTAAAGCGTTTCAGTCTCTATGGAAAGACTGATTGGATTTCTGAACCACTAAGCTAACCACTAAGCAAAACTAAATTTAACCAAAAGCATGGAAATATTTTGACAAAATTGCATGCTAAGTCAGCCAATACCAAAATTGTTGAGCTATATAGTATAATACTTCCTGGCCCACTGTCTAAGATCAAATGTACATTGTTAAGATCTGTAATTTGAATAAATTCCATGAGATTGATTTAAGTCAAATTGCCTATGGCCATGGTCATTCAGGGTAATCCTGAAGGCTGGAAATTTCCACTCGAGCAGGATCTGGACAAAGCCCACATCAGAGCAAAGCCTCTGCCTCGGATGAAACTAAATGTTTCGAATGTGGGAAGCCTAGGCACTGGACAATGCCCATAACTGATGCGTTCCTGCCCTCTCTGGGGCCTTGTCTCCAATGTGGAAAAGTTGGTCTACAGAGACAGGAATGAACTGTGCTCCCCAAGGCGACGAGCCTAGGACTTCTAAATCCATGCTGGTCTCTGAAATTGAGGATTAATGAGGCCTAAAACCCCAGTGACTCCCCTCAGACATCCAGAAATTTCACTGGACAAGCCTCAGGTAAACTTTAAAGTGACAAATAAAGACATGTTCTTTAAGATACAAATGTTTGTTTAGATTAGAGGTTAAAGTAATTTCTAAAAATAAACTTCTAAAAAGGAAAGTGAAGAGAATAATGGTAATATATATGTATGTATATATACACAATACATATATGAAAGGAATGTCACCACTATAAAGATTTATTTTTGGTAAAAAATAAAAAGGTTAGAAGTAAAGGTTTTGGTATAGAAATCATTTTTCACGGCAAAGTTTTTGTCTTCAGGTAAAACGGCTAGATTATCTCAGAATAGAAGAGAAAAAGAAACAAAAACTAAAAGGTCTAAAGCATGTTGTTGAAGGTTTGAGTTATGCTGAAACAATCTAAGAAAGAGTTACAAAGATTAATAAAATTAAGGTTTATGTTAATTAATATTCGAAAGCTAATTGCACTGATGTAATGTCATCAGTCACAAGTCAGTCCTGAAAAAAGTCCAATTAAAAAGTCCTTGGCAATGTCTTGGGTATCCAGTTGGAGCACCTAGTATTAGGCCTCAAAAATTAACATTAAATATTCCAACTAAAATTTCCCTCAATTTATTACAATTATTTGGAAATATCAATTGGATTCACCCCATTTTAAGACTAGCTACTAATCAATTTTTCAATCTATTTGCCATTGAGACCAGCAGACAGCATGTGGTTACATCATTGGACTCCCATGTAGTCAATCATTATTCACTCCTAGACCTGGAGGCTTAAAAGTCGTGCTGGGCACATGTGTGTGCATGCCCAAAATCCCAAGAGGAAAATGGAGGAGAAGGATCATGACGTGACCATCCCCGGGCGGGGGGTGGGGGTCTCAGTTTCGGTCTGTCTCTTCAGAGAGCACATGTACCCTATAACAAAAACCTCTCTTAAAAAATAAATCTATTTACTGCTTTAGCAGATTTCATTAACTCTGTCCTGTTTCATCACCCTTTTTCTAAAATCCTTAACTTTATGACTCTGGTTCCTATTTCAATTCCTATAATAATCCTAAAAGTACCAATTCCCCATGCTTTAACCACCTTTACCAAAAGCTTAGGAAAAATACAAAAAGCTGCTATTTCTTGGGAAGATAAAGACAAAGGCATTCTTTTACTTAAGCAGGTTTTTCCACTACCCAACGAGCTAAATTAGGACCATTCATCTTGGCCTTACATGTCCCTTCCCAATCTCTTAATGTTATTTCTGATTCCCATTATGTTGTTCATACTGCTCTTCATACTGAACATGCTTACATGGAATATGTCCCAATAAAACATTATAACAACAATTTCTAACCTTACAATCCCTTCAGGATGATCATAAGCATCCCATTTTTGTAATGTATATTCACTCACAACTGCCGGGCCCTCTCACCTTTGGCAATCACTGAGCAGTTCAAGCAGTTGCTGACTTCTTTCTTGTTTTTAATTGTTACAGAAAACAGAACACCAACGCCTAGAAACCAAGGGCTACTCAGAGAGTAGGAGAACTCGGGTTTACAATGCCAGTGGTCCCAACAGATCTCTCTCAAGTCTGGGGCCCAATTTGTGGAAGTTACAGGGGTTACGTAGTCTGAGTTACAGACCAAGGAAACTGGAAGAGTCGCAAAACAGTCACAATACAGCCTGTAACATTTCCCAGCAGGCAATTTTACAAAGGTAGAGTAGAAACACTTTTTTGCAAGCAGTTGGCAAACAGGATCCATATCATAAGAGTCAGCAAAGTCATTATCTCCACCACCAAAATGCTTGAGCTCTTAATAAAATTTTTTATATCACTGCGAGATAAGCCCAAATTATTGTCCGCACATGTCCCTCCCATTAGCTCATTCAGGCCCATCTTTAGGCCGTGGAGTTAATCTTACAGGACTTCACTATAACCATATTTGGCAAATAATGCTACTCCTGAGCCTTCCTTTGGTAAACTTAAATTTATTCATGTAACTATTGATATGTATTCTAAATTTATTCATGCTACCCCTTTATCAGAAGAAAAACCACATCATGCTATCCCTCATCTTCTTGAATGCATTGCCTTTATGGCAATACATTTTAAACAATTAAAAACTGATAATGGCTTCTGTTGTACCAGTCTAAAATTTACTCGTATGCTCCAAGATTTCCAAATATAACATGTTACTGGATTTCTGTATAACCTACTTACCAAGCCCTTACAGAACACACTTAGTGCACTCTTAAGGCTTATCTTAAAAAAACAAAAAAGGAGGAGTCCGTCTACCCTAGGGGAATCTCCTTGAGAAAGGCTCTCCAGAGCCTTTTTAATTTACTATTAATTTTTAAAATCTTGATGAACAAAATATTGCAGCCTATCAAAGACATCAGCAATTGCTCCAATATCAACCCAACCCCTCATTACAGGCTTATACCCAAGGATGTGAACTAAACTTGCAAAGGTAAGGAACTTATCCCCTAATGACCAAGGCCAGACAGTCTACATGTGACTCTTCACCTACAGGAACACAGTAGATAGCATCGGAAAGGATCAATTTCATCATGAACCCCAGTCTTCAGCCTTAACTCCAGAGCATCAGCCTGGGTGACCAAAAACCATTGCCCAGCACTCTACAAGCCCCAGGAAGCACCTGGGTCCAATTGGAAAAAAAAAAAAAAACAAACTAGACCAAAAAGTGATAACCTTTCTTCAAAATGTGGTAGTGCCCAACAATCCAGAAAATTAATTTCTTGCCTACTTCAGTGTTATTTCTCAAAATAGTCAATGTCTTTACCCTCTTCTTTTGTCTCTCTCCTGTACAAGTCACCTAATATTGGGCACACATCACTAATCCCTGCCTTTCAGATCATTTACTTGGTGGGATACTGACGCTTCTCTCTACTGTAATGACAAAGCTTGGACTGGAGGTGTTTGGCTCCTACCAGCTGGTCCTCTTTTAGAACATTTAGAATGGCTACTGATTAATTCTTCTTTCAACCTGGCTTCTCCTACCTCACCAATTGGTCTTATGATCAAACCCTCTGTTTATGGTTGTCCTCAGGTTATCCCACAGAAATAGCTATACTATCAACCCTAAACCCCGATCATTTAGCTAATTTAACTGTTATCTGAGGGGTCCCGTTTAATATACCTTGCTCATTAAATGTAAACATACAGCCCCCTCCCTTAAAGAAATGTGGACCAGCACCTAATTGGAAATATCAATTTTATAATATTGAATGGCAGCCTTGTACCCAGAAGTTCCTTCAAACAACTTTGCTTTTCACCCATGGGACTCTTCTTGATTGGGGGACCTCATGGAAATTGTATCGCTTAGGGACAATATCTTTCCTTTGGATCCCCATCAATATGACCATTTCATGGTCTGAACATGGTCTCTCTAGGCTTGTCATACAGCTTATTAGCCCTGCTCAGAATAATCCTATTCATTCTCCACTTTGGCACATGACCTTGGCATTTTTTATACAATTATTTCTCATGGATATTATCATCTCAACCATTCCTTCTTTACTACTGACCTTATTAAAAATGTTTCTGTCATGGTTTGCGCTTCTCATCCCTGTTTTCTTTATCAGTCAGAGATACCTAATATTACTAAATTCATACTATAAAATTTCCATACCCAAAGGATGCTATACCCCCTGTCTTACATATTCTAATGTTACCAATTTAAATATTTCTTTCTTCATTCCACCACGAAGATAAACACAGATCTGGGTTCCAGTTAATCTAACCAGATCCTGGGCTGAGTGGCCCACTCTATAAATCTTAGTTTCAGTCCTTAGCCTTCTGTGCCATAAAAGGTTTCTTTTCACTCTTACTGCCTTCCTTTTCTCTGCCATTGTTATTTTAGCCATAGCCACTGTACCAACAGTTTCATTAACTTTAGTATTCATACTGCTGATGCTGTCAAAAAGATTACGGAAAACCTCACCCAACAAATGATTGAACAAACTACTATTGAAAAAGGACATTATCTCAATTTCAAGATCTTGAAGCAGCTGTACAATGACTAGGCGATTTTCAAGATGCCCAAACCATTCATGAAACACCGCAATATAATTGGGAATAGCAACAGATGTGTGTTATACCTTTGCCCTATAATGATAGCCGTCACCCATGGCAAGCTATAAAAGAACACCTTTTGGGAGCCTTTTCTACCAATCTCAGTTCCCAAATAATCACATGTAGAAGCCTCCCTCCATCAATAGCTTGTTAATACACAAAAGGAAACTCAAATGTCTACCGTACAAATACTTCAGGACAGTTTCAAATGGCTAAACCCTTCTATCTGGTACCACAGTATTCATCTACAAATGTGGGGTACCACTGCAATGAAAATCTTAACTTGTTTGTGTTTAGTTCTAGCCTTCCAATGCCTCTGCCACCTCTCCTGACAACTTCAAGATCACAGGACTGTCCTTGCTGCTTACCTAGTTCTTCCTGCCGACGATCCTCTAGCTTCCTTAAAAAACAAAAAAAGGGAAAATGTTAGGGAACAGCAGAAACACTATGCTTATAGAACACCTTGGATTTATGAACTCTGAATGAAAGCAGGAAAAATGGCAAAAACACCTGACCTCTTGCCTTCCTGATCAAAAATAACAGAAGGCCGATTAGCTTGGATAATTAGCTTGGATGCATGCTTAGGAAAAAAGGCAAAAATGCCTAACCTCATGCCTTCTGCTTGAAAACAACATGAGGCCATTACATGAGTGTGTTTTCTGATAACTATGTTCTCCAAATTCCAAGGTGTTCTGTCCAGCCTCTGGCATCATTAAGCCATACCCCCCTTATCGATATTGAAACCACCCAGTTCCAGAAATTACTCTTATCTTTCCAATCCTTTAAAAAGCAACTTTCTCTGAAAATAACTTTCCTTCCTCTTTTGCCCTAATAAATATGAAGGATGAGAGAGGCTTAGCAGGCACATACCTGGTATAGCCTCTTCCTATCCCTCTTGACTCAGGTCTCTGAGTCTTGACTAGTACTTCTGTGTGTGCTTCAGGTGATTTTCAAAAGCTGTAGCAAAAGCCCCAAATTGGGAACTCTCTCTCGGGACCCCTCCTTGCTGGGGAGATTTTCTTTCAGTAAAATTCTGCTGTACTACCTCCTTCTTTTGTCTGCATTTCTTACTCTTCCTGAGAGTCACTAATCAGGTCACTTCACTGATCCTGTGCTGGTGTTGAGAGGGCTCCAGCCTCCTCAATATCCTGCATCACCACTACGTCCCTCTAGACCAGTCAGCTGTCAGTACTTCTCACAGTCACAGGTGAAGCTGACATATTCTTATTCCCTTTCCAGCTACTGGAGCTGAGGCTTCTCTGACTGTAGCAGTGATTTAAGTTACCTCTGATAGAATCATATTAGAATGTTTAATCAGTTTCTTGGCTGGCCTTAATAATGTTTAGCTTTTCTATTAACTGATCTGACTGATTTGGGCTAACAACAACAGAGATGAATAATCTGGAGCATAATTTAGATTCAACTGGAGTCACTGCTGGTGGATGCTGTCTATACATAAAGCACTCTGCTTAAGACAATAGGACATTTGTGGTGGATGCTATGGTTTGAATATGTCTCCCTAATTCATGTGTTGAAAATTCCCGAACATGGTCTCTCTAGGCTTGTCATACAGCTTATTAGCCCTGCTCAGAATAATCCTATTCATTCTCCACTTTGGCACATGACCTTGGCATTTTTTATACAATTATTTCTCATGGATATTATCATCTCAACCATTCCTTCTTTACTACTGACCTTATTAAAAATGTTTCTGTCATGGTTTGCGCTTCTCATCCCTGTTTTCTTTATCAGTCAGAGATACCTAATATTACTAAATTCATACTATAAAATTTCCATACCCAAAGGATGCTATACCCCCTGTCTTACATATTCTAATGTTACCAATTTAAATATTTCTTTCTTCATTCCACCACGAAGATAAACACAGATCTGGGTTCCAGTTAATCTAACCAGATCCTGGGCTGAGTGGCCCACTCTATAAATCTTAGTTTCAGTCCTTAGCCTTCTGTGCCATAAAAGGTTTCTTTTCACTCTTACTGCCTTCCTTTTCTCTGCCATTGTTATTTTAGCCATAGCCACTGTACCAACAGTTTCATTAACTTTAGTATTCATACTGCTGATGCTGTCAAAAAGATTACGGAAAACCTCACCCAACAAATGATTGAACAAACTACTATTGAAAAAGGACATTATCTCAATTTCAAGATCTTGAAGCAGCTGTACAATGACTAGGCGATTTTCAAGATGCCCAAACCATTCATGAAACACCGCAATATAATTGGGAATAGCAACAGATGTGTGTTATACCTTTGCCCTATAATGATAGCCGTCACCCATGGCAAGCTATAAAAGAACACCTTTTGGGAGCCTTTTCTACCAATCTCAGTTCCCAAATAATCACATGTAGAAGCCTCCCTCCATCAATAGCTTGTTAATACACAAAAGGAAACTCAAATGTCTACCGTACAAATACTTCAGGACAGTTTCAAATGGCTAAACCCTTCTATCTGGTACCACAGTATTCATCTACAAATGTGGGGTACCACTGCAATGAAAATCTTAACTTGTTTGTGTTTAGTTCTAGCCTTCCAATGCCTCTGCCACCTCTCCTGACAACTTCAAGATCACAGGACTGTCCTTGCTGCTTACCTAGTTCTTCCTGCCGACGATCCTCTAGCTTCCTTAAAAAACAAAAAAAGGGAAAATGTTAGGGAACAGCAGAAACACTATGCTTATAGAACACCTTGGATTTATGAACTCTGAATGAAAGCAGGAAAAATGGCAAAAACACCTGACCTCTTGCCTTCCTGATCAAAAATAACAGAAGGCCGATTAGCTTGGATAATTAGCTTGGATGCATGCTTAGGAAAAAAGGCAAAAATGCCTAACCTCATGCCTTCTGCTTGAAAACAACATGAGGCCATTACATGAGTGTGTTTTCTGATAACTATGTTCTCCAAATTCCAAGGTGTTCTGTCCAGCCTCTGGCATCATTAAGCCATACCCCCCTTATCGATATTGAAACCACCCAGTTCCAGAAATTACTCTTATCTTTCCAATCCTTTAAAAAGCAACTTTCTCTGAAAATAACTTTCCTTCCTCTTTTGCCCTAATAAATATGAAGGATGAGAGAGGCTTAGCAGGCACATACCTGGTATAGCCTCTTCCTATCCCTCTTGACTCAGGTCTCTGAGTCTTGACTAGTACTTCTGTGTGTGCTTCAGGTGATTTTCAAAAGCTGTAGCAAAAGCCCCAAATTGGGAACTCTCTCTCGGGACCCCTCCTTGCTGGGGAGATTTTCTTTCAGTAAAATTCTGCTGTACTACCTCCTTCTTTTGTCTGCATTTCTTACTCTTCCTGAGAGTCACTAATCAGGTCACTTCACTGATCCTGTGCTGGTGTTGAGAGGGCTCCAGCCTCCTCAATATCCTGCATCACCACTACGTCCCTCTAGACCAGTCAGCTGTCAGTACTTCTCACAGTCACAGGTGAAGCTGACATATTCTTATTCCCTTTCCAGCTACTGGAGCTGAGGCTTCTCTGACTGTAGCAGTGATTTAAGTTACCTCTGATAGAATCATATTAGAATGTTTAATCAGTTTCTTGGCTGGCCTTAATAATGTTTAGCTTTTCTATTAACTGATCTGACTGATTTGGGCTAACAACAACAGAGATGAATAATCTGGAGCATAATTTAGATTCAACTGGAGTCACTGCTGGTGGATGCTGTCTATACATAAAGCACTCTGCTTAAGACAATAGGACATTTGTGGTGGATGCTATGGTTTGAATATGTCTCCCTAATTCATGTGTTGAAAATTCCCAATGCGAATTAATAAGAGGTGATTATGCCCTCATGAGTGGGTTAACGCCATTAATCTAGGCAGTGATTTCATTATCTTCATTCAAACCAGGTTTGGTTGCCCATGTACCACAAATCAAACTGTAGACACATGATATAGTGAAAGAAAGTATGGCATTATTACAATGCACAAAATAAGGAGAGCAAGATGAAAAAATACTGGGTCTCCCAAGGAGTTCCCTGCATACATGTTTTTAAAGAATTATTTAATTTTATTATTTTAATTTGACCAGAGAGTGAGACAAGGCAGGGGAGGGGCAGGAGAGGGAGAGAAAGTAGTGAAAAAGTAAGCCGCCAGGTCTGGGACTCAAACCGTGATCAGCCATGTCTCAACTACCACATCACCTGTTGGCCTCACCTCATATACAATTTTAAGGACAGAATTAAAGGTAGGGGTCTCAGGTGCATGATTAAGTTGATGAAGAATTTCAAACGGTATGTTCATCTTATGGGCCTTCTTGATTGGCACAGCTTTAAGTATTCAATTTCCATTCTTTAAGGGGCAATCACTAGGTCTCTGTCTCCATTCTGCCTGGAGTCTATAATATAGTTGGTGTGGGAATTTGGGGTGATCAGGTCCAACTTTGTGCTGATCTCTGGGCTTGTGCAAGCTGACCATACTTTTGTCTCATGTTCATGAAGAGTTAGAGATGTGAAAACAAAGAAGGGTTAGAAAGTGAAGTTTATTGAGAGAGGAAGGAAATAAAAACAGAGCTTCCAAGCAGGAGGGCATCTCAGACTGAGTTGCCACCTAGTGGTGTGGGTCTCAGATTGAATCCTAGCTGAGATATCCTGCATGCATTTTTCTTTGTTATGGGAGTCTCATATATGCTGTTAATTTAGAAAAACTTTTCTCAGTTAACTTTCAAGGCTCAGAGATTGTTAAATTTGGGATTTTATTATCCCAGTGCCAGGAAGTCTTATCTCCTTCAGGTTTCTGTGAAAACAAACAAACAAACCCTCCTATGTTATCTTTGTGTTCTGCTTGTGACAATTGGTCTCTGGGTTTTGCTTAATTAGGTCTCATATCAAAGAGCCCTAAATTCTTTATGAACAAGATCTACATATTGATAGGTCAAAGGAATATAGTAACTCTATGTAGAAATAAGGGAAAAGAAAAAGATAACTTGACTGCCTGGCAGGTGGTTCTCCGCTAGGGTCCAACCCTGTCTACCAACTCACTGGGTCTTATTCCTCCTCACAGTCAGCAACCATTATTCTGCAAAACATCTTAAAATTTGGGTTATGACTTTCTGAACTATTTTTTAATTCCTACAGTTAAGAAACCAATTTCTATGACAAAGAGAACAATTACAAGTTCTTTTAGAATAATTCAGATTAGTTCATTAAAATAACAGACAACTTTTATTATGCATCAGGAGTTTCAGAAGCATTGCAAAAGGAAGAGAAGAACATAGCCACATTGTTAGTTCATTACCATTTGCAGGTGTCTCTGTTTTCAGTGAGCTAGGATATACCTTCAAATAATTAACCAGACACGGAGTGGGTGTAACCAAAGTCTGGAGTCTATAGCTTTAATTTGTGACATTTAAATTTAAATAGACCTCACATTTCAGAGAATTTAGAAAGATACTTGTAGTTCTGTTCTTACACATTTTCAATAAACTTCTATAGTTTATAAATTACCTAATCTAAGGTATTCAGTTATACTAGCAGGTAATAGATTAATAATTGATGGTTCATTTTTGGTCATATTGGATTTAAGAGCTACCTTAAAGATCTGCCTTGAACCATTACTTCTGCTACTAGATGATTTGCATTTTATGAACATGACCTTTGCCTCTGAATATATATTCAGAATTTCACCAGAATCAAAATGCCATTAAAGAGAATCTATATTTTTAAGTTGGTCTGTGGAAGAAACAGGGTTGCTAACTGCATGCATTCATAATGTTCTTCTGTGGAGAATTCATAAGAAAATATGTAAGCCAAAGGTTAATGAAGAGGGCCCAAGATAAGCCTTACCCAAGAAAATAAGTAAGTCAAAAGTTAATGCAAAGTCCCTAAGATAAGGTTTATAACATGAGAACAAATGCTACCTGTAAAGAAAATGTCCTGGCCCCTTCAGCACCACCACCTGCAACCAAACAGCTGATGAAAGTCTTAAGCAATTGAGAAATGACCACCCCCATCAGGACCTGAGCCTATAGAGGTTTCATTATCCTCTCCCTATTATCAGGCTGTAAAAAAGAGACTCTCTGCCAAGAGGCGAGAACCTACTCATGTCTTTGTGATGCTAGAAGTTGGGGTGATCAGGCCCAACTCTAATACTGAATCTAGAGCTGCAAGCTGACCAGGTTCTTGTCTCATGCTCATAAAGAATTAGAGATGCAGACACAGGGAAGAGATAATAAAACAGAGAGTTTATTGAAAGAAAAGGAAAGAACAGAGCTCCCAAGAAGAAGGGAGAGGTCCTGAAATGGGTTGCCACCAAGTGGTCTGAGACTCAGGTTTACATTACAACTGGGGGAACCTGTGCATTTGTTCTCATGGTAGATGTCACACGTCCTATAGGTTATGCTACACTTTAGGGTGATTTCATGGTAAGAATCCCCTATGTAATTGTGACTAATTAGAATCTGGTTTGTTCAGTGGATGCTAATTTAGAAAAGATCATTATCTCAATTAACTTTGAAGGCCTGGTGATCCACATCTTGGAATCTACCCCCAGAGTCAGGAAATCTTGTCCCAGTCTGGTCTTTGTGATAATGATTTTACATTATCTGTGTGTCCCAGACTGTGTCACTTTGACCTTTTGCTTTTTGTATAATTAAGTCCCATTACTTGGGGCCATAAACTCCTTAAGAATATTTATGTATCTAAAGGCAAAGGAATAGTGACTGGGAGAGGAGAAGAATTGGAGTAAAACAAAAGGGGGAGATCTAATAGTCAGATATCACACAACAAAGTAACTCTCTTCTCAGGGGCCCCCAGCTCTGTCTACCAGAAAATAGGGTTTAACTCTTGTCTCATATGCTTGGGGTATCCTCACCCAATCCCTGCTAAACCAAGCTTCTGCTCACACTCCTACTTCTGGTAAATCCTGTTATCACTTGTGCGCCAGCCCCAATTCATCTTCCACTGTCTATGACACCTTCCTAAAACAGTTACTCATCTTGTAAATCTGTTTTGGTAGCTTTCATCACTTTTAATATGACTGAGGAAGTTTAAGAGCTCCCGCAGGTATCCAAATTTGAGTTTTAACTGTAAATACAGAAGGACTACATGGCAAGATTGCGGTTTGAAGCTTCACCTTTCTGAACATCAGTCAGAGATCCTAAAATGGCCTGTACTTTAATGCTACATGGAGATGAGAGGCAATGAACCACAACTTCACTCTTTTTATTTTTCTCTTCTCAGAAACTTCACTTCATGAGGGATAGGCTCATGAATTTTTTCCAAGGGAAGTTGTAAGGGAACAGGGTTGGTCCAGGGATTATAAATAGTGGTGATAGAAAAGGTTGAGCTCAGAGTTTCTCACAGCATCTATAGCTCATCTCAAGGCACTTTACTGATAGTTAATCCTGAAGGATTCAGGATAGGCCCAGTTCATTTCAGACTCCAAAAAGTCAACAACAGGGAGAGGTGGCTTTCAGCTCAGTAGGGACTAGTTTCCTAGCAACAAAGGCCACAGAAAGTTGAGACCCATTAAGATGGAGAAGGCAATACAATGCTGTTATTACTCTGAGGCATGGAAACACCTCTTCAGACTGCTGAACTTTCAATTAGTCTGTTTAATGAATTAATCATCCTTTCACTGCCATTATTTGTATGTGTCTATGTATGTGTGTGTGTGTGTGTGTGTGTGTGCATGTGTGAGTGTATGTATATACAGAGATAGAAAGAAGTAAGAAAGAAATCATAATGCATCGTCATAAAGCAGCAGCACTACAGGCTAAATTACAATCTTCATTTAGACTGAAGATTTCGGAATATCTGTGCATATTTTTCTGGCAATGGTAGGCCTCCTTTTGAATTGACAATTGAAAAGATTCTTTGCTGGAAAAAATGAGAAGTTTTTAGCATGTCTAATTTTCTCATGAATGGGGAATTAGGAAATAAGTTACTTGGGTGTTTAATCTCTAATCTGCATAATAATAAATACTCTCAAAACAAAGTCATCTATTTTGCATTCTAGTGGGAAACTATTTTAGAAGAAATTTAATGCTTTGCATTTAGGAAGCCAATATTTACCTTCTAGTTTCTATAGAGCAATAATAATTCCTCATTCTCTTAAGGCTCTGAGCTTTTTCTCCAAGCAAATTTAGGCAAAGAATTGGAAGCTCTCATTTTTCATGTTTATGCTAAAAAGCCATTAGCTCTATGGCCCATGGGCTTTGGCATTGCCTTAGCTCGATACACGTTAAGGGAAAAAGGAGCAGGAGGAAGAGAATCAGAGGGAGGAGGAAGAAAAAGAAAGCCAAGGAGGAGTAAGAGAAAATGATTTCTGCTTGAGTTGACTTCCAAGTCCTTGAAGATTCATAAATATAACAGTAGCAATTATAGTATTAATACTTATAATGGTAGCCATTTATTATATGTGTATTACAGAGACCTCTAAGAATTTTTTAATTTAATTTTATTTTGCCTTTCAGTTTTTGCTATAGGGCCCATGAGCTCCCTGGAGAGACAGAGCAAAAGAGAAGGTGAAAAATCACTCCCTGGGGTGATCGTCAGGCCGCAGTCCCTTCTCTTCCATTCTCTTTGGATTTTTGGTATCCACGTACTTGCACCTGGTATGATTTTCAAGTTGCCAGGTACAGGATTCTAGCTGTGCAGATGGCTATGTGGGATCCAGCTGCTTTAACCTACATGTTGTCTGCTGGCTTAGACCTCTGCGAGTTTTGTATTTACCATCTCATTTAATTCTCCTCACCACCATGAGGTAGATTCTGTTTTGATCCCTGTATTCCAGAATATGAAGCTGATACTCAGGGTTAAATATTTACCATAAATCACCAACCTACTAAGTGAAAGAGCCCAACTTGGAGTTCTTACAGCATGACTCTGGAGTCTAGTCCAGCCTTCCCTAACAATTGAAAAAATTGTAAATTGTCATCTGTTGGTACTATGCTAATCACATTTGGTGGATTATGTAATTTATTCCTGAAAATAAGAATCAGAATGACCATCCCAGTACTGAGTTCATGCTATTTAGCACTATCCTACTGTCTCCACATTAGGGTCCTCATAAATGTTGACAGATTTGCTTAGGATGCCCTTAGAGCCCATGAATATTTACAAACAAAATGGTGTATGATCAACCTAAATGTGAAAATTTAAATTGCCTAAGGATTCCATTTACTTTCTTTCATTTTTAAATGTTGAGGTTTCATGTCAGATTTCTTTTGAAAAGAAAAGGAACAAACACGGAGCAGGAGTCTATATCACAATTTAAACTAGTGCTATGCATCATTTTCCCACTCTGATTATGTCTACAGGGCTCTTAACCCTCTAGATATAACTGAACATGCCCTTTTAATTTTTGCATTTACTTTATATCCAGATATTTTGGGCATAATTGAGGATATTTCCTCAGATGCAGGTTTCGTTTCCTGAGTGACTCAACATGCTTTGTTCTAGTTTGTCCTGTTGCTAATAATAAAAATTACCTGAAACTGGGTGGCATGTGAAAATAGAGGTTTATCCAGCTCACAGTTTGGAGGTCCAAGGTTCAGAGGCCACATCTAGTAAGTTTTCTGACTGCATTGCAACATGTGGTAGGCAGTAACATATGCCCCTGTTTCCACATGTCTCTGTTCTGGTCCCATTCTCTCTCCTTATAAACCCAGCATGAGTCAGTCATGGGGTCCTTGCCCTAATGACCTAATTCTAATCTCCTCTTAAAGGCCATCCCTTTATTTTATTTATTATTTATTCTTTTTTACTATTGCTCACCAGAGAGAGACAGAGGTTAAGTGAGAAATCACCCCTCGGGGGGATGGCCATGCTGCAATCCCTTATTCTTCACACTTCTCTCAGGGTTCTGGGCATGCACACACATGTGCCTGGTGTGATTTTTAAGCCACCAGGTCCAGGACTCGGACGACGCAATTGGCCATGTGGGATCCAGTGCCTTAACCTTACTACCGATTGCTGGCCCTATAGGCCCCACCTTTAAACACCATAGGAGGATTAAGTTTTTACACTGTAAATCCTGTCATAACCACATCTAAACCATGAGAATTTTGGGGGGACATTCAAACCATAGTACCCTTAAAAAGAAAGCAACCAGAAATTATACTTTATAGGCATGACTGGACAAAATAAATATATACAATGACTAGACTTCTTAAAGTAAGAAGTCATATAATTAGGTCAGAGAATTGTTACCTAACATACTCCCCATGCTCATGTTATACCTCAAGCCCTCTCTAAATGGTGTTTTTCTTTAAGTAACAGGGTGTGTGCCTGTGGATAAGATAATGCTCTCCTTGTTAGAAGGAACCTGAACAAATGGGATCCAAAATGCTGCCATAAAGACCTTTGAAAGGGAGGCCAGCAGGTGGCATGGTGGTTAAGTGCACTGGACTCCCACATGGCCGACCATGGCTCGAGTTCTGGACCTAGAACTCACTTTCTTACTTTCCTTTTTTCTCTCTCTCACTCTGTCTCTCTCTGGTAAAATTAAAATAAATGAATAAATTAAAGCAAAATTTAAAAATTCTAAAAAAAAAGACCTTTAGAAAACCCCAAACTTCATCATAATGTCATTTGCATAGTAAACAACACATTTACCAGTGCCATGGCAGTTTATAATCACTAGGGAAACTACTGGAAATATCATTAAAAGAAAAAAAGAGATGGACTTTGGAATTACGGAAAACCTGTTTTTTCTAGGAAAATCTTGGAATATTCCTTTCTTCCATCACCCTTTCCCATCCCCTCACTACCTCATTCATTGTATCTTAAACTCCTCAGCATAGAGAAGTTGATTTGTGAGCTCATCTCACACTTTTCCATTCTTAGGTCATTGAATAAAACTTGCTGGACTAGTGGTTGGCGTAATGGCTATGTGCTGGACTCCCATGTAGTTGACCACAGTTCGAGTCCTGAACCCAGTGGCTTAAACTCATGCTGAGTGCATGTGCGTGCTTATCCAAGATCCTGAGAGGAGAACAGAGGAGAGGGATTGTGATTTCACGTTTTCTGTCTCTCTGTCTCTTTTTGTCTTTCTGGCAAGCGCATGCGCCCTATAGCAAAAACCTCTCCAAAACAAACAAACAAACAAACAAAAAACAACAACAAAACAAACGAATAAAATAAATAAACAAAATAAACTTGTACCATAACACTCAGTTTCAGTTTCGTAGGTTGGGTCTATAACACTGAAGAGTGTGAGTCCATCGTTAGGACTGAATTAAAAATTGGTAACAGAATGCAGTCTTTGTTATTCCTTTTAGCACTCATGATTTCGACATTAATAGGCTCACTCTTAGAAACTGGATAGATCGCTTCCCTGTCTGAACCTCTGAGTCTACAATGATAAAACAGATATAACATTAACTTTCCAGATGTTGTAAAATTTGATGGGATAAAATATATACTGTATCATGATATATATTTGTAACCCCAAATTTTGCAAAAAAAAAAAAATGCACACACACACATCTATATAAAATGCAAATAAAACCGTCTCCAAGTTTCCAGGAGGTTTGTGAAATGCAACACAGTTGCTCCTGGGGACCCCTCTCATTTCCATTCAACTGCTGTGTTCTATAGAACTCTCAGAGTTCTACTCATGTCAAAGCCCTGAAGATGCCTCCAAGGAGACATTTACCGTCACTGCAAGTTTGGAAGTCTGTTAATTCTTGGCACTCTTGGGGTACAGGTCACTCAGAACATCTAGTCTACCATGCCACAGGATACTTGAATTCCACCAGGCTATACTTAAAAATATTTGTTTTATTATCATTTAAGTATGGCAAGGCCAACAAATCAGTAGATGGCTGCTGTGGTGGTATGGCAGTAATGCAACATTTCTGCAATGCTGGACCCATGTGGGAAAACCCCAGGTTCTCATCCCAGGTTTTCCTGTACATGCTGGCATGCCCACACGTGCCTGTGATCACAACTGGCTGAGGCTAGGGGTAGATGGTAATGTAAAGACTCTTGGAGGAGACTCTCTTTATCTTTACCTCTCTCTCATGGAAAAGATAAATAAAATTGAAAAAAAAAGAAAAGAAAAGATAGTTTATTATACTCACAAGTCCCAAGAGGAGGGGCAGGTAGGTCATGCTATGAGGGGGTTGGGAGGCAGAACCACGACGTCAGTCAGGAGGTTGGGGGAGGAAGCGAAACTGGCAAGAACCATTACTGCCACTTCTATGGGAGAGGATGGGTGAGAAAAGAAGGTAGGTTTAACGTTGGCTGGTTTGAATAATTTTAGCAAGTTCTTGGGTATAGAGATTGTCCTTAGTTGTCTGATACCTGGCCCTATGGTAATTAGGGCAACAGTGGCCTTGAATGTAGGAGTTCAGTAAAGGAAGTGTTTAGAGGTATGGGTACTGGTTTGTTAAAGGCACAGTCACAGGTTAGTTTTTTGCTATCTCTAGGAATTAGCTAGCCCAGGGCAGGGTGGGGTCTAGATTCCTCCAGAGATAGAAAGGACCCAGGATGTCAAAGCATCAAAAATAGATAATAAAGGGGAACCAGCAGTTAGCGTAATGGCTGTGTCGCTGGACTCCCACGTAGTCGACTGCGGTTCGTGTCCCGGACCCGGTGGCTTGAAACTCACGCCGGGCGCGTGTGCGTGAGTGCCCAAGATCCCGAGAGGAGAATGGAGGAGAAGGGATTGCAGCGTGACCATCCCCCCTGGGGGCTGATTTCTCGCTTTCTGTCTCTATGTCTCTGTCTGTCTGGCGAGCGCACGTGCCCTACAGTGAAAATCTCTCCAAAAAAAAAAAAAATAGATAATAAAAAGGCACAGTGGAAACAGACAAACATAGGCCAATAAACGTGCATTGGTAAGTAAGATGTCATAAGGGCCAGCCAGTGGCACAGTGGTCGAAGTGCTGAATGCATGCATGTGCTCAAAATCCCAAAGGGAGAAATGAAGGAGAAGGGGCTGTGGCATGACCATTCCTTATGGAGAGTGCTTTCTCCCTCACCCTCTCCCTTTCTCTCTTTCTCTGTCTCTCTGGTGAGTGCCCACATCCTCTGGCAAATTAAATTAAAAAAAAAGTGTCATTTACTTTTTACATAATAGTTACAACCGCACTCATTTCTAGTTTACCTTCTATATAGAGAGTTATATGAGGGCAAAAATGGTACATGTATCGTAGCCCCCGAAAAGGTGAGACTCACCTATGGTCAGTTTATTCAACTTTGAGTGTAGTTTCTACCTCCACTGGAACGATGAGCCACAATTTTAAAAAACCATTAGCACCAGGACTATAAAATATTCATGAATCAAATCCACCACATACTTTTTGAATATCTTAGCTTACTTTTTCGCATTTTAATTTTTCCCCATTAATCACTTCTATTTCCACTTGCCGTTGTTAACTCTCTTAAATGTAAAACAAAAATTAAATCACAATTAAAACTTCCAATAACATATGGTCTTTGTTGAAAATTATCTGCAGGTATAGATGATTGTAACTTCAAAGGTTTCATGTAGTGGAACAAAGCCATTTCCTTCTTGGTCTTCAACTTCAAATGACAAGTGCTTTTGATTATGAAGTTGAGTAAGTTACCTAATATATTCCAGTCACATGTCAGATTTCCCTTCAATTGCATTTCTCCCCAGCAATGTTTTAGAAATGCATTGTTGGAAAGCATGTCCCATCTCATTTGATCCTTGCTAAGGATAAAAGCGGTTTTTCTACAGTTCCATTGGCTGTGCGCGGCACTAGGCCAAGCTCTCTGTCAACACTCAAGCAATCATTATCTAAATTTACATGTGGTCTAAGTGTGAGTGCTATTTGAAGAAGGTCTCTACAGAAATGATGGAGACAATATTTCTGAATCATTGAGATAGAGGCATAACTTTAGAAATGACGAATCAAGACCACCATTCCCATGTTTGCCCAAGTGCTCATGCCCATGGGATGGAATTTAACTTGGACTCCAGAACTGCTGAAGCATCCTCCTTTGTTTCATTGACCCAGTGTCCCTTTGAAGTTACAAACATTAATGCGGGTAAGGGGGGGGGGGTGTGGGACTATGCACAGGGTAAATGTGTGACATGTGAGGCTTTCCATTATTTGTACCTGATGCCGACAATCAGCTGCTTTTCTATCTACAAATGGGTATTTCCCAAAGCAGAGAACATTTTAATAATCCTCTGTTCTTTAGGAATACAGGCTCTCCCTGTTCCGTTGTTTAAGGCAACATAGAGCAATGAGTGTTTGGCTCTCTCTGCTCTGTGAGTTTTATTACATGCACCTTGAGACAGAGGGGAAGCCTTCAGTCAAATGACCTCAGAGACCAGATATTGAGGGAAGACTATTCTGACTCCTGCAGTTAAAGCATCCCCCGAACAAAAGTCAAGAAATACCTTCTCTTTTTCTTCTTCCAGTGATGGCCCAAATGTGTACAAGATGCCATGGAGAATGAAAGCAGTGACATGACTTTCCTTGGGTCTAGCTAGTATTCTGAGAAGTGTGTAGGTAGAGAGGGATCAATTTTCAGTGGGAGAAAGTATGACTTGAACTAACTACAGTAAGTTTAGAAACTCCAAAGGTGTTGTAAAAGTACCTTTCAGAGCTTTGTACAGTTGTGTTCGTTTGTTGAAAGCTAGCATTCTTTTTTTCCTTTTTAAAGAGATTTAATTTAATTAATTAATTTTTTAAATTTGATACAGGGCATGTGAGCTCACAAGAGAGAATGAGAGAAAGAGAGGGAGAGATAGAGAGAGAGAAAGTGAGAAAGCAAGCCACCAGGTCTGGGAATTAAACTGCCATTGGTCATGTGAGAATCCAGTGCTTTAATTACTATGCCTAGCATTCTTATAAAAACCTTTGACAATAAATGTCATAGCTATTTTTATAGTATTTACAGTCCCCAAACTTTTAAAATGCATGCTGCATTCATATAAACTTACTGATCTCCAACCTTCTATATCTGGACATCTACCTATAAATTATCTGAACAAACTACAATACTAATGCATTTTTTCCATTACAAACTAACTATGAGATAAAGTTATAATACCTACTATTAAAAATTCTTCCTAATCACGATAGTTTCACATTTTTACAAACCAGCTCCTCAAAATAGCGAAAATCAAAAGTACAATATGGTATTTTGGTCATTGTTTTGTATATTGTAAAAGCAAAAATGTTAATTTACGTATTTTCTTTTTTTTTTTTGGAGAGATTTTCACTGTAGGGCACGTGCGCTCGCCAGACAGACAGAGACATAGAGACAGAAAGCGAGAAATCACCCCCCAGGGGGGATAGTCACGCCACAATCCCTTCTCCTCCATTCTTCTCTCGGGATCTTGGGCACGCACGCACACGCGCCCGGCCTGAGTTTTAAGCCACCGGGTCCGGGACGCGAATCGCGGTCGACTACGTTGGAGTCCAGCGACATAGCCATTACGCCAACTGCTGGTTCCCAATTTACGTATTTTCTTAACTCATATATGTTTAGAATTCATAATACAAAAAGTTAGTAAAGCTGATTATTCACCATATTGCAAACATATAAATGTACAAATGTATTAAAGAACAATAATTTAAAGCAAATGTATACAATGTCAAATAAATACTTTATTTAAACACAAATTTACAGATAAAATAAAGTGGCATTCAATGTAACCCAAATATTCCATACAAGCTAATACAATTTATTATAAAGACTAAAAATGAAATATATCTGATTTTTTTAGAATGCAGTCCCAGAGTGTTATAATTATTAGCTCAGATTTATAACTGTTTCTGGCAAGACTTTGCTACTGAATTGAAAAATGATGAACGGAGAGTAATAAGCTTGAAATATTTTCCGTTGACTCCTTCCTCTTCAAAAAAGTCCTCCATTATTTTATTACTTTTGAGGACAAAATAAGCTTTTTATTTTCCCTAAGAACTATAATTTTTCAAATGATGGTAAATTACACTTTTTTTTGAGAGAGAGAGAGGTTTTTGCTATAGGGTGCGTGCACTCGCCACAAAGACAGACAGAGAGACAGAGAGACAGAAAGCAAGAAATCACCCCTGAGTGGGGATGACCACGCCGCAATCCCTTCTCCTCCATTCTCCTCTCGGGGTCTTGGACACACATGCACACACGCCCGGCATGAGTTTAAACCACCGGGTCCGGGACTCAAACCATGGTCAACCACATGGGAGTCCAGCGACATAGCCACTACACTAACTGCTGGTCCCGATTATGCTATTGTTTTAAAGGAAACATTTCTGGTTCATTTTAGTCTAGTTTCATTATACACAGATTGAGATTCCAATGGATATGAAGTTACTGGTATCCATTTCGGGACTGTCAATTCATTTCCCACTGTTCAGAAAGTCCTTTAAAAGAAAAAAAAAGTGTTCTTGCAATAGAAATTTTGCTTTGTCAGTTACTATTTTCCTTTTCCTCTTCAGGGTTTCAAAGGTACTGAAGAACAAGTTCTAAATAGCAGTGTCTTTTCTGCTTTGAAATTTTAGTGTTATTTGTAACTCTCAGGAATACCTCCAGACAGAAATAATTCAGATATGATATTTTTCATTATAAGAAGTTATATCACTGCCCCCTCCCACTACTGGTTTTTCAGTACTTGAGAAAAAACACTGTATACCAGAATATCAGAACATCAAAAGAACAGTGTGGCAATGTACTTAAGGAAAAATTTGCCATTAATGTCAGTGAAATGTTTATAAGGAGTCTTCAAAAAGTTTCTGGAAAATGTATATCACCAAAAAATAAATAAATAAATAAGACATGGATTTGAAGTTTTTTTGCACTAAAATAAACTTCTATTTTTGGTTCTATTTTTCTATCAGCTTTTTAAAGTTCCCTCATCTAGATAGAGTACTTGATCAGTATGATTCAGACTACACTGGATCTGTCTGTAAAAGAACTCAGATCAAGAATTGAAATCCAGGAAGGTAAATTTCATGTTTGTGCTTAGACTTTTTTTGATAATATTTTTTATCCAGGGATTGTTTATACCGGTTATCTTTCTAATCAGTATTCCATTTTGTGAGGGATAATTGTAAAAGTCAAATGACATACTTGTCAACTGACTAAACAAAAAGTAAATACTGACAGTTGATGTGTTGAGGGCATTAGTCAACTTCATCCTGAGTTACAATCACCCTCTTCCCTTTGGATCTCTTAAATACCACACAGGGCACAAATCCTCTCATATGTAGCCAATCAGGGTACTGTGCCAATGCATATAAAATTCTGGTCAAGTTTTACTTCCTTTTTGTTTTAAGTTGAAAGTGAATGTAACTTACATTTTTAATATTTCCTTTCCTCCTCCCAATAAACTATTTTGCGTATCCCATGGAATACAAGTTTCTTACATGGTGGAGGAGACAATGAGTCACCCGTCTGCCCTGTTTACAAGGAAAGGCATTAAACAGTGGAGGGACCTAATACAGAGATGTAGAATCATGAAAGTGAGGTTGGGTGGGACAGAAACTGGGAGCACCAGAGTGGATTCAATGAGAAAAGTGGGCTTGCACTTTAATGTATTTCGGGCACTCCTGCCAGGGCCATTAACTGAACTTTTATGTATACAAAGGGCCACAGCCCAGCATAGCATTGGGACATTCAATCAGAAGTTATTACATTTAATTACATTAAAAGAGTTGGAACCATTACGTGGCTAATTTAAGGCCCCAGGCTGGGAGTGTTTAACAGACAGGCAGCATTTGGCGAGGACTGAATCGGTGCCTGCAGAGGTGGTGGCGCTGCCCCAATTCAGGGGATTTCAGGTTCCTCATTATTTGACGGGAAGTGTAGGAGGAGGAAAAAGTTAGAGACTCTAAGATAGAGCTTAGAATGCACAGAGGGTTTTTTTGTTTATTTTCTTTTAAAAGGTTCTTTTAAAAAATATATATAAAGGCAAAGCAAATTAATTTTAGCCTATTTAGAATATGCAGATGTCTTCTCAGAAAGAAAACATAATCAAGAAGAAAAGGAATGAGAAGAAAAGTTCCTCATAATCGTCCCAACTAGAGACAACTGTGTTAACCGTGGGTGGATATCCACTCTGTTATGTGTGAGTGTGTGAGAGTGTGTGCATGAAGAAAACAGTGACTGGGTCCAGCAGTTAGCGTAATGGCTATGTCGCTGGACTCCCATGCAGTCAACTGTGGTTCGAGTCCCAGACTGGGTGGCTTAAAACTCACGTGCGTGTGTGTGCATGCCCAAGATCCTGAGAGGAGAATGGAGGAGAAGGGATTGCAGTGTGGCCATCCCCCCGGGGGGTGATTTTTCACTTTCTGTCTCTCCGTCTCTCTCTTTCTCGCGAGCGCATGCACCCTATAGCAAAAACAAAACAAAAACAAACAAACAAAAACCAATTACTTATACATAAAAATACCCCTCCTGATTCACTGGTTCCTAACTCCACCCCAGGATTGATAATGAAACGCTCTAATTCAGGAGTCTTTTTAATTGTCAACATCATCATACTCAGTGAAATCATGATACTGATGAAATGAATTGAAGATAACTTTAGGAGTTGGGGGAGGAAAAATTAGGTTGAAGAAGTCAGGGCAGACCTCAATGGTTTTGCACAGGAGAGCTAAGGTGTTTGTGGAGAAGAACTGGCAGCTCCTTGGAGGGTGCTGCTGCTACTCAGAAGAACTTCCTCTTGCTTCACAGGGCGCTGTGGGTGCTGCAGTGCCTGGCCTGGCGCTTGACCACTGCCGCTCCTCTGGCTACCACAGGTCCTCCAGGGACCACCTCTGCTCCTTGGGGTTCTATGACGGAGGCTCTAGAACACACTGTGCAGCATCTCTAAAGCAGAAGAGAGGATGCAATGTGCTTTGATTTACTTTCTATCATGTAGGTGTCAGCAATGTCTTTGCAGCACCTGCTGTTTTATACATTTTATTTACAGTTGCTCTGTTTTTGAAAAGATTCATGTGTTCACTCAGCAGAGGATAAATCTGAGGGATAAACCCTACTCTGCAAAAGTCATATCTCTCCATGAAGAGAACTAAGTCTTTGTTGCTATCTCTGGCTGATGGTGCCCAGGATAGCAAGAATTCTTCCCTGAGGACTACTGACCCTGCTAAAGATTTCTCCCAACTATACATACACATCTATTCATCAGCAGAACTCAAGGTTTTAGATTTTTTTTTTTTCATCTGCCTCAGGAGGTAATCTTACCTCCTATGCAAATAGGTTTCTAATAGTCTCTTTACATCCACACCTTTTTGCTGAAAATACCCAGACACGTCAGAACTCTCTTAGCCTTTGTTGTCAATTTATTCATTTCTGACCAAGACTCAGAAAAGTGCCAAGACCAGCATTGTGGACTTGGATCCACTGCAAAGTGGCATTCAATATCTGAACCCAAACTATATCAGGTCACAGCTAATAACACCTTATGAATGATAAATTGTAGTGCCGGGATTTACTTACATAGACAGTAAGAGCCTTTAGTAGAGGTGTGTGTGTGTGTGTGTGTGTGTGTGTGCATGTGTGTGCATGTATGTTACACGTGGACATCTATTTTAGGCAAAACATAGTCACTTGCCTTTAGGAACTGGTGTTTTTTTCAGTCTACTTTGTATATCCAGCCAATATATCAATGTTCATGGCCAGATCCATTTATAAGGCTGAAATAAACACTGGCTGGAACATTTTTAGATTCAATAAATAACTTTAAAGGAAGCCAGAGTCCTCTGCACAAAACTACACTACTTGACTATATTCTTTCCTGCCCCATATCCCTTTTATTTTTTTAATAGAGGTTTATAGCTTAGGGAACTTGCACTAGCTGGAGAAAGAGAGAGACTGAAATAGTGAGAAATCACCCCCCCAGGGGATGGTCATGCCACAATCCCTTCTCCTCCATTCTCTTCCTGGGATCTTGGACACATATGCACATTTGTCCTGGGTGAGATTCAAGCCACCAGGTCCAGGACTCAAACCACAGTTGGCCATGTGGGAGTTCAGTCACATAACTGCTATGCCATCTGCTGACCCTCAATGTCCCCTTCTTTGGGGTCTCAGTCCTTACCCATTCCATGTAATTAAGGAGTTGGGAACTAGTTCAATCCCTCCTGTGTCTGTCCTATTTCTCAGGCTTGTCCAGTCAGGGTACTGCACCCTCCTGGCCACAGTGAGTAGTTTAGGAGCGGACGTGTGATTCTGGATTAAAGAAAAATATTAATAATGCTTGCATCATAAAAAAGGCTTTATCTCTTGTTCTGAATTCAAAGTTCTATGACTGTGTGAGCATGGAATAATTGATAATCCTTTAGCCACCCCAAAGGAAGAGGCTTCTGTTCGAATTAAACCATGTAGAAGCTCACTGAGCTGAGAGATGCAGAGACAGAACTCTTATGACATTCATGCTCCTGGGAACAACTATGCTTGGCTTCTCAGTTGTATCAGTAAATATATCGCTTTTTCCTTTTTTTGTTCTTAAGCCAGTTTAAGTTGGTATATGACTAACATGATCCATAATACAAAATAACCTTGGGGGAAAAGCAAAATTAATAAATTGACTCAAAAGTATAGGAAGACTTAAATCTAAGTGAGTAGAAAAAAAGGTCCATTTTATCCTATAATGGTGCCTGCCCCCATCAACGGGAACCCAATTTTTCATCATTTTACCTTTTACAAAAGATTATACTGACTCAGAAATGTACTATGTTGGCCAAAAGCACATAGCAATTAAGGGGAGAGAGTGGTTATGAGTTTAGGTCTTTCTCCAAAGTCCATGCATTCTTCTTCAAATAAAGAGAAATTACCTACTTAGGCAACATATTTCAATAAGACAAGAAGAACATGAATTGAGCATGCAAGTTTATAGCGCCAATAATTCATCATAAATGATGTGATCCATTTTTTCATCAATATTTATAAATCAAGTCTCTCAACATTCCTAGCCTCCAATTCTATTCAAATTTGAACCTCATCTAATTTTACATCTATGCCAGGGAAATGCCTGAACCATAACAGACATATTTGATGGTCACTTCAAACTGCTGAATTCTTGTCCTATTATAAAATGTTGGGCTTCCTTCAGCTCTTGCCAGGGTCTCATTTATACGCCTCTTTTCACATTAAGTCCAGCCCCTCCTCTCCTTTTGTCCTGTCCAGTTCTGATCTACTTCAATTGATCCCAATTCATCAAATATTTATTGAGAATCCATTATGTGCTAGATACAATACTGAGCAGATAACCTGGTTAAGAAAAGGATTGTGGCTTTTTGTCTCAAAAGAATAAGTGATACTTACCATATTCCACCTTCCAATGCGAATAACCAATCCTTTGTGCCTTAGATACTGTGTTTTCTATTGATAAAAGTAACTTGTTTCAAAAAGTCTGGGTTGAGGGACCAGCAGTTAGCGTAATGGCTATGTCATTTGACTCCCATGTAGTCGACTGTGGTTCAAGTCCCAGACTCGGTGGCTTAAACTCATGCCGGGCACATGGGCAGGCGTGCCCAAGATCCCGAGAAGAGAATGGAGGAGAAGCGATTGTGGTGTGACCATCCCCCCAGGGGGGTGATTTCTCACTTTCTATCTCTCTGTCTCTGTCTGCCTTTCTGGCGACCGCACGTGCCCTATGGCTAAAACTTCTCAAAAAAAAATAAATAAATAAATAAAAAAGAAAAGAAAAAAAAAGTCTGGGTTGAGATCACTGCTATGGATTGAATTGTGTTCCCCCCCCCAAAAAAAAAATTCATGTTTGTTTCCTAATCCCCAGTTCCTCAGAATATGACTTTATTTGGAAGTAGAGCCATTGCAAATGTAGTAAGTAAAATTAATAAGAGGTTATTGGAGTGGGCCCTAATCCAAAAAGGGGAAATTTGAACAGAGACATGCATGGAGGATCGATGATGCTAAGATCCAGGGAGAATACCACCTGAACATGAGGTTGGCCATCTACAAGCCAAGAAGAGAAGCCTGGAACAGATGCTTCCCTCATGGCTCCAACTCTATCGGCACCTTTATTTTAGATTTCTGGACTGCAGAATTATGAGACTATGGATTTCTGTTGTTTAAGCCACCTATGGGGATTTGTTATGTCTTCCCTTAAAACTACTCTAACCACAAATTGCCTATATTCAGGATGGTCTATCTGACCTGTGTGATGTTTCCATTTTAAAATTTTACCTACATATTCAAGTGAGGAGATTTCACCTAAAAATTTAGGATTTCTGCTTTTCTTGAAATATTGGAAGATCTGATGTTCTGGATGTTTATTCCTATTTGATGCGAATAACCAGGGGCTAAGAAGCAACTTCGTGTGGATGTGCATGTGTGCACTAATCTACCATAGCCCTTACCAGTCTCTCTTGTATTTGGAAGACTGAGTGGTTGCTGCCATTTGTCATCATAGCTGAGTTAATTTTAATCCCCAGCCTAGTCACAGTTCCACATTGCCATGTGGAACTGGAGTGACCTAAGGTGGGAAGTCTCAAAGGGTTGGAGGAGTGAGAAGTAATATGACCAGAGGAGAGAGATTAGATTTCTGAGATCTGATGGGGATAGGAGATGGCAGAATGACAGGTTTGATGAGTGACTGGAATCTGAAATCAAACCTCCATGAGCAGAGGCAGGTGGGTACAGAGAAAGGCTGTCTGGGTCCTGACCCTATGTTCTGTGGTGTTGGGAGCCATGTCAAAGGTTCTAAGGGCCATACTGGGCAAAGAATGTGGATGCTTCCTTGAGCAGAGGAGTGTCCTACTTTGGAACAGGTTGTGTGGACAACAAACACCTCAGGCATCACCATGATGGACTGAAGAATAGAGGACTTCCTCCTATAATTTCCAGACTGCATTAGCCCAGCAAAACTGCTGCTTGCTAACCATGTGCCTTTCGCACCTAAATCCTGACTGGCATTGAGTTTCTTGTTAACACTGATAAGTAAGATTCATTTAGATCTAGAAAAATAATATAGGTAAGTTTTCTTACACTTTAATGATGTGAAGCAATTTTTTTAGAAAGAACTGGTTCAGCTAGCACAGTGGCATGTGCCGCTAAGACACCGCCACGTGGAGGCTGATGCCACCTCAGAGGCCTGGGTTGGATCCCAGTCTACCTCAATAGGCTGGGCCTGGGGGTGCGTGCTTATAATCCTAGCTGCCTGAGAAGCTGGTGCAGGACGATCGCAACATGGCAAGATCATATCAAAATGTTTCTGTCTCTCAGAAGAAAGAAAAATAGAACAAAAAAAAGAAGAAGAATGTTTTTTTACTCCATGTCTACTTTACACAGAAAGCCCAGAGGAGTCAAGTAACTTGCCCAAGGGCACATAACCAGTTAGCCAGTAGTTGTTTTGAAGGAAACACCTATTTCCTATCTTCTCTGGGTTCATCATTAATAAGCCAGCAGGCAAGTCACATGCAACAGAAGGGTGAGGTCATTGACAAGCACTTCTTTGCTTCTTTTTTTGGTCCAAAGAGCAGAGCAACTTGTCTTCCCTTTCTAGGGAACATGTGCCCTTTCAAACAGGTTTCCAAGGAACTTTGCTGAATAAACATGAACAGCAATCATTCAGAATTAGAAAGCAGGGTAAATAGTTCCAAATGCCAGTCTTCCCATCCATAAAGCTTTTCCCCACTGCTGAAGTTGCCATTTTTCATCATCACGCTTTAGCTGTAATAGCACCTAGTGAGGCTTGCTGAGCACAGATTATTACAAAAATGGATGCCATAAAGTATGGAGGAATACACCAAGTAACAAGATGTAGATATTCGTAATAATATTGCCTTAATTCTCTTCTAATTTTAAGATAATGTTATCATGTACGGATTATTGAGAAGTTAACCATGAATGCTTGGCACATTCTGGAGAGTTATCTTTTGATAGATGGATTCCTTTGCCACTCATCCAGTCTCTCTAACCCTCATAATCTCTAAGAAGCAGGAGCAAATAAGAAGAAAACCACCACTTGTAAAAATGAAGGAAACTCTGTTTCCACCTCTGTGCCCTGGACCTTCCCCCTCTATGAGCTCTTGAATGAAAAGACAAAATGTGCTTCTTTAATGCCCACAACACTTTTTCCTATCTTTCACTTAGAACTTTTCAAAACAGGAGAGCAAGGAGGTTCATGGGAACCTTAGAGAAGTTGCATTTACTGTACTAACGAGAAAAACTAGATCCAGAAAATGGGAAAGATATTACCCAAATGCCTTGACTATTTACAGGATTGAGAATAAGAACCCAAATTTTCTCAAAGCATAGATTTTTCCCTCCTATGACAGCTAGAAGCACAGGATCTTAGGGTCTCTGTGCCAGATAATAATCCCACAACAATCAAACAGTGATAAGATATTTTAATTCATAGGTTTGGTCTCTATGATGACACGCAAGCAATTTGATAGTTTCTTCACTTGAATGATTTTCTGTTTAAGTATTTCTCACAACTCTGCATTTACTAAAGAAACTCTGAAAATTGAAAGGTTTATTGGGAGCTAGTTTATTTACTGATTATTTAACCATATGCCAGGTTTAAGTAGTCTACAATGGTAATTCTAGTTAATCCTCACAATAACTTTATGAGCTGGGTTATATTTATATGCTTATTTTACTGATGAGGAGAAAAGCTTAAGGAAATTTCTCTAGATCATACAGGTAGGAAGTGGCAGATCCTAGATACGAATTCTTATTTGTCTGATTCCACAAAGTCCATTTATTTATTTTCTATTGCTGCATAACAAATGATCACAAATGCATTGGCTTGGGAACCAGCAGTTAGCGTAATGGCTATGTCGCTGGACTCCCACGTAGTCGACTGTGGTTCACATCCCGGACCCAGTGGCTTAAAACTCACACCAGGCACGTGTGCGTGCGTGCCCAAGATCCCAAGAGGAGAATGGAGGAGAAGGGATTGCGGCGTGACCATCCCCCCTGGGGGGTGATTTCTCGCTTTCTGTCTCTACGTCTCTCTCTGTCTGGCGAGTGCACGCGCCCTATAGCGAAAACCTCTCCAAAAAAATAAATAAATAAAAATTAAAATTTAAAAAAAAACAAATGCATTGGCTTATCACACATGCATTATCGTCCACTGCAGTAAGCCTAGACTCCTGATGGGTTGGCTTGGCTCTGCTCAAAGGTGCCTATTATGAGGCCAAAATCAGGGTGTGGGCTGGCTGGGCTCTTCTCTGAAGAGTCTGAGGAAGAATCTGCTTCCAAGATTATTCAGGTCATTGGCAGAAACCAGTTTCTTACAGTTGTAAGACTGAGGACTCTGTTTTCTTGCTGGCTGTCAGTCAGAGTCTGATCCCTGCTTCTAGATGCTACCCGCACTTCCTCTCACTTGTCTCTCTTTATCCTCAAGGCATTAAGTGTACATCAAGTTCTTCTCACACTTAGGCAATTGGACCAGGACCAGCAGGGTAACCTCTGTCTCTTTAGGTTAGCTGACTTGGAAATTTACTTTTATCTGCAAAATCCCTTCACAGCAGTACCCAGATTAGTGTTTTATTGAAAACAACCAGGGACAGAAATGCTACGGGTGTGGAGGAACACAGGTGCAGGATAAGATGACAATAAGATGATGAATATTGTAAGACTAGTGAGTGGAGGATGGCTAGAGAGAACCAGCTTCCATGATCTATCCATAGGAGGCTGCCACTGTATAGCTCACCTAGATCACCGCCACACAGAAAAATGAAAGGAACAGTGACAGAATCCCAACTTTTTAAGATCAGAACTCTGAATTGTTATGTGAAATCATCTACTTAGAGGAATTTTGCATCTAATTTAAAAATAAAGATTATCTGTCCTCTGAGTAGGTGGGACTTTTGAGCCACCAGTTTGGAACTATCTAAAAAAATTCTGTGACCATCACTGATTTTTTTCTTGACACTTTATAACACTGGACCAACAAAGCTAGTCTGGTTCCCTGATAACGGATGACAATTTAACCTCTTTTTGAGAGGCAGTTTCCTTTATTTCCAAATCAAATGACAAACCAAATGAAGTAAAGGGAGTTTTCAAATGAATAGGTATGTTGCAATACACAAAAGTAGTACATAGGTTTAAAAATTATATATATATATATATATATA
>NW_006159601.1:2063606-2081571 GCF_000334495.1 Tupaia belangeri chinensis | reverse complement strand
AATATATACAAATATATAATTCTGTTTTCAAATAAATAAAATAAATATATTTGAATATTGAATATATATATTCAAATACATATGTAATTATATATATATTCAAATAAAAGAAAGAAAAACGCATTAGTACAAAGTGCTAATTTGCACAAATGTATTACATGCATGGAAGAAACTTTCAAATGGTCCAGAGGTTTATTCCCTCAAGATGACCCTCAAATGGGTTGAAAATGCTGTCAAGTAGCAAATGATGTGGTTAAAGAACTGTTAACTTAGGTAGAAACTTTGGTAGTGGACACTCTATTGAGCAAATACTTACAAAGAGTAGAGTCACTGTGAGATGTTCAAAGGCACTGATATTTATAGTCCCCAAAGACATGTTATCTTAGATTCCAGATGTCAGTTTTGGAGGAAAAAGTCCTGAACTCCTGCTAGTTTATTTGTATATTGATGTGCAGCTGTCAAGATGGCTATTAGCCAGTCACTTGGCTCTCTTACAGCTTAAATTACAAGATAAAATCTATATGCACAAAATGAAATTAACATTGTCAAAGCATTCAATATGGAGTTAGCACTGCCAAAGCATAATCACGAATAAAATGCAAATTTCATTAGATTCAATGAGAGTGTTAAGCTCTTATTGCAAAACATTAATTCACATCATAACACTCCTTAATCCAGTCACTTGTTGGGTCTATAGCCTTGTCTTTGCCACCAACCCTGGAATCTCCATCTTGAGCACTAGACACCATGCTCACCACATTCCTAAGCATTTTCCACAGACAGCTATCTTCAGAAGTCAGCAAAGTCTTTTTTATGCACCTGGTTTAGAGCTGCTCCAAATGTTCCATTGACTGCTTTTCTGTTTTCTTACAGAGAATCTACACAAACTACCCGCAGAAGAGCCCTTTCCCAGGTTGTTGGTTATCTGCTCTCCCTAGAGGTTGTAAGGCTAAAGAAAAAATGAACCAGTCATGCCTTATTTGAATTAATATTTCCTTATTTAATTAATTGCCTCAATGTGCTTAATAATTATTTTTCAAATGTAAAAGGCATTCTGCAGGGGCCAGCAGATGACTCAGTGGTTAAGGTGCTGGACTCCCATGTGACCCACTCTGATTAGAGTCCTGGACGTGGTGGCTTGCTTTCTCTTTCTCTAGCTCTCTCTAGTGGATGCACGTGTGCTATAGATAACAATAAATAAATAAATAAATAAATAAATAAATAAATAAATAAATAAATCTATCTTTAAAAAAAAGGCATTTTGCAATACCAATCATTGCTTATACATTCCTAAAAATGCATATGTCGGGACCAGCAGATGGTGTAATGGTTACATCGCTAGACTCCTATTTGGTTGACACGGTTCAAGTCCTAGACACAACAACTTAAAACTCACACTGAGCTGGGATCAGCAGTTAGCGTAATGGCTATGTCGCTGGACTCCAACGTAGTCAACCGCGGTTCGCGTCCCGGACCTGGTGGCTTAAAACTCACACCAGGCGCGTGTGAGTGCGTGCCCAAGATCCCGAGAGGAGAATGGAGGAGAAAGGATTGCGGCGTGACCGTCTCCCCTGGGGGGTGATTTCTTGCTTTCTGTCTCTCTCTGTCTGGCAAGCGCACACGCTCTATAGCGAAAACCTCTCCAAAAAAAAAAGAAGTGTGTGTGCATGTGCCCGAGATCCTGATAGGAGAATAGAGGAGAAGGGATTCCATTGTGGTCATTCCCTCCTGGGGGGTGGGGGGTGATTTCTCTCTTTCTGTCTCTCTGTCTCTCCAGTGAGTGCATGCCCCTATAGCAAAACTCTTAAACAAAATGCATTTATCATCCTGCTTTTAGAATGTATCTGAAACCATGGAGAAAGATTGTTTACTTGAAAATATAAATACAGAAATTAATCAATGGAATTATTCTTTAAAAAGCCTTCTGAGTGGCTATTTATTTTAAAAGGTCATTATTACCGTAATTATTGAAAAACCATCCCTTCTGGGTAGGACACACAAGAGGTGTGTGATCTGTTGAGCTACAAATAAATAGGTAGTGTTGTCATACAGCCAGGTGTATGGTACAGACGGGTGAAGAGAACATGGTGGTTAGTGTAGGGCAGATGGAGTAGAGTGGGTAGAGTAGGGTGGGTGGAGTATAGTGGATACAGTAGTCTATAAAAGCAGGTTGCTAGTAGTGCAATTCCAATCATTTGTGATTATTTGTTATTTCAACAGGTGAAATGAGTTTAAAGGCATTGCCTTACAATTATGTGTAGAGACATTCTACATCCTACTCTTAACTTATATAGAAAAGGGAATGTGTTGTAGAACAAAGTGGGGGGGGGGCCTAAGTCATCTGTTTTTCATCACCTCGTGCCTTTGGGGTTAACTCTAGTAATATTGTTAACCCAAAACAGATCAGACCTTGGACATTTCAGGGAAACCAAATGCGACAGTGCCTTGTCTGTATTTCTGGGATGTTATCTTGTGCCATTACATGAACTGGTCTCCCTCCGTCATTGTCACTGCCCTTCCTAACACAGTGATGGCAGCATGTATAATTGCCCCAGATTAGGTCCTGCCAGAGATATTTCTCTTCACTTCACTCTAATCAAATACTTGTTTATGATTCTGTGTTACTCCCAAAGGTAGCTGATGTCTGTACTTCCCTGACTAAATAAACATTGCTGGAGCATCTTTGCAGAAGACATATTGACTTGGAATCAAGAGACCAGATCCAGTGTCATCTTCTACCAACAACCTCTGTGACCCTGAGAACATTATCTAACCTTCGTGGACTTCATCTGCAAAATAAGGTTCCTTGCCAGTATAACAATGAATAAATCACATATTTTTAGGCTGATAAGAAATGGTCTTAGTTGTAATTTATACTAGTATGGTTTTATACTGATAAGGTATGACTTTCTTAGATTGTTGGCACAGGCTATATGAAGTCATTTTCTTTGTAAAGAATCAGACTAAGAGACAGTCTCTGAATCACTGAAGATCAAACAAACCACAGTCAAAACAATACTGAGCAGTAACCATAATTTTACACTGAGAAGGATAGTTTCTTCGATGTATAGGATTTGCTTTTCCTGCCTCTCCTGAGTTAAGAAAAGGGGCTGCATAATTGTATAATAAAGAAACTGTTTCTAAACTCTTTAGTCAGGAAAAATGTTTGTTTTTTAAACCTTTCATGTTTTAGCAAGAAGACAGAATCTCACTAGAAAAAATATTAGAGATATGCACTGAAGAGTGCTGACCTGCCAACTCCTTCAATCTCATTTGTCCCTTTGCTTTCTCCGGCATGTGTTGGAGCTCATCTCTCATGCTAGGAATGAGAAAAATACCAGCTCAGCCAATTACTATACTTGGATTATTGACATTATCTTTCAAATTCTGTCTCTGTTCAAAATGATCACTTGTCCATTTTGTAAGAGTCGGTTTAGTTCAAGTACTCAGTATGGTTCAGAAATCCATTGAATCAATGTAAGTATCTATGTAGATACTTTATGTGAGACATACGACTAGCCAAATGAAGGTATTGGTATCAACTCATATGGTAAATACTAGTAAGTTTTCATTTCTTTTTCTTTTTATATAAAATAAGTATAAATGGAAGTTTGAATGTTTCTGAGGATTCTCTTCCTTTCATAAGAGTAGATCACAACAGTACAGAAAGAAGAGGAGTGCATTTCTCTGGTAGTTAAGACGCTCTCCTTGTGCCACACTCTCACTACTTGGTCCCTCCCAGTAAGAATATTTCTATTATTCTTCATAAATGTTTGATTCCATATTAGTTCTGATTTTATGAAATCATGTTACTAGTGTTAGTCTGATTTCTCATTTGTCTATATTACCTGAATATTTCAGGTGAGCTGTCTCTCTGGCAAACGCACACAGTCTATAGCAAAAATCTCTTTAAAAACAAAACAAAACAAAAAAATAGACTAACTCGTTATCATAAAAGATAAAAATTTGTCAGTCAAATTTCAATAAAATATTTACAGTTAGTAGATGAGTATGAAAAAGAGTACAGTATGATTCAGTAATATAACCCAATAATATTTTTACTCCATTTGGTCCCACAAATCTTTTGGAGCTATCATTTTCATCTATGATAAGAACTACAGGGAATAAAAAAACAGCTTAAAACCACTCCAGGCTGCCTTTTCCCATTACATTTAGGAAAGGTACAAACCCAGGCCAGGCGCATCCTGAGATGGATACTGAACTTAAGCTCTGAAATATTGCTTCTCTTGACCCAAAAATGAAGATTTTGTGCTGAGTCTTTTTCCTCCAGATTCATTTCTAGGGGGTAGGGCTACTTCTATCTTTTTCTCTCCATTTCTTTCTGTATCTCTCTGTCTTGCTGTGTCTCCCTGTGACTTTTATCTTTATTTAAAAAAATTTTTAAGGTACCTATTCTTTGGGCTCTCAAGCCCTTCCTTTATTATGCTAAGTGCTGCCTTTCCCCATTTCATTTAGGAAAGGCACAAAAAGGTCAGGCCCATCCTGAGATGGATACTGAACTTGAGATCTGAAATAATGCTTTTGCAGTTTTCATTTTTTGCTTTTTAAAGTTAAAAATCTAATGTTTTTTATTTTAAGTATCATTTTTTTCTTCCTTCTTTTTTATTTATTTATTTATTTTTTTAAATTTCTTTCCTCTTCTCTAATTCTTTTCCTTTTTTCTGTTATCTTTATTCATTGGCTGCTCAGCCTCGGCTCACTAAGTGTCTAGACAGGTCCGAGTGAACATATCCAAACATCTGAATATGATTAGGGTGAGAATATGCCTCTATTCCCACTGAATCAAAGAGTAAAAATGGAATAGAAGAGAGATTGTAGATCACCTCCTTCTGCATGCCTCTAAATGCTCAGACTGAACTTTAAGGATTAAGAAGAAACATGACATCCATCAGAAGACTAGAAATCACCACAGGGTTACAAGAAATATGGGAAAGCAAGAATATACCTCTCCGCCTGTGGCGCTCAGTTCCTTCGGCGTGGTCACTGGGGAGAACCTGCTGCTGTGCTGACCATGCTCTGCTGGACACGGTGTCCATGGAGGGGTTCATATCATTTGAGGATGTTGCTCTGGGAGGAGTGGCAGGACCTGGAAGATGCTCAGAAGATTCTATACAAGGATGTGATGCTGGAGACCTACAGCAACCTGATGTTTTTGGGACAATCCATTGCCAAACCTTCAGTGATCTTCAAGTTGGAGCAAGGAGGAGATCCATGGACATTAGAAGAACTTCCCAGCTTGAGCCTCCCAGTGTTATTGTTGTTTTTGCTCTCTCTCTGTTTCCTTTTCTTTTTCTTTTATTTCATCTATCCACTCCTCAATTTCCATTTACTATGTTTCTAGATGAATCTAAGGGAACTATAGCCAAATATCCAAATACTATTTGGGTTAACATATTCCTCAATACCTACTGAATCTGCTGCAGAAAGAATTACAACAGAACAACAAATAGATTCCAGATCATCTCTTTCTGCACACTCCTGAATGTTCAGATTGAATTTCAAGAATTAGGAAGAAACACACCATCCATCAGATGACTAGAAATCTATTACATAAAATCCTGCAAGAAAACTTTCCAAACCTAGAGAGACACTCAAAGATCTAGTCCCAAGAAATGCAAAGAACCCCAAATAGAATCAACCCAAGAAGATCTTCTCCAAAATGGGAAAATATATTCAAAGTGTTAAGGGAAAATCGATTACAACCAAAAATACTATACCCCTTAAGATTATCCTTCATGTGGGAAGAAAAGACAAGAACATTCTCAGATAAACAAAACCTGAAAGAATTTGCCAACAATAGAACTGATCTCTAAGAAATTCTCAAAGGAGTGGAAATTCTCAAGGGAGTGATATATCAGGAAATTTAAATACAGACACACAGAAATAAGAGTTCAGAACCCAAGAAAATGGCCTACTTAGTCATAGGGACAAGTCTGGAGTTGAATATTATATCCCAGAATTTAATAAGAAAAATCAAACCACATCAGAAGATTAAATACATGACACTGAATGGGTGAAATAGAATTTTATGACTTTTGACTAAAACATTTCTGATTTTCTTGTAGGCTTTGTTGTCTGGTTTTAAGGATCTGTGTCCTGTCATGAGATGTCAATAGGTTCATGTACCTACCATTTGAAGAGAATCCTAACCTGTTTCCTGGCTTTAAGTTTCAAGCAGCATTCCTTATGATTTCTTTGATTTATGTTGAAACTGCTTTCTTGAAATTACCAGCTGAACTTGCTATTGAAACTAGTTAGATTATTTAAGAAATTGTGTGATCAATACAATGTGGGGGTGGGGGGGAAGAATGGAAGACTACTGTAGAGACCAGAGATAGTGTGAGAAGAGGGTGGGAAAGGGCAGAGGGTCAGAAATAGAGGTAATATATATATATATATATGTATAATATATTATATATATATATGTATAATATATTATATATACATATATTTTATGTATGTATAACTAGAAATGTAAATTTTTGATGATAACATGTGTGATTAAGCCACTATGCAGTATATCCTGGATGGGAAATCACATTTTGTATGTTGTGACGATGCTTAGGTAATGAATGTAAATTAAGTTAAAAAGAAAGTTTTAGGAAAAAAAAACTAAAACTGTTTTTCTTTAAAGAAAGAAAAGCATTAAAATTACCTATTTGAAGAACCAGCAGTTAGCATAATGGCTATGTTGCTGGATTCCCATGTAGTCAGCCGTGGTTCGCATCCCGGACCCGGTGGCTTAAACTCATGCTGGTGCATGTGCGTGTGTGCCCAAGATCCCGAGAGGAGAATGGAGGAGAAAGAATTACGGCATGAACATACCCCCGGGGGGGTTTGGTATTTCTTGCTTTCTGTCTCTCTGTCTCTTTCTGTCTTTCTGGCGAGCGCACATGCCCTGTAGCAAAAACTTCTGAAAAACCAAACCAAACCAAACAAAAACCTATTTGATGGGACCAGCAGTTATTGTAATGGCTATGTCTCTGGACTCCCCATGTAGTCCACTGCGGTATGAGTCTCAGACCCAGTGGCTTAAACTCATGCCGGGTGTGTGTGCATGCATGTCGAAGATCTTGAGAGGAGAATGGAGGACAAGGGACTGTGTCGTGGCCATCTACCCCCGGGGAGGTGGTGGTGGTGATTTCTCTCTTTCTGTCTCTCTGTCTTTCTCTGTCTTTCTGGTGAGTGCACGCACCCTATAATAAAAGGACTCTCAAAAAGAAAAAAAAACAAAAACAAAAACACCAATTTGATGACTGAAGGAAGATACCTAGTGCAAGTTGGGTGCTACTTTATAGTATGTTCATTCTACTCCCTGAGGTTTATGCCTAACATTAGACTTGTGTTAATGGATATGTATATATCAGCTGTGCTTCCTATTGAAAATGTTTAGATTAATTAAGATCTTTAGTGAATCAATAAAATGTGGGGGAGGGAAAGGCCTAGAAAGCAACAGTAGATAGCAGAGACAGTGTGGGAGGAGGGTGGGAGATGGCACAGCATAAATGATAGAAAATCAAGGATGGGAAATAAAGCAAAATATACAGGAAACAAGAAATGGAAAATTATTTGTTGATAATAACACATATGTTGATGTGCTTGATTGAGCCAATATACAGTGTATTCTGGATAGAAAAACCTCATTTTGTATGCCGTAATGATGTATAGTGAATGAATGTAAATAAATAAATTTTTAAAAAATAAAAAAAAAATTAAAAAAAGAATATACCTCTCCTCTTATGGAAAAGAATAACTCCTCTTTAACCTCAGATAATACAGTGAAACTCATAGAAATGTCCGTTTAAGAATTTAGAATATTCATGGTAACGAAGCTAATAGAGATAGAAGAGAAGAGACACAATGAACAGGAGAAGAGGCTCTCACTCCCTAGAGACGGAGCTAAAATTTTCTTTGTAATTGGTAATGCTGATATGACATTGTAATTTATAATAAGAAATATATATTTGTCCTTTGTCTGTTTCCTGGCACACAGTTCCTAAAACTCCATTTAAATCTCTGGCGTGATTTAAATGGACCTTTGTATACTAATGAGAGGACTATGACTAGAGGCCCTAGAAAGGTACTGGTCACCAGAAAGACCAAGGAAACTAGAGTGTTGGGACTTTCAGATCCATCTCCTAACTAGGAAGGAAGAAGTGCTTGAATATTGGGTCAACCACCAATGGCCAATGATGTAATAAATTGTGTGTAGATAATTAAACTTTCATAAAAACCCAAAATGACAGGGAGCAGAAAGCTTTCAGATTGGCAATCACATCTTCATACTTGGAAAGTGGTGCTCCCCAACTCCACAGTGACAGAAGCTCCTGGATTTGAGACTCTTCAGACCTCGATCTATGTATCTCTTCTATTGTATCCTTTTATTAAATTCTTTATTAATAAACTGCTAAACAGACTGACTAAAGTGTTTACCTGATTCTGTGAACCACTCTAGCAAATTAATTGAACCCAGGGAGGAGTGGTCAGAACTCTGGTTTATAGCTAGTATCAAAAGCCCAGGCCATAGCTGTGATTGGCATCTAAAGTAGGAGAAATCAAACGAACTCATCCCTCAGCTAGAAATCTAACTCTAGTTCCAGATAGATGTTGTCAGAATTGGATTTAACTATAGGACACCTAGTTGGTATCTGCTGGAGAATTGTTGGTGTACAGGGAAACCTCCTACACTTGGTGACCAGAGGTGTAGTATTCTGTGCTGAGTGGTGTGCAAGTAAGAAAAATAATTTCCATCCTATATTTATACAATTGTCTACTCCAGTACTTCTCTACATGACTTATGAAATGTTCTAATTCCCACTTTTTTTAGAGAGAGAGAAATTTTTTCTATAGGGCATGTGAGCTCGCCAGAGAGACAGAGACAGAAAGCACATGCACGACAGAGAGAGACAGACAGACAGAAAGACAGGGGGGACGACCATATCACAATCCCTCCTCCTCCAGTCTCTTCTTGGGATTTTAGATATGCACACACCCGTGCCTGGTGTGAGTTTTAAGTCACCAGATTTTGGGCTTGAACCATAGTCAACTATGTGGGAGTCCAGCAACATAACCATTACACCATCTGCTAGTCCCCTAGTTCCCACTTTTGACTCCTGACCTAACATCTTTTTTTTTTTTTTTTTTTTTTGGAGATTGTCACTCTAAAAGATTATCTGAAAGGATTTCCAGGGGAAGGTTGATCTGCTATGTTACAGCCTACTGTAGGGTAAGCAAACTATGGTTCAGAAGATAAATCCTGCTTGCCATCTGTTTTGGTAAATAAAGTTTTATTGAAACACAGTCACATCCATTTGTTTACATATTATGTATGGCTAGATGAGTAGCAGTGACTGAAACTGTATAACCCACAAAGACCAAAGTAATTACTATCTGCCCCTTTGCAGACCCTTGGTCCAGTAATACTGTGGTCACTTTCAGGATTTCATACGGAAATAGGAGCAGACTGAATCTTTTTTTTAAATTTATGTGTCTTACATTCATTCACTGTATATCACTGCAACATACAAAATGAGTTTTCCCACCCAGAATGCACTGTATATTGACTCAAAGATATGACTATACATGTTATCTTCAACAAATAATTTTCCATTTCTTATATATTTTACATCTTGTTTCACCCCCCTTGAGTCCCTCTTTTTTAATCCTCCGCCATTTCCCACCCTCCTCCCACACTGTCTCTGGTATCTATAGTTGCTTTCCATGTTTTTTTTTATTTTTTTCACATTTTATTGATTCACAAAAGATATTAATTAAACTAAATACAATAGTAAGTGCAGTTGATATAAACATATCTATGAACACATGTCTGACTTTAGGGATAAAACTCAGTGAGTAGAATGAATATACTACAAAGTAGCACCTAGCTGAGGCTATATAGCTTACTGTGGTCATTAGGTAGGTATAATATTTTATTTACTTTTTGTTTGCTTTTTATCTATTCTTTTAATTTCAAGAAAAGTTTTAACTTTAATAAATCAAAATCAAAAAATCTTAAGAAAAATTTGCTTAACACTTAAAGCCAGGAAAAAGGTTAGGATTCTGTTCAAACTGTAGGTAGATACTAAAAAGTAAAAATAACTAGATATAGACAAAGCTGAAATCCAGTAACAAGTACACTATAATTTTCTTCTGAAACAGTTTTTTCTCTTTCTAGTTCCTCTTTTACCAAAGAGAGGCATAAACTAACTTATTTGCTCACAAAAAAAAATTTAGTCTCAATTTGGTCTGTTATTTGCACAAAGCCCGACAAGACTACTAATTGATTTAGTTGGCTTTGCTGGAAACTTTTATAAGGAATTTCAGATTAGACTCTTCAAAAAGCCTCCCTTCAGATTAGAAGCTTTGAAAAGCCTCCCAAGGTTACTGAGCCAAGTCAGGAATTCACCATCTGACTGGGCCTTTAAATACCTATACTTGGAAATTTGGGGGTCTGTCAGGAAGTGACAGTCTTTACCTACCTGCCAGGCAAAACTGTTTAGGGCAATCTTTTCACAAGCTTCTGTTAAGTTTTGTTGAGATCAACCTTAGTTCCTTAGCTTTCTGGTCCTATCGGCAGATATGACATTCCAGTCAGAGCCCTGGCAATAATTAGTATTTCCAATTTCTGATCCAAGGCAACAGGTATTATTGAACTCATGTAAATAACCTTTCTGCCACAAAATAAGAATGCTTACAAATATTTTCTAATTCCAGAAGGGTCAGGAAGGGAGAAAAGTTTACATTTCAATTAAAAAAAAAAATAACAAATTTCTAGACCTATCATACCGAATCTTTGCCACCTCAGATATCTCCATTGAAACCAGCATGGGTTAAGTGTCTGGTGTATCTGAAACCTGAACTACCAGAAAAATACAGAAGCATGGGAAGTGCTCTCTGTCTTCAACATAACATCATATTCAGTGGTGGATCCCTTTCCTAAAAGGAGAAGAGATTTCTTATAAAACCCCTCCCTGCCAATATTATGTCTGAGAAGAACATCCATTTCATTTTCGTAATTGTAATTCATGTATTTATACACCACTGTGTAACACAATAGAGTGCTTGCACATAACTTTATTGACTACAGAGATCAAGATCAATGTTTTCTTTCCAAATTTAAGAGTGGGAAGTGGAGGGTTAAGTAAGTCAAAAGTTGGAAATGAGTAAAAGTTTTTCAAAACACAAAACAAAGTAGAATAGCTATTTTACTGTGTACCAGCAAGTAGATACAGATGTGGCTTAAACATCGCAGATTCACCGAAAACCATTATCAAGACCATGCTTCATAGCTGTGTGAAAAATTTGAACAAAAACTTTTTTACCTAGTAGTCAAATTTCTCAAATGCATGACTCATGCATCACCTCCTTGCATCATCTGCAACTAAATCAAATATTCATGTCCCATCGTGTTTGGGATACCTCAGGTCTTAATTTATCACTTCTCTCGTTAAAAGGCCTTCAGGGAGAAGGTAACATTTTGATGGATCGTGGACTTCAATCTTTCACAAGCAGTGTAGCATCTTACTGTTGGAAATAAGGCTCTTTCCTTTTAAGGAGTAAGCCTTTAAGTCTTATTCATTAACTTCTAAATTATTTAATGGCTTTGTACATCATGTCGTTTACAATGATATCATCACTGAAAATTTATGGTGCCATCTTATAAGGAAGAAAAATTCTTTCAAAGCAAGTTTTTTTAAAAAAGAAAAAGGTTCTCAATACTACAATCTTTAAAAAATTCAGAGCATGTTACAGACCAATGGATATGATTTATTGCGTTTCCCAGCCTGGATACATTCTCATATTACTCTGATTAATTTTGTTAAAGGAGGATAATTCTGACATCTAGAAGTGTGACTTGATTTCTGAAATTCAAAAAGGAACATGGTGTATTGCTTAAATGGAGATATTTAAATATTTGATAAGAATAAACTTTCCAGAAGGCAACATAGATTTGCTTATCATCTAAACTTAAAATTTAAAATAGCTTCATGTTACATATTTTCTTGTTTTTTCTTTCTTTTTTTTTTTTTTTGAGAGGTTTTCGCTATAGGGCGCGTGCGCTCGCCAGGCAGAGAGAGAGACATAGAGACAGAAAGCGAGAAATCACCCCCCAAGGGGGGATGGTCACGCCGCAATCGCTTCTCCTCCATTCTCCTCTCGGGGGATCCTGGGCATGCACACACACGCGCCCAACGTGAGTTCTAAGCCACCGGGTCCGGGACGTGAACCGCGGTCGACTATGTGGGAATCCAGCGACATAGCCATTACGCTAACTGCTGGTTCCCATGTTACAGATTTTCATACAGGCTGTATGTGTACATAAATATATAATTGTATTTTTAATATTAATTTCATATATAAGAACCTCATTTTTTACATATAAAACATTGTATTTTATCTATTTGTGTACTAGGATATCTCTATAGCTTAATAGTAACTTTTAAAATTCTAATAGGGCAATATGTTCACATTTTGCAGGCATAATTGGTTGTCTGTATAACATTTATTCACTTCCAATACTTCTTCCTTCATGTTAGAACCATGATTTTATTTAGATATGTAAACCCTTTTAAAATATATATATATCATATTATTTTTATCGTGTTTTATTTTCACCATTTTATTAATTAATAGGAGTGGGACATGGAAATGGTTTATTACCTGTTGATGAAAACATGTATAGTATTCTCGACTGGACTGGTTTGAGAAGTATTTCATGTTAGGTAAATTCTCTTTATAAGCCAAATGATGTATAGTGATCAAATGTTTAAAAAAATAATAATGATGGGACCAGTAGTTGGCGTAATGGCTATGTCACTGGACTCCCACGCAGTCGACCACGGTTCAGGTCCCAGACATGGTGGCTTAAACTCATGCAAGGTGCATGTGCGTGCCTGCCCAAGATCCTGAGGAGAATAGAGGAGAAGGGATTGTGGCATCGCTATCCCTCCTGGTGGGTGATTTCTCACTTTCTGTCTCTGTCTCCTTCTGTCTTTCTGGCAAGCGCACATGCCCTATAGCAAAACCTCTCTAAATAATAATAATAATAATAATAATGAGAATAAAAAATAATAGTAATTTTTAAAAATGAAAATCTATTTGACGATGATGTGGATAGTAATGTGTTTCTCTTGACTGATACGTATGGTAATCATGCTGGAAAAAGAAATGTTATACACTGTAAAGAGGTATGTGATTAAAGGTAATATAAACAATTAATTACTTTTAAAAATAAATATTTGATATTTCTAAATAAACCAAAAATAAAATAATTAAACATTAAGTAATTAATTAATTAAAAGGAGTAATGTTATACACATTTGCCATAGGCTGTGTGTGCTCACTAAAGAGACAGAAAGACAGAGAGAGAAGGAGAAGCATCTTCCATGAGTCTTTTGTTTTGTGACAGTATTTCATATATCAGAATTCCAGTGGAATCTAGAATATAATTCCCCATGACAGCAAGGATCCATTACCTCCATATATAATTTTTAGGCAAATAAAAATTAAAATATTTGAGAAATACTCAAAATACAGGATCCTGACATTTTATAATTTTCTCAGCTCATTATTGTTCTCTTGCTTGTATCTCATTTGATGATAATTATTTTATTTTTATCACTGTACATCTTTACAGCATACAAAATGAATTTTGCCACTTTGAAATATAAGTCCACATGTAAGTCCAGTCAAAGAAATTATCATGCACATGATTATCAGCAGACAATTTTCCGTTTTTGTGTCCACTACATGTTCTCCTTTTCTTCCCTTGATTCCCCTCCCCATTGCCCGCCTTTTTCCTGTGCTGTCTTTAGTTTGCTATTATTATTTTTTTAATTTCAAGAAAAGCAGTTTTAGCTTTAATGAATCAAAATCAAAAGAAGTTAAGAAAAATTTGCTTAAAACTAAAAGCTAGGAAAAAGGTTAGAATTCTATCCAAACAGTAGGTAGATACTAAAAACTCAGAAAACAAATATGGATAGAACTAAAATCTAGTAACAATTGCAGTATAATTTTTTTCTGAAACATTTCTTCCTGCCAGCAAAACTGTTTATGGTACCAGGCAGTCTTTTCAAGAGCTTCTGTAGGCTTTCTTGAGATCAACCTTTGTTTAGCTTTTCAGTCGTATCTTCAGATATGACATTACCAGTCAGAGCCCTGGCAACAATCAGTATTTCCAATTTCTGATGCAAGGCAACAGGTATTGTTGAACTCATGTAACTAACCTTTCTGCCACAAAATAAGAATGCTCACAAATATTTTCTAATTCTAGAAAGGTCAGGAAGGGAGAAAAGTTTATATTTCAATTCCTTTTTCAGAAAAAAACACAATTTTTTAACAAATTGCAGGAGCTGCTAACAGCTCAAAAGGAGATAAAAAATTGTTAAATCTGGAAAACAAATCACAGAAAAAAATCAGTGATGTTTGGGGCCAGGAAGTGGCATAGCAGTTAAGGGTGTTGGACTCCCACATGGCTGACCCCGGTTTGAGTCCCAGATCTGGTGGCTTGTTTTCTCATTTTTCCTCTCTCTCTCACTCTTTCTCTGGTCAAATTAAAATAAAAATTAAAGTTAAATAAAATAACTCTTAAAAAATAATCAGTAATGTTTTAGTCAAAAGTCATTAAATTCTATTCCACCAGTACAGTCTTATGTAATTAATCTCTGTTCTGTTCAATTTGCAGTGTTACTGTGGTCCGATCTTTCCTTAAATGGAAGGAAATCCTGGAAGTTCAGAAATATGATCTCAAAGTTATCAAAAACCTTTATTCAAGAGTACTTATCAAAATCTTTTTCATCAATTTCCTTTAAAAAGGCAATTTTAAATTGTAGACTATTTCAGCATGTTTTAGAGAGAGCATCACAATAAAGCAATTAACTCTGGACAATGAAACGTAAAATGGCCATGGTCCTAGATCTGATTTTACCATAACTCAAAATTTACAAATTTCATCATTTCTGTGACAAACTACATTAGAACTATTTAGCATTGTAAGTTTTATAAACTACATTACAAGCTACATTTGAACTATTTAGCATTACAAGACTAAGAACACTCTAATACATACAGATATTTAAGAATCTCATAAAATTCTGAAACACCCATTGACACAAATTTCTACACAGAGAACTAAATACCATTTAATATTTGACAATGTTTCCCAAATAATTTCAACACACCAGAAACTCTAACCTTTCTTTTTTTTTTTTTAAATTGTGGCAATACTCAGCACTTTTTCTTTTTAGCAGAAGTACATGAGAAGTAAATATATTTTAAAAAGAAAAGCAACAGATTTAACCTGAAACTCAATTTTTCTAAAAATGATTCCAAAGTATTTCTTTTCTACAGCATGCAAAGAATTTAACATTGGCACAAATACATTTTTTTTCATTTGGGTCACAATAACTTTTGTAGTGTATGAAAACAACATAATTGGAGATAGAATCTATTAAGATTTTAAATTTGATTTCTTCTGCATTAAGAAATCAAATTTAGACTCTCCAAGGAAAGAGAATACATGATTAGTCACTTGCACCAAAAATACTGAAAAAAGTATCTTTCTAACATGGAATTTTCATTCATTTATGTTTGATTTTTTTGATTGTTTTATTTCTCTTATGTCTCTCAGTCTCTTTAGTTTTCCTGGATAGCACTTCCTTCAGTACTTCTTGAAGAGCTGGTCGGGTGTTCCTAAATTCTTTCAGGTTTTGTTTATCTGAGAATGTTTTCATTTTTTTCTTCTCATTTGAAGCATAATCTTGCTGGGTATAGTAATCTTGGATGATATTTTTGTTATAACACTTTGAATATATCTTCCCATTGTTTCCTTGCTTGCATTGTTTGTCCTGAGAGGTCCAATGTTAACCTGATGGGATAACTTTTATAGATATTTTTCTCTTGTGATGTTTAGAATATTTTCTTTATCTGTGATTCTGGCCAATCTGGCTATGATGTGCACAGAGAGGATCTTCTTGGGTTGAATCTATTTGGTATCCTTTGTATTTCTTGAGTCTGGATGCTTGAATGCTTCCCTAGATTTGGGAGGTTTTCTTCCAGGATTTCACGAATAGATTATCAATGCCCTTATTAGCTTCTCTACCTTTTGGGATACCAGTTATTTAGAGGTTTGGGCATTTAATGTTATCTAGTATTTCCTGTATATTATTCTCATTTTTTGAGTTTTTTCATTCTTTTTGATGACATTTTTGAGGTTATAGATTTTGTTTTCTATATCCAAGATTTTATCTTCTGCATGATCTAATCTGCTTTAATACTTTGAAGGGAGGTTTTGATTTCCTGAATTACAGACTTCGACTCCAAAAGTTCTGTTTGATTCTTCTTTATATTGTCTATCTCCTTCTTCAAGTCATGAAAGGACTTCATCTCCTGGAGTTCAATGTCTCTTTTCTCTTCCATCTCCTAGAATTTTATTGTCATAAATATTTTGAATTCCTTATCTGACATTTTGCTAGTTTTCCCTGATTTCTCCATACTTGGAGACAACTTACTGTGTTCCCTTGTTGGAGACATATTACTTGGTTTTCTAATGCTAGAGGCTCTCCAATTTTTGGTTATTTGGTGACGTAATCACTTTTGGCTAATTTGTTGGAGAAACTTTCTGCAACTGTGAGCTTCTGTGTCTCCTTTTAGCACGAGGTACTTCTGTGTCAATTTCTCTCTTTTACTGTGTTTTTCCATGTGGTACCCACAGAAGGAGTTCCAAGATCAGATTTATGGAGAGGAGTATCTCCCTTTTGCCACTGGTTCAATGGGGGTAAGGATTTTTCTAAGCCTAGCAGAATTCAGCAATTTGGCTGCTATGCACATAGACCATCTATACACTCACTGTGTGGAAGCTGAGAGGCAAAATAAGGAAGTAAGGAAGAAGAAGAAGAGAATACAAACAGAAAAAAGAAAGAAAAGAAAAAATAAAAGACAAAAGACAAAAAGAAAAAATCTGCGCACCCCACTAGCATGGCACAGAATATGAGTAGAGCACCTCAGATGAAAATGTCTTCCTGCAATGTCCCTGTCTTAAGAATGAGGAGGGGAGTAAAGAATTAGCAAAAGAAAGGATTAAAAAAGGCAAAAAAAGAAAGGGAAAAAAAGAGAATATAGAAAATAAATTTTTTTTCTTCTATGTTTCTTGCTATGCGCCAGGAGGTAAAGTTGGAAGAGGGGGCTGCAACTTGGGACTGCTCAGTCCTCACACTGTCCCCTCAGATGTAGATGTCTCTCTCCTAAACCCTCTTTAATAGAGTCACTTGCTGCAGGGGCAAATGGGTGCTGACTGGCCCAAGTTAATCACATGATTGATTTAGATTAGCATGTGAGGCAGGCCAATGAGCTGAGACCAAAAATCTGGAGAGACTTTCTGTTATACGTAAACTTTATACACAAGAGTTCATCAAGTGTCAGCAGATGGCATAGTAGTTTTAACACTGGACTTTCTCATGGTCAACCATGGTTCCAGTTCCAGATCTGGTGGCTTGAAAATCACTCCAGGCATGTGTGCATGCATGCCCAGGTGCCTCTCTGGAAGAAGAATGGAGGAGAAGGGATTTTGGTGTGGCCATCTCCAAGGGGATGATTTCTCACTTTCCCTCTCACAATCTCTGTTTCTCTCTGTCATGAGTACCTGTGCCCTAAGGCAAAACCTCTAAAAAAAAAAAAAAATCACCAGGATGGCTGGTGGTGTAGTGGTTAAGGCAGCTGGATCCCACATAGCCAACTCCATGGTTCAGGTGTATCTGGTGGTTTGAGAAACACGTTGAGTGTGTGTGAGCACATGCCCAAAATCCTAAGAGGAGAGAAAACAGAGAAGGAGTTGTGGTGTGTCCATGCCTCATGGAGGGTTGTTTTCTCACTTTCTTTCTCTCTTTCTCCAGTGAATACACATAGCCTCTGACAAAATTAAAAAAAAAAAAAAAAAAAAAAAGAGTTC